>NC_142770.1:25227851-25566779 GCF_988280905.1 Pimephales promelas | reverse complement strand
AGGGCAGCGCGGAATGAAAGGCGTCGCTATGACGACCGGGTACTATTTGTAGCGGTAGTGTCTGCAATGGAAAACGGAGCGAAAAGCGAGCCGAGCCGAGTCGAGCTGGTACTGGTAATGGAAAAGCGCCAATAGTCTGAAAGTAAAATATCAGAGTGTGTGCCATCATGCACCGTGTTCAAACTCGGTCCTGGAGGGCCACTGTCCTGCAGAGTTTAGCTCCAACCCCAATTTAACACACCTGAAACAGCCAATCAAGGTCTTGATTAGCTGTTGATGGTCATTAGGCACATAGATATCTATATAAAGGCTAGATGTCTTACGGCGGAGTATTTATTGTTATCACCGGCGGCCATCTTGTCACAGACAGGCTTTCTGGCGGGCTCTGTGGTATCTGATGTAAGAAATACTCTTATCTCGTTGAAATCTTGACGGATTTACAAACGGTTTGGTTTCTTACAAACGTTATTAATGTGGCTATAATTCTGGATGATTATTTACTTATACACTTAAGTATGCAGTATCATAACTACATCTCTGCCGTTTATAACAAACCAGACCGTTTGAAAATCGGTTGAAAATTGAGCAAGTTACGGTGATTTAAAAAGTACATGCACCATTAAAACAATGCTACCAGTGAGCGAGCTGCCTGTGACAAGATGGCCGCCAGGTGCTGACGTCGACCTCCATTGGCCAGTGTCGAGATATCTAGCCTTTATATAGATATCTATGATGGCATGCTAAAAACAAGCAGCTGTGTTGAGGCAAGTTGGAGCTAAACTCTGCAGGACAGTGGCCCTCCAGGACCGAGTTTGGACACCCCTCCACTATGCGATTCGACTGGCCAAAATCTGAAGACTGGATGTCCTTACACACTGAGTTTGAAACTTTCAAATGTGTTTTTTCATTTTTGTCATTCGTTGGCTCTGAATTGTCAAAACACCTCTCGAAATACTTGCTACAGATGCGAAAAATGCAAATTTTCAAAATTTCTTTTATGATGGATGAAAGTTTGGGATGCAGTGTGTAAACGCGATTGGCACAACGTGAGGTCGTATTTATTTTTTAACACGTGAAACATTTCAGACTCTGCGCAAGGACCTTGACTCTGACTTTCAGCAGCTAGTGCTGAGATGTCCCGACTGCAAATCGGGATTGAAAGTTATTTTTATTTATTTGTTTATCAAAGGTAGTGGGTGTGGCACACAGGGCGAGGCCGAGAGCCGTGGGAACGGTACGAGTGTTAATGAGCGTCACCGTAATGTTCACCGCACCGGCTCGAGTCTCACAGAAGGAGATCTGGGTGAAGAAAAGGAGGAGCGACGACAAGACAAGACAAGAGAGGACATTATTTAATAATTAAAGAGTTGAACCGTTCGCCGGTTCCCACCTCCTCCTTCCCTGAACTCTAATCTCTTTACAGTGGATTTCTTCCCTATCAAACACTTTCTTATTCTCTGTGGAAACTTCTGGAAGCTCTCTAGATATAATAGATGAGGACACACTAAAGGTGATGATTCACAGGGCAACTTTTTGAGCAATGTTGTCGTTAACAGGCCACCAGATGAGTCTAAGGGCCAATCCCAATTCTACCCCTTACCCCTTCACTTTCCCCTTCCCCTCCGTTTTGCGCGTCCACGTGAAGGGGTAGGGCTGTCCCAATTCTCTTTTGGTTGGAGGGGGAGGGCTAGGGGGAAGGGCTAGATAGCCCTTCAAACGAAGATTTTTCGGGAGCACACTTCAAACGAAGGGGTATGAGAAGTGTCACGGCTACAGACGCAAAATGGCTGCCCAAGCAAAAAAGGAGACCCATAAATGTAAGTATTTGTGGCTTTAATAAGTATTGTAACGACAAATAATGATTTGCTTTATGTTACATTCAATATTGTGTTCATATTTACGGTCAGTTTCTTCACAGAAACGTTTGGAAAAAAAAAAAAAAAACGCTAAAATTACTGTAGTTTGCTAACGATAGTCCCACAACATATTTTCGTCGTCTCCGTTGTTTCCTGCGAACTTCACAAGATAAATGCAAGAAAATAGCTGTAACCCACGTGACCGAGATAACTGCAGCTGTCGACGGCATCTTGGAAGTTGTGATAAACATCGGTGCATCTCCTGTGACGTAGGCGCTAGCGACGACTTATAATGACGTTTAACGGAGTGGCATTGCCACTCTGTTTCAAGGGTCAAGGGGAAGGCGAAGGGGTAGGGCTAGGGGAAAGTGAAGGGGTAAGGGGTAGAATTGGGATTGGCCCTAAATTATCCAGATTGAAATGTATTGACCATTTTCAATGGGAAAGTGCCCAAGCAAATATTTCTCAAAAATTTGCCCTGTGTATCATCACCTTTAGGAGATGACCAATGTTCAATACTTAGGGCAACTTTTTTATATGACCCGTCCCGATTACTTGATTGCCTCAAAAGGCACTCCTGTCTGATGGAGAGTATGTAAGAGGGATTGGGCACTACACCAACACGTACGAGCGTCGGGGTTGCCAGGTTTCCTCAACAAAACCAGCCCATTTTCTATTCAATACCCACCCAGTCATGGCCAAATAGCCCATTCACTGGGGGTTCACCAGTAAGCATCGCGTTACGGTGGGTGGAAATTGAGTTATGGGGTGGGGGTGTTTCTCTTCAGCCTACAGACTAAAAACAACTCGCGGCTACAGCGTAGAAGTAGCCGGGAAAACTGGGGAACTGATTGAATGGGTACGTGGATAATGCACTGCACATAGTTGAGCAAATTTTCTCAGCAAATGGCACTAATAAAGATTCTCTGTCACCGGTGGCAACTGTCTCCTCGAAACTTGGGAAGGCTGGGATGAGTTTCTGAGAGAGGACACAAACAAACAGGTCAACATGTCGTCTCTCTTTCCTACAACTGCTATGCTAATGACACAACTCCAGCCGGATGATCCGACGGGAGCTCCTCGTATCTCTGCTGGATGACGGACAGAACTGCTTGTGTTCCTGGCCAACACAACCCAACCCAACTTGTCCAGGACAGCCAGTTGAGAGTTGTGATTGATGATCAATTAAACTACACAGACCACATTGCTAGAACTGCCCGGTCCAACATCAGGAGAGGAAGATCAGGATCAGAAGACCCTTCCTCCGTCTATCCGTACTGCACATGGAGCTGCGGGATCGACCATCCAGACCATTGAGGTGGGTCTCCTACACGCAGCCGATGTCGCACCACTGTACACTATTGTCAGCTTTCCTGGGTTCTCTCTACCAGTGCACAAGACCTGAATACACAAGGCTCAAGCAAGACGACACCATCCATTGGGAATAAAGTTTGGTGGTCCGGTGCATATTGATGGCTTTCCCATGCATAAGATGTCCTCAAATCCCAGAGGCAGAGCATTGAGGGGATGTATAGAGGTCAAAGTCTCATCCGTGGCTTCCCAGTGACATCAGCCTTTGTGGGTCCTTCCTCCGCCTTCCCAGAGTGCATCAGCAGCTCTGCCACAGCTGCTTCCTCCCAGACCATGAAGAGGAGACGACGGGAGAAACGGGGCATGTGGGAGGAAGAACCCAGAGGAAATCCTGCCAGCTGGAAATAGTGGCGGGAGCGGGGAAGACTGGAGTTACCTCACTCTTTTTCAGACATCAGGCGCAGGCGTTTCCTCAGCAATAGATCCTGTAACATCAGACAAGATAGTCAACATCCCTCAGGAAACCTTTAAACTGCTTTGTGGCCGAACTCTCAGAGAAAATGAGAGACTGCTCGCCATCGCCTAAGTTGGTTATAGATATTAACAATAACAATGTTTAAATACTTCCATGTTTCCCAGACTATGGGTGAGCCGTTCGGAAGTTGACTTCCTGAAAAGTGTGAAAACTCTGGCTCTGTGTTTGGCTAGTCATGATGGCCACGCCTACACAAAGCTCAAACAATACAAATCCCTAACCTAAACGATAACCATAATCATACGATATACTGTCAGCTAATGGCGCTTTTCCACTGCATAGTACGGTACGGTACGGTTCGGTTCGGTACGGCTCACTTGTGGTGCTTTTCCACTGCATGGTACGGTACAGTACGGTTCGCTTCAGGTCGCTTTAAATGGTACCTGGTCTGTTGAGGTTCCAAGCGTACCGTACCGGTACTAAAATGTGACGTGAAACACTGCAGATCACTGATTGGTCAGACAGAATCGTCACTACCAGCGTCACTACTAGCGTCATTGGATTTGCGACACGAGACACTTTTCTAGCAATATTTTTGTTTTGCTGCCATCAGCCTCATTTTAAACACATTTTTCCGTCTAGCAGTTAAAAACAACCACATACCGAGAATCAGGAACACCATCCCCTCGATAGTCTCCATTGTTCCTGTGTTGTGGGTTTGAAAATGTGGCGCTTTTAAGATGATGTCATGGCAGTAGAGGCGCGCGCAAATAACGATCAATCCCACACACTTTAAAGGGGTACTACTGCAGTGGAAACGAAAAGCGATCCGAACTGTTCCGCGCCGAGTCGAAGCGTACTGGGCCGAACCGTACCGTACTATGCAGTGGAAAAGCGCCTTAAGTTATTTTTGTTCTTCTCTTAGGGGTAAAAACAAGTTTGAAATGCGTGACTAGTTTTTTACTGTTAGCGCACATCCTGTTTCCCGACGCCGTCCACGATGCAGAGATCGGTGTTTAGATAAATATGTGCTGCTCTCTTAATAACAGCATAAACACAACAAAACTAACAGCGATGAGAATACAGCAATTCAGAAAGCATCTGATCAAAGAGATTACAAAGCATGCAGCTTTGCAATATTAAACATGCAAAAACAGCGTCAGCGTCTCTTTCAATTAGAATTACACTTCAATTTCTTCTATAAATTGGCTGTCTAGTGCATTCGTGTTTTTACACGCATCTGACCTCGACTGACTGAACTGATGAACCGCAGTAGATTTACTACTCAAAGAAGGTGGAGCCTCAGAGCCACACCCACCTATTACATCATCACCACTAACCAATGGTGGTTTGAAAGTAACAAACTTTCCCAGAAAGTTCACTTTGGCAAGATGTTTCAAACTCCAAACAAATTTCATTTTGGCCTGATTTTACTCAAAATGATTTCACACCATTCATTCTTTTATTTAGCTTTAATTGAATACAATTTTATATATATATATATATATATATATATATATATATATATATATATATATATAGCCTAATTGTCAGGACTAAAGGAGTTGTAGGGACTGTGAGGAATCGTGCTATACACGATCTGACAGGGCCATTGCCTCATTATACACTCATATTATATCCATATTTTAATAGTATTTTCTCTCATTTATTCATCATTTGTCAGTTCTTTTTTTAAAGACATGTCAATATCTTTTTTTGAACACAAAAACGGTCATGTGACATCCATCATGAATTGTCATGTACAAAAATGAATCAAATAAACAATACGAATAGAAATGCAATTTAAATATGTTGTTATTATGTAATTTTGGTGTATTTTCGCACATTTTATTATACATTACTTATTTTAGATGTGCATTAACCAGTCAACCACTCGTTGATGAGTGGAACTAAACCGTTGCTCCGCTCGCATGTTTCACTCGGACTGTAATGAGGTGCGCACCGCTGATCATGTGACCGTCAGGAGAAGCTGCTCTAAACATCATTTAATTTACAAATATTAACTTTATTTTGTGTGATGATATATTAAAAGCGTCCGAAAATGCTGTTAGTTTTATCTGAGGAACACAAGGAGCATTTAGGTTTCTTATCAGAAGTCGATTCTGCGGGTAAGTGATTCAAAAACTGCAGGAAACCAAATCTGTCATGTTGTTTATCTGTAAATATATCCGTCATATAAGATGACAGTTACTTTAATGATTTACAAAGTTTGAGAACACAACTAGCTTCTATTTTTTTTTTCGTATTTCCACGTATGTAAAGTCAGTGTTATGTGATAGGTTGCGTTTATACAGAAGGAATGAGAAATATTACATTTTAGCACAACATTTATTACACATCTTTCAAAATGCTAAAATGCATTTCTAAATAAAATAAAAAACTAACAAACTATGTTTTAAAAAAATAATAAACTATGGAAGCTTGTTTCTGCAACGAAATAAAAATAAAATGAAAAGGCAGTTGTCCAATTATGATTTATTACAATTATTATAATTGCTTATATCTCACAATTCAGACTTTTATTCTCAGAAATGCGAGTTTTATCTGGCAAATTCTTTTTTGTCTAATAGATTTAAGTATGAATTGTGCGAGAGCCTAAAGTTGATTTTATTTTATTTTTTTAAATTCCATGTTGGAAATAAGCTGGGTTTAATGTATAACAGACATATTCTTTGTGTGTGAGAGAATAGTGACTGACGGTACCTATTACGCCTTTCTATCTTAATGTCGTACATAAAGTTGACACACAAACTTAATCATAATCAATATAATAATAATAATAAAGCAAAAGCATCATGTATGATCTCCAGTGTGGTTTTGTTCGCCAGTTGTTGGAGAGTTTGGCCGAATTGCTGTGGAGTTTCTGAAAAAGGGCTCAAACCCTAAGATCTTCGAGGGAGCGGCACGTGAGTGAAGTTGTGTGTTGTGACTGTCCTGTTGTTGATGATCTGATGAGTGTGTTGTTGATGTGTGATGTGACAGGGAAGCTGAATGTGCCAGCGGAGAGCGTCCAGCACGGGGTGGAGGGGCTGATGTACCTCCTCACGGAGAGCGCCAAACTCATGGTGCGTCTGCACTGATCCTCCTCACACACTGCGGGACGGTGAGCCCTCGCCTCATAGCGCATGTCCATGTGTGATCTGCAGGTTTCGGAGGGGGATTTCCAGGACTCAGTGCTGGTGTTGGGGTTCTCGGAGGAGCTCAATCAGCTTCTCCTCCAGCTGTACTTGGAGAACAGGAAGGAGATCCGGCAGATCCTGGGCAAACTCGCCCCCAGCCTCCCACATTACCACAACCTGGAGTGGAGGCTCGACGTTCAGGTGCGACACACAGAGTCTCGGGACAAACCTCAGCTGAAACTAACACTGGTAGAAATCAGTCTGGTTTATTGAAACACTAAAAAATTTTAGTTTATTGAAATATAAATATTACTACTTGAAATAAAGACATTATCCTGAATAAATGACTAAAACTGAAATAAAAAATCTTGCAAAATAGAAATAATTAAACTAATAAAATAGACAAAATTTTAACTGAATTTAAAATGTAAGCTGAAGATATAAAAAATAAAAGAAAATAATTAATAAATATTACTTTTTTGTCCTCTAATGACAATTTGCGAACACAACACGGACACATTTAAGATTTATATTTGATACTCATTATATACATTTCTAATTATGATTTTTACATTCATTATTTATTAACTTAAAAGTTATTTAAAAAAAACATCATTATACATTCACAAATTTTTAACCCCTTTATGACCTGCCATAGAACAGTTCCACCCAAGTATATCTTTCTATTTTTACATGCTGTGCTGTCATTCTTTTGAGCATTTTCATACGCCATATTTGAAGGCTATGTTTGCAATAAATCAATAGTAACCAGATAAATATCTCAAACGTGCAATAAACAAAAAGAAAGACATTTTTTTTTTAATTTTACATATTTTATTCAATATAAAAAATGGATAAATGTCAACCTCAAACTTCTCAATGTGAAAAACGTGCATAAAACAGTTTAAAACTATACAGAATTGATTTGAACTTTTTACATAAATTAGTTTTCAAGATGCACTCATTCAAAAAAAGGCGTAAAAATGCCATGTAAAATATTCAATTACATTCGAACAATTAATATTAAAATAAATATAAAATAAATAAATAAAGCCGATGAGCAGACGGAGAGTTCAGCGTCATCGGACGCAATTAGTATTTCCAAAACCTCCACGTCCGTGTACTTTCGTTTAGAAATAAGTCCGTGTACTTTCATTTAGGTTGGGGTCATAGTGCACAGAACGTGATACGTCAATGAGCCATCGGAAGACGTAACTATCAATCGCAGATCTACAGAACGTGTGCAAAGACGTGCAATGCATTTGTTTTTTTTTGTAAACGCATATTACGTAATTTGTACAGACTCATTGGAGGGTGAAAACAACGCAACATGAGCATGTTGGAGGCTTGATCTGAACATGTTACATGTCTGGTTTTGTACGCGAAAAGAATGGTTGATCTAGCCATTTGGTTTCAGTTTCTATAGGCTCTTAAACAGACACACGCATAGAGGGTTATGCAGCAACAGCTGAAAATAATAGTTATGATTATATATGCAAAATTAATCTAAATAATTGTACTTTTGACAAAACTAAAAACTTCTTGGTTATTTTACCTAGCTGACAACTTTACAGATTTTACAAGCAGAATTACAACCAAATGTCGCAGAAAAGCTTGGACCAGATTTACTAATCAGGGCCGAGATTGCAGTCCCAAAAACCAGCTCTGCCAGGAGTGTGAAGCTCTGCACACACACGTTAAAGATCACAGCCGGATCACTTCCTTAATGCCGAACACAATCTCCAACAGAGGAGCGCAGATCACCAGCGGGTTTAAGACATACTTTTATTGGCATAAATAATGACACACAATACCAGTAAATTGGTATGCGCAAACTGTAGTAAATCACGTTGCATGATTCATTTAAATACTCTCCGCCTATAAATGCATCTGAAAGGGAATCTCCTACAAATGCATGAGCAATAAGATCAAAACATCCCTGTCCACAGCCATCCAGCGCTCATTTTTCACTGCGTGTCTTCATTAAAGGGGTCATGAAGTGGCTTTTTAAATGTTATTATATTGTTGTCTGAGGTCGACTTATGACGTCCGCATGGTTTTTGCATTCAAAAACATCAAAATGAATAAGTAATAGGCTATTTTCTACCCTAGTTTTGAGCCTAGCTGAAAAACACTCAGTTTTATTGGGCGTCTCGCACTGAAGACTTGGAAGTAAACGCCCACCGCTGTGAGTGGATAACAGTTTTGCATATTATAATGAGTTTCGACTTGGGGGAAATTGTTTTGAAAACGTCCAATGTTGTAAAATGGCGACCGGAATGATTCGCCCATACATGTTCGACTCAGAGTCCGTGTGTTGCACCATTCCTGTCAGATCCAATATCACAGCACCGTTCTTTACTCTTAATCGCTCTGCAAATCCAGTCTTGTTTACAAAACAATCCTCAGTGAAATGAAGCGAACAGACGACGATGTTTTACCCTCATCAGCTGGAACGTCATTAAAAATAAAGTTTATCAATGCAGTCCTATTGGAATCCAGAGGAAGCTTATGCAGCGACTGTCTTCCACAACCAGACACTGCACAATATTCTGTATCGCTCGTTAGATCGATCCGGTTTGTCATCACGAGGTAGGAATCTATGCGTGTAATGCGCAAATCAGTGGGCGATATTGTATCCTCTTTGACATCATAGTTCCCCACTTTTAAAAAAGAGTCGTTTGCTGAGGCTGGTGTCAATAAAAGCTTTTATTGGACTAACAAGGACTTAAAGGATATTCTTATAATATGATGACCTCTTAGATGTCAAAAGCTCAAGGAAAATTTGATTTCTCAGTTCATCACCCCTTTAAACACCTACATGTTAAAGTTTGCCAGGCTTTAAAGGGTTAGTTCACCCAAAAATGAAAATTCTGTTAGTATTTACTCACCCTCATGTTGTTTCAACCCTGTAAGACCTTCGTTCATCTTCGGAACACAAATTAAGATATTTAAGATATTAAGATCGCTCCTGCATACAGTCCATAGGCTTCTTGAGGGAAATGACTTGCTGGCATCGAAAAGTCATTAAAGACATCGTTAAAATAGTCCAAGTGACTACAGGGGCTCAATCTTAAGTTTATCAAACAACGAGAACACTTTTGTGCGCAAAAAAACAACAAAAATAACGACTTTATTTCAACTATTCACTTCCTTCTCCATGGGCCTGTAGTCAGTTAACGTAGTGTTATAGCGTAGAGCTACGTCACACGTAGGCTCACTATTGGCCGACGCTGGTCATGTGTGTGTGATGCGTGTGACGTACAATAACAGAAGCTTACGCTATTAAACTAGTAACCTGACTCGCGCAGAGGGAGAAATAAACGAATAGTTGAAATAAAGTCGTTATTTTTGTTGTTTTTTTGCGCACAAAAGTGTTCTCGCCGTTTGATAAACTTAAGATTGAGCCCCTGTAGTCACTTGGACTATTTTAACGATGTCTTTAATGACTTTTCGGGGACAGCAAGAGCCAGTCCCTCAAGAAGCCTATGGACTGTATGCAGGAGCGATCTTAATATCTTAAATATCTTAATTTGTGTTCCGAAGATGAACGAAGGTCTTACGTGGTTGTAACAACATGAGGGTGAGTAAATACTGACAGAATTTTCATTTTTGGGTGAACTATCCCTTTAAAGTTGCTCATGATCTCCAGCTGTATACTAACGGTGTGTGTGTGTGTTGTGCTTGTTCAGCTGTCCAGTCGGGCTCTTCGCCACCAGCTGAAGCCCAGCGTGACCCTGAAGCTGGTCCTGGAGGACGGGCCGGGTCTCAGTGCCCGTGTGCTTCAGACGGACCCGTCCACCCTGCAGAACCTCATCCGGGAGCTGGAGCGAGCGCTGGCCGAGCTCAAGACCAGCCACTGCAGACGAGTGCTGCGCAACATCAAGTAGAACACACACACACATGCTCGAGCAACCCGGAGAGAGGAAGGGCAGCGACTCCTGGTTACATCTGCAGTTTTCATTTCACCTTAAACGGATAGTTCACCCGAAAATGAAAAATCCTGTCATCCGTAACACCTCTGTTCATCTTCAGAACACAAATGAAGATGTTTTAATGAAATCTGAGCCTCCATTGACAGTCTATACACCTGAAACTACAAAAGGTTCAGTTCATGAGATCGTAAAAGAAATCCAACTGGATTGAATCCGTATGATCCAGATCTGAAGAGAACAGATTGACTTTAGGCTTTTATTCACTGATAAACGCTCAACCATGAGAATGAGACTCATCGGTCCTCACGCTTGAGCTTCTGTTCACCATATCTGATGTGCTCTATGTACGTTTGCTGATCAATGTTTATATGTGAATAAAAGACTAAATTCAATCTGTTCGCTAAATAAAGTGATCGAGTCTCTTCAGAAATTATGGACTAGTTCTACGATCTCTTTATGATCTTTGAGGCGTCAGTGTGGTAGTTGTAAACAGAGAGACAGAAATCTCTCAGATTTCATTAAAAATATCTTCATTTGTGCTCTGAAGATTTAAAGCTTTTAAAGCGACATAATAGGGTGAGTAAATAATGACATGATTTTCATATTTTGGGTGAACTAACCCTTTAAACCAGTGATGATCTAGTTCGAAAAATTGATGCAGATATAATGGATTCATTTGTGCCATAAGTATTAACAGATGCCTTTGCTTTATAATAAGGGTGTGCACATGGAACTGAAGCGTGTGTCGTGTGTGTTTCTGGGGGTTTACGTTCCCAGGAATATATGCACATTTAGGACCAAATTTACCGAATGTCATATTGATGAGTTATTGCACTGTTTCTCAAGTGTCCACATCTAGAGTAATGATCAGTGTTTGAGCATTTCCTGCACTTTTATCATCACAAAATGTAAAAAGAAATGTGTGAAATGCAGCTGAGAGTGCCACACTTTATATGTGAATGTCAGATGTCCTCATAGTCCCATTGGACCTGGTGAGAAGAACTAGATGATCATTAAACTGCCTTTTTCCTCAATACTCACTGCACTGTTAACATTTGAACTGTATTCATGTGTTTTTAGCTGTTTTCCATCAGTTCCTGTAATAAAAACATAATCCATCAAATTTAGCATGTATGGTCCTATTCATCCTATTAAGTCTATGACACTTCATGGATTATGAATAAGAACAGATGTGGGCGGGGCTTGACTGTGTTGAGTTGATTGGATGGCTGTGGTTTGATCTCATGTGATTGACAGGTTATAGCCCCGCCCTCGTCATCAGAGAAGAGAAGAGGAAGTTACTCTGATTCAAGATTACCAGAACATGAATTTAAAACAATAATGATAAATCATTTATAATAAACACTGCAATATTCCATAAAAAATAAGGCTTTTAAATGTTGATTTCAGGGTGACTCTAACTTTCTTTCTTCCGTCAGTCAGTTCTGATGATCATGAGTCAGTCAGCCGTGGTTGAATTTCAGGGAAACTGTTTCCTTGTGTCAGGACAATGATTAATTTGCTAATTGCTAACGTTTAATCTAAAGTTAGCGAAGTCATCCACTCCCTCGTGCTCTAGTTGGCTTCACCAAGAGGTTGTGGTGTAACTTTAACAGTATTACACAGACACGAGAGCAGCGCATGCAAGTGCACATCCCAGAATGCAGTGAGGCTGTAGGGTCTCAGTGCCGTGTGCCTGCTCTGAATTGCTATTAGCTATTCCAATTTTTGTTATTATGTAATTTGTTATTTTTTTAAATATTTCTATGGTGTGGAAAAAGAAGAGGTGGACCGAGTGATTACGTTTCAAAATGTATTAAAAATGTAGAAAGACAGAGACAAAATTGGCATGAACGTGCATGAATAATTATTAATGCACAATAGGAGAATGCACATTATTATTAAATGTTGAATTTATGTGAAGTTTAACTTTTAAAATGAATAAAATGTTTGAAGAAATCTATAGATTTAAGTTTTTATTAAATATAAAAATGTATTATTTTAATAATTGCACATTTTTATATTTATAATATTTTATATAATATTTTATATTATTTTATACAATATATTTTATATTTTTATATATTATTATATTTAAGAACAGCATAAATATAGCAGTACACCCAGTCTACAATTTTACAAATGCCATATAAACGCCATAAGCTTGTCATAATTCATCAGATGAAGCGGTATGAACATTTCATATCACGATTATAGGTGATCAATCATGGAATTGTCCAAATGTGCACACACTGACCTCATTTCACAAAGCAAACAAATAAAATCAGCAGCAATTTGCACTTTTTATTTAAACATTTAAAATAACAACATTAACAGTGAACAAAACTAGAGTGACTTAACACTTAACATTTTATCCTCTTGTACAACATGTTTAAATAAATATTTTTTTTTAATATAAATGCATAATTTATTGAAATATCCAATATAATGATGTACTTTGTAAGTAGATAAATTGTAAACTGGTTATTGTGTATCTAAAACACATTGAGTGTATAGAGAAATCTTAATTCTTTCAGACTGACAAATATTCATTACATTAAGTTTATCAGTTTATGTTAAAACTGTATAATGCAAATGAGTAGAAAATTGTACATGCAAATGCATGAACGTTTAAAGCGGCTCTACAGTGGGGAGAACAAGTATTTGATACGTTTGCAGTATTTTGAAGTATTTGTTTTCCCACTTACAAAGCATGCAGAAGTCTGTCATGTTTATCATAGGTACTCTTCAACTGTGACTAACGGAATCTAAAACAAAAATCCAGAAAATCACATTGTATGACTTTCAAGTAATTCATTTGTATTTTAGTGTGTGACATAATTATTTGATCACCAATCGGCGGCCAGTAAGAATTCCGGCTCGCACAGACCTGTTAGTTTCTCTTTAAGAAGACTTCCTGTTGTCCACTTTAACTGCACCTGTTTGAACTTGTATAAAAGATACCTGTCCACACACTCAGTCAAACAGACTCCAACCTCTCCACATTGGCCAAGACCAGAGAGCTGAGTGAGGACATCAGATTGAATTGTAGACCTGCACAAGGCAAGCAGCTGAGAAGGCATCAACAGTTGACGCAATCATTACAAAATGGAAGAAGTTCAATATGACGCTCGGTCTGGGGCTCCATGCAAGATCTCTCCTCGTGGGGCATCAGTGATCATGAAGAAGGTGAGGGGTCAGCCCAAAACTACACTGCAGGACCTGGTCAATGACCTGAAGAGAGCTGGGACTGCAATCTCACAGAAACCATTAGTAACACACTACGCCGTCACAGATTCAAATCCTGCAGCGCACGCAAGGTCCCCCTGCTGAAGCCCAGGCCCATCTGAAGTGTCTTTTTGGTCTAAACTCCACTCGCCGTGTTTGGAGGAAGAAGAAGAATGAGTACAACCCCAAGAACACCATCCCAACTGTGGAGCATGGAGGTGGAAACATCATTCTTTGGGGATGCTTTTCTGCAAAGGAGACAGGACGACTGCACCGTATTGAGGGGGTGATGGATGGGACCATGTATCGCGAGATCTTGGCCAACAACCTCCTTCGCTCAGTAAGAGCATTGAAGATGGGTCGAGGCTGGGTCTTCCAGCATGACCATGACCTGAAACACACAGCCAAAGTAAAGTCAGAATTGCGTGTTATAAAGTCAGAATTGTGAGATATTAAGTCAGAATAATTGCGAGATATAAAGTCAGAATTGCGAGACAAAGTCAGAATAATTGCGAGATATAAAGTCAGAATAATTGTGAGATATAAAGTCAGAATAATTGCGGGATATAAAGTCAAAATAAGTTTGAGATATAAAGTCAGAATTGCGAGAAATAAAGTCAAAATAATTGTGAGATATAAAGTCAGAATAATTTTGAGATATAAAGTCAGAATAATTTTGAGATATAAAGTCAGAATAATTTTGAGATATAAAGTCAGAATAATTGTGAGATATAAAATTTAGAATAATTGTGAGATATAATGTCAGAATAATTGCGAGATACAAAGTCAGAATTGTGAGATGTAAAGTCAGAATAATTGCGGGATATAAAGACAGAATAATTGTGAGATATAAAGTCAGAATTGCAAGATATAAAGTCAAAATAATTGTGAGATATAAAGTCTGAATAATTGTGAGATATAAAGTCAGAATAATTTTGAGATATAAAGTCAAAATAATTATGAGATATAAAGTCAGAATTGCAAGATATAAAGTCAAAATAATTGTGAGATATAAAGTCTGAATAATTGTGAGATATAAAGTCAGAATAATTGTGAGATATAAAGTCAGAATAATTATGAGATATAAAGTCAGAATAATTGTGAGATATAAAGTCAGAATAATTGTGAGATAAAAAGTCAGAATAATTTTGAGATACAAAGACAGAATTGCGAGATATAGTCAGAATTGTGAGATATAAAGTCAGGATTGCGAGATATAAAGTCAGAATTGTGAGATATAAAGTCAGGATTGCGAGATATAAAGTCAGAATTGTGAGATATAAAGTCAGGATTGCGAGATATAAAGTCAGAATTGCGAGATATAACGTCAGAATAATTGCAAGATATAAAGTCAAAATAATTGTGAGAAATAGTCATAATAATTGTGAGATATAAAGTCATAATTATTGTGAGATATAAAGTCATAATAATTTTGAGATATAAAGTCAGAATAATTTTGAGATATAAAATCAGAACAATTTTGAGATATAAAGTCAGAATTGCGAGATATAAAGTCAAAATAATTGTGAGATAAAGTCAGAATAATTGTGAGATATAAAGTCAGAATAATTGTGAGATATAAAGTCAGAATAATTTTGAGATATAAAGTCAGAATAATTTTGAGATATAAAGTCAGAATTGCGAGATATAAAGTCAAAATAATTGTGAGATATAAAGTCAGAATAATTTTGAGATATAAAGTCAGAATAATTATGAGGTATAAAGTCAGAATTGTGAGATATAAAGTCAGAATTGTGAGATATAAAGTCAGAATAATTGCGAGATATAAAGTCAGAATTGCGAGAAATAAGGTCAGAATTGTGAGATATAAAGTCAGAATAATTTTGAGATATAAAGTCAGAATAATTTTGAGATATAAAGTCAGAATAATTTTGAGATATAAAGTCAGAATAATTGTGAGATATAAAATCAGAATAATTGTGAGATATAAAATCTGAATAATTGTGAGATATAATGTCAGAATAATTGTGAGATATAAAGTCAGAATAATTGCGAGATACAAAGTCAGAATTGTGAGATATAAAGTCAGAATAATTGCGAGATATAAAGTCAGAATAATTGCGGGATATAAAGACAGAATAATTGTGAGATATAAAGTCAGAATTGCAAGATATAAAGTCAAAATAATTGTGAGATATAAAGTCTGAATAATTGTGAGATATAAAGGCAGAATAATTTTGAGATATAAAGTCAGAATAATTGTGAGATATAAAGTCAGAATAATTGTGAGATATAAAGTCAGAATAATTATGAGATATAAAGTCAGAATAATTGTGAGATATAAAGTCAGAATAATTGTGAGATAAAAAGTCAGAATAATTTTGAGATACAAAGACAGAATTGCGAGATATAGTCAGAATTGTGAGATATAAAGTCAGGATTGCGAGATATAAAGTCAGAATTGTGAGATATAAAGTCAGGATTGCGAGATATAAAGTCAGAATTGCGAGATATAACGTCGGAATAATTGCGAGATATAAAGTCAAAATAATTGTGAGAAATAGTCATAATAATTGTGAGATATAAAGTCATAATTATTGTGAGATATAAAGTCATAATAATTTTGAGATATAAAGTCAGAATAATTTTGAGATATAAAATCAGAACAATTTTGAGATATAAAGTCAGAATTGCGAGATATAAAGTCAAAATAATTGTGAGATTAAGTCAGAATAATTGTGAGATATAAAGTCAGAATAATTTTGAGATATAAAGTCAGAATAATTTTGAGATATAAAGTCAGAATTGCGAGATATAAAGTCAAAATAATTGTGAGATATAAAGTCAGAATAATTTTGAGATATAAAGTCAGAATAATTATGAGGTATAAAGTCAGAATTGCGAGATATAAAGTCAGAATTGTGAGATATAAAGTCAGAATAATTGCGAGATATAAAGTCAGAATTGCGAGAAATAAAGTCAGAATTGTGAGATATAAAGTCAGAATAATTGTGAGATATAAAGTCAGAATAATTGTGAGATATAAAAGTCAGAATAATTTTGAGATATAAAGTCAGAATAATTGTGAAATATAAAGTCAGAGTTTTGTGATATATCCGAGTCCTTCACACCCCCAATCAGACTACAGGCTTTCAGAGACTCACTGTGTCAGGGAAGCTCTCATTTTTAAAGTTTCGTTATGAACAGGTCACACATATGTAATAAAAAAGGGATTAATATAAAGATTCTCATACACAGCTCCTTGACATTTAGAGATGTTTGCTCCGCTCTGCTCGGGACAGGTGTGCTTCCCATGGGAGCAGAGATCAGACCTCACACTAGCTCAACACAACTGTTGCTCTCGCTCAGTGAGCCTGACTGGCCCACATTAACCCATTATAATGGGTCTCATGAGGACGAGGTATGTGTGTGTGTGTGTGTGTGTGTGTGTGTGTGTGTGTGTGTGTGTGTGTGTGTGTCAAGTTGACCTGATGAATGGCTTCACAACCCATTTGACCCCATTTATGTTTTAGCCTGCAATCTGCGAATGACCACATCCCTCCACTGCACTCATGCGGCTCAAAATACTGTGAAATATGAATCTTCTTTAGTCTTCATCCTTTGCTGTGAAATAATATCACATTAGTTATTAAATTATTTAAAACATTACATGTGAAAATGCAATTAATTTATTTTTATTACTAATAAACAGTAAAAGTACAACAAATTATTTCTAAATAATTTGTAGAAAAATATTAAAGTTTATTGAACAAATTATTTCTAAATTCTACATTATAATTGTTGCTTTTTTCTCATTTTATTATGTTTTAATTTATGTTCTTTAGTCATTTTTTATTAGATTTATTTTTATTTCAGTTTTTGTAACTTCAGCACTTGAACTTTATTATTAGTTGCCAAGGCATATTTTTTTTACCAAGGCATAATATTTTATTTTATTCACTCATTAAAAAAACACATGCAATTTAATACAATAACACAAATGATTTAAGGATAGATTAAATAACATACATCAATAAATTACAATATTTAATACATCCTATGATAAATTTGGGAATTATGGATAAAAATGTTAAGTGTTTTGTTTAATTTTAAATAGCTTTGAACTTTTCAAATTACATGTATTATTTACAGTCGTGTTTAAAGTTGAATTAAAATGTATCATTAATATGTAACATAATAATATTAACACATATATTTATATTTTTAATATAACATAGTAGTAAAACAGTAAACTGAAATTATAAACTCATTTAATGCATTACAATAAAATAGATAGGCCTAATTATGTCAGATCCTTTCCTTTTTTTTGTTGTTGTTGTAGTAAAAATAAATTAATAAATAAAAAGGCTGGTTTCAAATATCATTACAGCAACAATACACTTTAAAAGTTGTTAATTCCATAATCCACTGATAGTCCATTGTTGCTGTTACGAACGCGAAACAGTGATAATTAAATATTCATGAGGCCCATAGTTGTTGAATATTCATGATGAGCTGACACAGGATTCGCGCAGAGAGAGAGAGAGAGAGAGAGAGAGAGAGAGAGAGAGAGAGAGAGAGAGAGAGAGAGAGAGAGAGAGAGAGAGAGAGAGAGAGAGAGAGAGAGAGAGAGAGAGTTTACAAACTTTCCATCGGGACAGAAACTTTGCCAGCGGACGCAGGAAAGTTACGGAGCGCAGAAGGAATAATCTCCGGGAAAAAAAAAAAAACACTCAATGCGGGACAACATGACACACACTCCTTTAGCTTTATGACAACTTTTTAAAGACTTTTAAAAGCTTTTAAAGTCGTCAGAAACAACTTTTACCAAAGAAAGAAAAGAAAAGAAAAGAAAGAAGGAACAGGCCTAACCAAAGAAGTTCCTACAGGATTTTCGCAGGCCATTTTTTCCTCGAATACTTGGGCTTGTTTGTTATTGTCTGACACACGATGAGCGGCAACCCTCTCCAGCCGTTACCGGGCCAGCAGGTCATCCATGTCGCCAAAGACCTTGACACGGACCTGGAGGCTCTCTTCAACTCCGTCATGAACCCCAAGCCCAGCAGCTCCTGGAGGAACAAGCATCTGCCCGAGTCGTTCTTCAAGGAGCCGGACTCGGGCTCGCACTCTCGGCAGTCCAGCACGGACTCGGGCGGCCTCCCCCCGCGGCTCCAGGCGACGCACGTCCGCTCGCACTCCTCCCCGGCGTCGCTGCAGCTGCCCGCGGGCGCGCTGGGCGTCCCGAACCCCGCTCGGCACCACTCGCACATCCGACACCAGTCCTTCGACGTGGCCGAGGAGCTGCCGCTACCCCCGGGCTGGGAGATGGCCTACACCCCCAATGGACAGAAGTACTTTCTCAAGTGAGTGCCATATTAATTATTCACGGCTCTCACGAGATTCCAGCACACACAGTTTACATTAACTGACACATAAATCAGTTACACTCTAAAAAATAGTTGTTTCAACTCATACTTCATGGAAAAACAACAACAACAACAACAAACAGTAATGACGTCTCTTAGACTAAACTCAAAAATAAAGTGAAATGAAGAAATTGTATAAAAGTGCCAAATTTAGGTATAAATAAAAAAAATTTTGTTTCAATGGTCTAATATGGATAAATTGAACTGTTTGGTTTAAAACATGTTAAAATTCAGGCGTCCATATTTGACCGTTGAAACAACCCGTCATTTTTAGTGTACGGTAATATACACTTCATTTTCTTGGTTTATTTATAAAATTGCTTTATTTACATATGTTATGGATATGAATAAACATAACTGTTGGGTTTAACTGTTTAAAACAGGCGTTCAGGCATAAAATTGCTTTTTTAGAAATAAACCAAGTAAATGAAGTGTGTATAATATACTTCATTTACTTGGCTTATTTATAAAATTGCTTAATTTCACTTTATGTACTGTATTTGTTGTTGATGATTCATCTTGAAACATCATCACTGTGTTTTTTAAAGGGGCAGTAGGTTGTGATCTCTAAACCGGTTTCTGATCCGAATCAGTGCACGGCGTTCACACTGGTGAAATCACTGCAGTCACGATTAAGCTTTCATTTTGACCTGTGAACAGACTAATGCAGAAGGCGTGGGTCTGAGACACACAAAACGGTATCTGGGCGTGGATCAGAAAGACAAAAACACCCGGTCCTGCTCAAACTGTCGTGTGTAACGCATGCTTCACGCTGCAAGCCTATGATCAAGGCTCTTTCTCACCTTGATAAGGATGTGTTTAGCATATCTCAGTGTGTCTCAATGTAAATGTGTGTTTTGACTTGCGTCTCTTCAGGAATGAGACAGCTATTCTTCTGTGGCCCTGGGGACACTGGTCTTATCTGATTCAGTCACCCGGTGGGACGTCGACTGTGGGTTCGCTATAGCTGAGATTAACTCAGTCTCGCCCCCCAGGATCACACCCTGTGTTCAGGAGACAAACACACCGCTTTAATGCGTCCAAATCTAATTTGCTGACACTAGAGAGCAACATCAATTCCCACCTACATACTAAAACAATTAGTTAGCCTCCTCTGTCCTGCAACTAGTTAGTGTTCGTCTGTTTCTGTGTTGTATTGGTCACGTTTGTGGATAAACATGGCTGTTAAATCAGTGCTTCTCCATTGCTTTGGCCTTAGGATCCGGATTTTACACTGGAAACAGTGTGGCAAAATAAAAACAAGACGTGCATTAACTGCCCCCAAAATAATATAACATGCTGAAGAGGAATATTGGCAATTTATGCATAAATAACAGCAGATTTACATAAACAAACACTGGGCTGAGTTTTAGCCGTGTTACCAAGTGACTGATTGGACACAAATGATTTAAAAGTTGATTAGCTTGTTTATTTTGATATTCCTGATTAGCCTATATGGTTAATACTGTATTATTCGCATTTAGCGTTTTTCATTGCTGTGTGTAAGCCATTTTGGGGCTTATTTACAAAACCGGTTAAAAGTTTGGGATAATTGTTTTTTTTTTAAACGTTTTTGAAAGAAACTTCTGCTCAGCAAGGCTGCATTTATTTGATTACAAATAGAGTAATATTGTGAAATATTATTACTATTTAATATAACTGTTTTCTATGTGAATATATTGTAAAGTGTCTTTTATTCCTGTGATCAAAGCACTGATTACTTCAGTCTTCAGTGTCACATGATCCTTTACAAATCACTCTAATATGATTCATTCTTGCTCAAGAAACATATTAGTGTTGAAAACAGTTGTGCTGCTGCTTCATATTTTTGTGGAAACCGTGACAGTTTAAAGATTAGAAAAAAGTGCATTAAGTTGATCAAGAGTGACACTAACGTTTCAAACAAATTCTATTTCAAATTAATATTCTTTTTAACTTTCTATTCATCAACGAATTCTGAAAAAATGTATCACGGTTTCCACAAAAATATGAGAATAATCAGTGCTTGGATCACAGGAATAAATCATACTTTACTATCCACAAGTTTCCGAGGGGCGCTCCTGTAAAAAATAAAGTGGGTGAAACTTCCGGTGACGCGGCGGAAGTAGCATTCCAATGGTATTTTGTGTGTTAGTTAGCGAAGAGGCTAGCTGTTTTTCGGAGAATTATTTTACTATTTAAAGACGCAAATCTTTATGAGAGATGTCGTTACGGAGCTCAGGGACAACATGTGCTGTTCGCGGTTGTATGTATAACCGGACTAAACTAGTTCAGTGGCTTAAACGTGATTGTTTTAAACATAAGCTGAAAACGAGTGATCCTGCCAGAGCCCGTCTCTGATCCTGCCAACGACTGTAACGTTAGTTTCCATCACCTCCCAAAAGACGACGAATCTTCCTGTGTACATTTTTTTTTAATTCTTTATATTTTATAAACTCTATCAGCATGTGATTGGCTGTTCGCTACTAATGTTACACCTAAACTCAGGATCAAAGCCTGTGTTGACAGAATACCAAATGTGCCAGTAATGTATTCAAGTAGCACATTCATTTATAATTTTGAATAAACTCCAAAGCACAATGACTAAGTGTATATGTTTTTATTTGAATTGTTTGTCAGCTCGCACAACCGTCTGTCGCCATGCCTTGATGAGTATTGATAATTAATAATGTTAGGCCTAAAAAAAAAAAAGTTTGGTTCCGGTTGGTTGTCAGTTGAGGTCATGGGTCGGTAGGGAATTTTTTTTTTTTTTTTTTTTTTTTTCAGTCGCAGCAAGGGATGGGTAGGAAATTATTCAGGGCTCGACATTAAAGGGATAGTCAAACCTAAAAATATCAAAATTGAAACTACTGTGGAAACAAAGACACCTACATCTTGGATGCCCTTGAGTTAAGCTAAAACATATCAAAAATTAATTTCAAAGTGAACTATCCCCTTAAGCCTTTTCACATGCTTGTCCTCCGGACAAGTAAGTAAATCTGTCAATCACTTGTCCGAGTAAAAAAGTTGCTTGTCCGGATTTTTTAAATGTATTTATTTTTTATTCTGAAGCAATATTGTCATCAGTGTTCAATCAGCTTTGATATTTAAAAAGGCAAATTGTAATATCTGCACCTTTAAGGGCATCCCCTCCACCAATATTATTAAATGCCCTATAGTGTCTTATTATTCTAAATAATAGAATTTATTGATCAAATTTAGGAATTTAAAATGAAAGATGAAGCATACTGTTAGTGTTACCCTAGGTAGGGCTGATGAAATTAAATCATTTACACTGAAAAATTACAATTTCATAAAATAATGTTATGAAATTGATTTAAATGTGCAAATAAGAAATATTGGAAAGAATTATACTAGGCTACTTATAAACATAACACTAAACTGCCAATAGGTGGCGGCAGGCGGCCGTATAAATGAGTGAGTTATTGATTCATTAATTCAAACGATTCGTTCAAACGGTTGATTCATTCAAGAATGAGACGGATGTTGATGTTTATGAATGGGTCATTGAATCCTTGACTCAACCGATTCCTTCAAAATGCTGAATCATTCAGTAATGAAAACAGGATGAGTTCCTGTGAGATGCGTCGTGGTTCTGCTGTGACTTTTCTTTGGAACTATTTTCGCTGCTGAAATGGAACAAAAACACCCAATATTGCTTATAAACAGTAAGTGACTTGATCTTAACTGTTTATTGAACTGTTGTAGGAAATCAATGTCACATTTTCAATCGTGATGGTATTCATGAAAAATAATTGAGGCTGCTTAGTGCTTAACATATGTTAAAATATAAAAACTCCACATTTAGATTTTTCATAGGCAGAGTATGTTGTTAACTGTGTGTGTGTGCTCCGCTCATGTGTGTAGATTTCTCTGCGCGAGCGTCAACAGCGCAACCTTACCATCAGTAATACAGTAGGCCTGCTACATTTATTATCCACAATCGATCGCAACTTACAATAAATGTAATAAAATCAGAATCATTCTCTCGGTTTAGTGATTCCCTAGTTATTTTTTTTGTTTGTTATTGATGTTCTAATCAGGCTATACTTGTCCGTTGGGGCGAGTAAAATTCTCTTTTACTTGTCCTTCAAAAATCCATTTGTCCCGGAAAAGCGGACAAGTTAGACGGGCACTGGAGATACGAACCGCGGCAGGTTAGAGTGTTTTGGATTGCATAAAATAATGAATAAAACGAACAAATACATGGCGAAAGAAGTGCTAGACAGCAGAAGATGGGATTGGGATCATGATTGGATCATGATAGGATGATTTTTTAATAAAACTAGGCGGATGGAGGTATTAGTATGTGGTGTGTGCATGCCTATGAATGCATGTATTTGTATGTGTGCGAATATGAATAAAAATATCCTAAATTACAAAAAAAGACTTGTATAATATGTATTATAGTTCAGTTTGACGAACGATATCTGCCTCGTTTGTTAATAGATTGCTGGAGGACAAGATGCATCTTACATCGCGTGCTATAAAAAGACGGAGCTGTACAAAAACGTAAATTAATAGTTCGCCTCAGAGTTTTTTATTTGTGTATTTATTTAATTTTTATTATTTCTTCCCCAAGCTCATAAAATAATTTTGGGTCGCACATAAATTGACAGGGTCGGTCGGAAACCGGAAACAAACAATTTTTTTTTTTACGCCTTATTATAATACTCCCAATCAATGACTGCGGAGGGTAAAGGTACTGTTATTTCACCCTTTTTAATTTCGTTGAGGTTGTGTTCCCACATCGTTAGCTAGTTTGGATCGCTATAACTTGAATGACTGTCAACTGTTGAATGAACGAGTGTCAAGCATGTCAAGTCGCGCTTTGTTTACTTCCAACCGGAAGTCGCGCCCACTTTTGACGCAAGGCCTCATGGGGCGTAGGAAACTTGTGGATAGAGAACAGCTGATTAAAATTGTAACAATATTTCACAATATTACTGTTTTTACTGTATATGTAATAATATTGGGGCTGTTTAATCAACGATTAATCACGATTAATCGCATCTAAAAATAAAAGTTTGTGTTTGCATAATATATGTGGGTGCACTGTGTATAATTATTCTATATATATATATATATATATATAAATACCCACACTTGCATGTATATTTTAAAAAAAATATTATTTATATGTAATATATATATATATATATATATAAATCTATATAGTATATACTATATACATGAAAATATTTCTTAAATATATACAAGCATGTGTGTGTATATATATATATATATATATATATATATATATGAAATAATTATACTCCGTGCACTCACATATATTATGTAAACACAAACTTTTATTTTGGATGCGATTAATCGTGATTAATCATTGATTAAACAGCCCTAATATTATATACAGTAAGAACAGTAATATTGTGAAATATTGTTAATTTTTTGTAACAATAAATCAATCAATCGCGATTAATCGCGATTAATGGTTTGACAGCCGTAAATAATATAAATGCAGCCTTGCTGAGTAGAAGAGACTTCTTTTTAAAAACATGAACGCATTTTAAATATTCCAAACATTTGACTGGGAATGTAAATAAATGCTCTATGAGAGTCCATGTTCTTTCATCAGATTATCAACCAAACTATACATTTATATGTAGGGCTGAAACGATTAGTCGACATTGTCGACAATAAAAAATTGTCGACAAATATCTTTGTTGTCGAGTAGTCCTTTGATCTCACTTGACCTAATGTAAGGGCATGCAATATCGCGATTTGTAAGAATATGTATAACTCAGCGTTTTAACTAACTGAAAAAGCTGAATAATCGTTCCAAACTTACCGATTAGCCGGCGAAATAATGTGCGATTAGTCGATTAATCGTTCCAATAATCGTCAGAATAATCGATTATCAAAATAATCGTTTGTTGCAGCCCTATTCATATGTGGAAATACTTGTGTGCGGGTTACCCCACTTTACAGATGCATGCACATGCTTTGATCATCTACGTTTAATGATTTAGCAGACACTTCTATCCAAAGCGCTTACACATGTTCATTTCAGATAGTGTTGGGCTTCACAGGACAGTGTTTCACCTGAAACTCTCTGTGTGAGCCTCATGAGAAAGCGTGCCAGGGCTTGCCACACATTCAGTGAGCGGACAGACAGACTCCTCCGCCACCAACAGAGACACACACACACCCTGCAATTACACCTAACCAACCTGTCCGTGATGAGCTGAACCTCAGTGTGCTGACTGTCCCGGCAGCTCCACAGGTGATCAACAGGAGTGTGTGGAGGCTCAAGCTGGCTCTTCTTCTTCTTTGGATTGTTGCAGCTGTTGGTTATCGTTCACCCCCACTATTAGGGAACGCGTATCTCTTTCCAGCGTCACATGACCCCCCTCTTTCTGCCTAAACATTTTTCTGGATATCTTTGTTACGACTTGCAATTCAAGACGCTACAGCTTGAACGTCTCAGAGTTGTTTGATAGAGAGAGAAGCAGCACATTTACAACCAGATCTCGTGATTGTTGAGCGGTTCGCTGAGTTGGTGGCTAATTCAGATGAAATTCATACAATCTCATGAACTTTTTCGTACGATCTGCTTGACGGTCTTACTTTTTTCTATTTTTTTTAGTACAAATTCATACGAAATGACACTAAGATGCTTGTTTTATGATGAGAAATGCAGTTTTGGGTATTAGCATCAATCAAATGAAAAATAAAAACTCATTTAATTAATAAAAGATTTGCATCATAGTTTATATTCATGGAAAAAAGAGATTCAGAAATACTGAAAAGTGTGCAAATTCTAGAATGGTTAAAGTCCCCATGTGGTGAAATCCAGCTTTTAAAGGGTTAGTTCACCCAAAAATGAAAATTAAGTCATTAATTACTCACCCCCATGCTGTACCAACCCCGTAAGACCTTCGTTCGTCTTCGGAACACAAATAAAGATATTTTTGATTAAATTTGAGAGCTGTATAACTACCACATTGGCTCCTAAGGGACTGCCTCTTGACGGCCCAGAAAGTCAATGAAGAAAATGTTTAAATATCCCAAGTGACTACCGTGGCTCAACTATAAGTTTATCAAGCGACGCGAATACTTTTTGTGCGAAAAAACAAACAAAAATAACGAGTTTATTCGACTATTCCTTTTCTTTCTTGTAGGCCAGAAACGAGACTTCCTTAGATTTCCACGACGCATGCACGAGAACTGAACTGAAGCAGTTGAAGGAGATCGCAATTCTCGCGCATGCGTCGTGGAAATCTAAGGAAATCTCGTTTCTGGCCTACAAGGAAGAAAAGGAATAGTCGGATAAACTCGTTATTTTTGTTTGTTTTTTCGCACAAAAAGTATTCTCGTCGCTTGATAAACTTATAGTTGAGCCACGGTAGTCACTTGGGATATTTAAACATTTTCTTCATTGTCTTTCTGGGCCGTCAAGAGGCAGTCCCTTAGGAGCCAATGTGGTAGTTATACAGCTCTCAAATTTAATCAAAAATATCTTCATTTGTGTTCCGAAGACGAACGAAGGTCTTACGGGGTTGGTACAGCATGGGGGTGAGTAATTAATGACTTAATTTTCATTTTTGGGTGAACTAACCCTTTAATATTGTTTATATGTCTATGTGGTGTTTTTAATACGCTTTAAGACAAACCATGTGTAAAATAAAGAGAAAATAAAGGCTCTCCTCCAGAATCTTTCAGCAGGTGGTTTATATTTTACCGTTATTGCTCTAAAACAAACACACACGCAGCTTTGATCTAAAGTGGGGTGAAAGAATTGAAGCTTTTCTAGTTCATTCTTCATGCAAAAGCAGTCTGTAATTATGGCTCCTTTTGATGCCATGTAAAGCAGGAGAATGTCTTCCCTTCAGGCTAGTTTTTGCTGGCCGTTATCCTCCATTATGTTGAAGATAAGCGGTGAATCAGTTATCACTGCTAGCTCACATCTTTCTGTAATACTTGAACAGATCATGTTTACTGAGTTACGACTGACGCTTTGAGACACACTCATTTATGATGGAGGGAAAAGAGTGACAATTTAGTTCTTGAACACGTGGGAAGGAAACGCTGCCTTATTCATAAATGTTTTATCCCAATTTTGTGCATAAGTTAAATTCGCAACTTTAAATGGAAACATGGCTATTGTCTTCTCTTCACCCTAATAACTGTCTAATAACTTTCATTTTTATTTTATTTTTGGAGTGAAATTTAACCATGTTCTTGCAGGTTTTGTGAGGTTGACCTATATAAATAAGTTGTTACGTTAGCCTTTAAAGGAGTAGTCACTTTTAAGTAAACTTTTGCTGATGCTTTACTCACCCCCATGTCATCAAGATGTCCATGTCTTTCTTTCTTCAGTTGAAAAGAAATTAAGGTTTTTGATGAAAACATTCCAGGATTTTCTCTATATAATGGACTTCAATGGGAACCAAACGGTTCAAGGTCCAAAAGACAGTTTCAGTGCATCAAAATGAAAGAATCTTTTTCCGAGTCAATTCGTTCATTTTGTTCGTTTAATCAACCAAATGACACGAAAAAAGATTCGTTCATTTTGATGAACGAGTTCGAACAGGAGAGTCACGAACGTGCATCACAGAACAGAGCAAGGCGAGCATTTGTGCTTATAAAACTTTTTTTTTTTTGTAAATGAGTGATCGTTTCGCTTGATAAGACCCTTATTCATCGTCTGGAATCGTTTAAAGCCCTTTCAACAGTTTGCACCGAAACTCTCATTTGGACCTTGAACCGTTTGGTTCCCATTGAAGTCAATTATAAGGAGAAAATCCTGGAATGTTTTCATCAAAAACCTTAATTTCTTTTCGACTGAAGAAAGAAAGACATGGACATCTTGGATGACATTGGGGTGAGTAAATTGTCAGCAAAAGTTTTTTAAAAGTGAACTACTCCTTTAAGGTTATGAATGAGCTGGTGTGTTTCAAAACAATGACACGATTCGCGTTTAGGAGATATTAGCATTCAAAACTTACAGTCTCTCACTTCCGCTAAAGTGAATCGGGGATTTTTATGACATCACCTCTTCAGCTTCTCACCAAATCATCTGTCCAATCACACGCTCTCTAGAATCTGAAGCTCCGCCCCCTCTGCTATAAACACCACCTGGCCGAGCCGACCGACACATCACAGAGCAATATGTGTTGGAGATGTGTGTTGGGTTGCTCAAATGCTCACATCTCTACTATTGAATCCAGCGCATCATCAGCGATCGGATTCGCTGCTGTCAAATACGACGCGTAGTCTGTGAGGGGAAACTAAACGCTATTGGCTATTTGAAAAGGGGGAGGAGCTACTCAATATGTCCCGCCTCCGCTCTGGTTTCAGTGGCAATCACGTCAACGCATCAAACACAGACTTTAAATAACAAATAATGATTTGGAGTCACTGATATATCGCCGACATTGCTGTTGATAAACTCATAGCAGTGCGTGTGATGGATAACAGTCACTTTAGAAGCGTTGGAAATGAGCATCTCGCTCGATCCAGCTCACTCTGTAAACTAAATTCTTCTGCTGTAGCAACTGGTTGCTTTATTAAACAAAATCCTGTCCTGCTGTTATTGAAGTCCAGATGTGCTGTGTCAAGCAGAGGTAACGTCTGAATCTCAACTCAACTTAGCTGTTAGCTTTAGAGTTCGGTTTGGAAATGTTTACCGAAGACGCCATTAAACGTATCGTGGGCCGACGCTGAAGGACTGTCAGTGTGTCTAGCGACGAAACAGAGTCTGTTTGGCATAAAGCAGTGTTTGTTGGAGTCAGGTCTGTCCTGCAGACACAACACATGTGTTCCTGGAGACTGAGGCCAGTCGGACGCGTTCTCGCAGTCTGGGAGGAGGCGCTGGGCTCTCGAGGCCGGAGGGTTTTCCTGTCCGAAAGGCTGGAAGATCGAGTCGTCTGATGCTGGTTGGCTGGGCCGCTCTTTCTTCTCCGCCGAATGCTGCCATCCAAACACAAAAGTCTCTTTGTAGCACTGATTATTTTCCAGAAACACTTCAGGGCCTTGCGTGACTCGCTGATATAAACTGTATAAAAGCTATTAAACTCGGAGGAAATGGTGTGTGTGGAGCGCTGAACACCAGTGTCTTTGTAGAGATGGGCAGAACTGAAATAAATAAATGGAGATAAAAGAGACTTTATAAACTTGTCTGATGTAAACAAATGAGTCTCTCCCTACAATAAAAGGTTGGTTCACTCAGACAAATCTAGATTTAAAGAACATTTTTAGGACATTCATTTTCTGGACATCAGAATGAAGAATATGATACTCCTGTAGCATCACAAAATGTCTTATCTGAGCGATCAAACTACAGAACGTCATGAAGACTTGAAGATGGGCGTCTTTTCCTCACGAAAAAGAAGTGCACTTAACTATATTGAATGTACACTTGTTGTGTACTTCAAATCTTTATAGTATATGTTTTTTAAAACTGTAATGGTAGATAGTATAATATTTATAAGAGCAAACTTTCATGGCTTTTAAAAAGTGCACTTTGTTATAGTCACATTGAAAGATTAACTTTAAAACTCATTTTAAATCAGTTTTAATGATATTTTGTCATGCTTTTAATTTGAACTGTAGCGTTATTTGATATTACATTTAATTTTAACATGTTTTAATTGCAACGTCCTCATTACAAATGTGTAAACACAGATAAAGTTAAATGCATGACTTACAATTTTCAATAGAAATGACATTAAAGTTGGCTTGTCAGAACACTCAGCTGTAAATAACAATATTTCAAAGACCGAATTATGAAATTACATCTAAAGATAAAAAGTCCTACTTAAGTTGGTAAAAAACACTCTTAAGTTCACTTCAATGTAAAATAAATTTCAACTATAATACATTTTAATTGAATTGCAATTAACAAACAGTTAGGCCGTGTGTCCACCAAAGCGTTTTTAGCCAGCTGAAAACGCTAGACGCTCTGCTGAAGACGCCGTGCTTTGGGCGCTTGAGAGCGTTTTGGCAGCGCAGCGTTTTTTCTGTTGAGACGTTTCGTTGCTATGATACAGAATATATGCAGCAGTTTGAATGTTGTGACAGTTGGTCGGTGTGGTATTAGTCCCGCCCCTCTTCCACTGTGATTGGACGGCTGGGTAAAATGTGACAGTGATGAGCGCTGCGTTTTATCCAAAGTTGAACATTTTTCAACTACCAGCGACCAGTAAAAACGCCGGGCGCTCGGCGCTTCAGCGTGAAAAAAACGTTTAGCGCCTCGGTACGCTCATGCCGTTTAGAAAACGCGGCGCTCCCATTGAAAACAATTGAAAACATACGCCAGGGGCGTGGAAAAACGCTTTGGTGGACACACGGCCTTATGTGTCTGAAACATTAGCACTGAAATACATTCTTCTAAAGTATTTCATTTCTATAATTAGTAGGGATGCGCGTTATATCAGCCACCATATCGGTATCGGCCGATAAATGTTCATGTTTAATGTTTAGTTAAGTTAGTGATATATTAAAGCCGATAAATTATTTCCTTCAGCTGAGACACTTCAAATGCGCACTGTTCAACATGATGATTTTGAATTGCTTGAAATATGATTGAAATCACCTCAAAAAGGAAAATACTGTTCTCGGAAAAGTCTGTCATATCGGCTTCATAAAATATCAATCATATGAACATAATTGTGTGTATATGGATTTTTTTTTTAATTAAGCTCTAAAATATTATATAAAAATCTGGATTTAGATTTATCTGCCAATATATCGGTTATCGGCTTTCAAATATTTAAAGAATTATCGGTATCCGCCATTTTTTTATATCGAAAGTACTCTAAATTGTCCTCTCTTTCATAAAAGTTTACTTGGACTAAGTAACCACCTCACATCTGAAACTCACTCAAAACAGCACTCATGTTTTATTCAGAAAATGTGTTAAACTAGTTCCACATACTACGCTCTGTGTTATAATGCGTTTTATTTGTAACTTAGTAAGTCAGACACATGGTGCTCCATTGACACAGTCGGAGGTATTGTGGCGTTCTCAGACAAAGGCCAGTGTTATGAAGTGCTCAGTAAGCTGGTTGACGTCTACAATAACACTGGATCTGTGCTTCACACACGGCAGCAGCTGATGGGGCTTCTGCGCTCACTCACACATATCCCATACATAAAAACATCTGTTATTTATGGTCCTCAGGACTAGACTGGGTTCTTCTGCCTTTGTTTGAAGCATGATCTGTACTGACTGTTTAAAAAGACAGCACACAGTCTCCTGTGTGTTTCTGCACGTTCGTTCCAAGGCTAAAGTTTGCTGTGAAAATTAGATACGATCAACATTTAAATTTGAACGAACGGTTTTTAAAGCACTTTAGACCAACATGAACTTTCACAACATATTTTTTTAATGGCCTTGAAGGAAGGCCTGGTCAAATGTGAATGTTGGTATGAAAATTCAGTCAGTTTTTTTATTTTCCACATGCAATTTTTCTGTTCAAACAAATGCATAAAAGATAGGGCTGTGAAACGATTAATCGGCGATTAATCGCATTCAAAATAAAAGTTTGTGTTTACATAATATATGTGTGTGTAGTGTGTATAATTATTTTGTATATATAAATACACACATATTTAAGAAATATTTGAATACATATACTTTATATATATTTATCCAAAATTCATATTCTACGTAAATATAAATATTTGATATATTAATAATACATACATGCATGTGTGTTTATATATACTAGGGCTGGGGTAAACGATTATTAACTAAACGATTAGTTGGGCGATTATTTTATCGATTAGTCGACTAATCTAATGACTAATTGGACGACTAATATAAAGAATATTTTTTCTGCTGCTCAATAAAAAAACAATATCTCAAATAAATACTAGCATACTGAATCAAGATGTCCCCGCCGGGAACATGCAAAAAATAAATAAATAAAGAAGCGTCGACGCAAAAATATGACGTCGACGCAATTTTGACGTCGAATCATCGACGTCATCGACGCGCCGCTACAGCACTAATATATACAAACTAATTATACACACCACGCACACATATATTATGTAAACAAACTTTTATTTTGAATGCGATTAATCACGATTAATCGCTTCACAAACTGACTGATAATGCAAATTTACGCACTGACAGTAGGTGGCGTTTATAGAAAAGCAGAATTAGTCTACCCAATCTAAGGAGAAGACAGGAAGTCAAACAGTTTACATGTTTTCAAATGTATTCGCGATGGTGTTTTTATCAAACAACCCAAAATACAAGAGTAGAGAGAATACGTTTCAAACGTTTCCTCTGCTATTCACTGTAGCTTAACAAAATAGTTTGTGATTGCAACCACGTCAAAATTGTTTTCAACAGCAGCGGCCCTAATCATGTGACCAAAATGCGCAAAGCTTATTGGTTGGCCAGTTTTATTTACGGTGGAAAAGTGATTAGAAGATCTCTCTGGTGCATTGATGTTTGTTTCAGTGTGTGAACCGGTGCAGTCTTTCAAATTAAAATGTTTGTCACTTTGTGTGAACAGGCCATCAGAAATGGAAATTTGAATGAAAAACGTCTCCGTACGTCTGCTTTTCTATAAGCGCCACCTACTGTCAGAGAGTACGATTGTATTTTTATTCAGCCCATCTGCCGTTTATTTGGCATTTGGTCTGAACAGGCAAATGACATGCGAAAATCAAACCACATTTTCGTGCCGAACAAGTTTGATTTTACATCGTTCTATTCCAAAATGTGTAATTCAATTCATAAAGCAACGCAAGTACTCAAATTATTTGACGCATTCTCCGCATTATCACAAGGAACACTATCGTGGATTTTCATGTCCTCAAAAATGTCAACTATAGTGAGGAGAATCTAGTTGAAGCAGTTTGTTGATCAAATAAGTTGTTGACATGTTTATCGCTAGTTGTGCGAGTAAAAACCTGTTCAAGTTTAATAGAACCGTCATTTGAAGGCGAACGGGAACTATTTCCATCAAGCCTTCACGTCTTTGTTTTTGTGGGCGAAATCCAGTCATTTCGATATACAGCTTTCCCCAATGGACCTACGAAATCTCACTAATGTGTCGACACATTCAGGGTGGACAGGCCTATTTATCTGTTTTTGTGATGCGGAGACATAACTTGCGCCACGATGCCATCACTTTGCAAACAAAGAACCCCTTTAAACGGTTGATTCTCTCCATGGACGGTCTTATCAGCAGATAAGAGTGTATTTCTGCAGTCAGGGCTTTAATTGTATTAATGTTCGCCTGGCAAGAGAGCAAAGAAAGTGACTCGCTTAACTAACACAGATCAGTCGATCACCCAGATGCGTTTTATTTTGCGTTTAATGCCAGATAGAGGCTGAAAATGTTTGGACAGAGACTGCTTTGTGTACAGCGCCGCTCCTCTGAGCTCGATGCCAAAGTGTTTTACGACGTTTAAATAAAGCAGCAGGTCTGTAGCTCTTCAGTGGCTCTTGTGCAGTGTTGCTGACCGTCAACAGACATCCCCTTCTGGGAAGACATCTGTAACCCTTTAGCAGGGGAGGACTGGAGATTTGTGCACACGGCCCTCATATCTCAGCCGGTTTACAGATAGTGACCCCAAAGCTGTGTGCTGTTTCTTCATTAGTGTTACTTAAAGGGATAGTTAACCCCCCAAAAAAATATTTTCTTATTATTTGCACACATTTAAAACCTGTACACTGTAAAAAAATATATAATTTATTTAGTTAAGATAACATAATATTTTGTTTCTGATGATTAAATCATTCTCCTTCATTGTATTAACTCAATTTTTCCATTTCAATCAACTTAAAATTTTAAGGCAACCAGGTTACTTACTTTTTTAAGTTAAACCAACAATATTTTTTTACAGTGTATTTTATTCAGGATTATCGCAGCCACTCCTCTAAGTGTTTTGGCCGTGTGGATGTTATGTCTGAGTGCACTGTTGCCCTTTGAGAGGTATTTTCCAGTGTTTTCCTCGTCTCCGCACCCCCTTTCCAATAAGCAGTTGAAAGCGATGGCTCTGTCTGCAGGATATGGAGCTGCTCATTTCCTTTTGTTCGTGAGAATAATGGCAGGAGGAACGCTCTGGGCACAGTAAAAACAATAAACACACGTTACGCACTTCAAAGAGCATTTCAGAAGAAAAACAAGCCAAATACGAATTACGTAGCTAAAAAAAAGTTCTAGTTTTGACACCTGCTGTCTGACAGTGTCGATGCATAAAATCCCTGTAAATCTGTGCTTGAGCTTCAGTTCTAGCTGCAATCACAGTTCTCACCGTAGCCACTCAAAACTATATGTTTTTCTTACAATATTTCACATTATTTAGTCACCCATAGACATTCCAAACAGTGGAAGACAAAAACATATGTTTAGCAATGTTTATGCCAGAAGTCGCTTTAACTGAACATTTTCCGTCATTGACATAATTTATTTAAGCAGTGATGGAAGAATCTGAAGACATCAGTCATTTAAATGGATGCGCTGAGGGAGCCGACGCGTTTGAGCAGCCATTTTAGCTTGAGCTATAACACTTATGGTGTGTTCACACTGAACGCGAATTTAATTATTTGCACGAGTAGATTACATACAAAGTCAATGCAAAGACGCGAAGTGATGCAATCAGGTTACTTACTTTTTTTAAGTAAGTACAAAAGTGCTGCGAATGACACGAATTGGGCGATGCGCTTCCCGCGAATGTCAAGTTGAAAAATTTGAACTCGAGCGAATGTTCAAGCGTCTAACTAGACGTAATAGACGCGTATTTGACGCTCTATTCGGTGTGAACACACCATTACACTTGCATGATTGCGTTTCTTTTCCATTTTGTTTTGTTTAAAATGGTGGCTGTCATAAAATTTTGACGGATTTATCCGAACGGGGACTTTGAAATTAAGTTCACTTTGAAATTAATTTTTGGTGTGTTTTATCTTACCTCAAGGGCATCCAAGATGTATGTGTCTTTGTTTCCACAGTGTTTTCAATTTTGATATTTTTAGGTCAAACCGTTCTTGTCTATCAGTCATATAATGGTCTATGGTCACCACCTCAAAGAGCATGCACAGAGAAGTCCAAATTAAACGTGATTTAATGACTCGTAAATGTAAGTACGAAAGTAAGTCTCTCTTTCGTTTCGCCATTTTTGAAAGTTGTGTACGGAAAAGCTTCTGTGCTCCTATTGGTCAACCTCATACATGTGACGGAACCGTCATCCGTTAAAATAAAATCAAACATGCTAGTCTTTTTGTCGCGATGTCGTGAAGCATCGAAGATGCGATGTAGGTTGTCGCCCACTATCGATCGAATCTTGCGTCCCGACGCCCGTTGTCGTTTACGAATCCCCACGACACCCTACGTCAAACGGATCGCGCCAAAATCGGGCTAAAATCGTGTAATCTGAACCCGGCATTAGACAAACATATCTACATTGGCCCCATCATGCAATGTTGGCTGGGTGAGAGTCTCATTTCATTGATCTACCAAAGCTTTGTAAGAATCCACCACTTTGTGATATTCTGCTCTCACGATATGAATAAGTTATGTATTGTTAAGTATTATGAATAAGTTATGCTGACAGTCATTGTGAACATGGTGGCTTGCGTTTTGGTGTTCATCAGCTGTTTACGTTCAGTTCGAAGTTGTGAAAGTCTGTCTTTTTATAGTCACAAAGTCCCTGTTACATTGGACGGAAAGTATATGAGCTGACTGCTTTGGAAAATGTGTTGTGTGTGTGTGTTCGGGTCTCTATCCGAACACCACCCACTGTGGTGTGGGCGTATCCACCCATGAGAGGGTGGGGCTAAGCGAGGCTCCACCCCCTTCTGGACTTGTTGACAGAGTCTGTGACAGACTCCTCCCTCTCACTGAGTTTTTGTCTCTCCCTCAGTTATGTGGATGTATTGTGTTCAGCACTCCTCCATTCAGCAGCGAGGGGGGGATGTGTGTGGTCGCATTTGTTTTGGAGTCGATCAGGGAGGGCCGCATCAGCATGGGCCGGCCCCTGATTCACAGCAGCGTCGCCCCGTCTCGTGTGATGCATTGCTGGGACTTCACTGAAGGATAGCTTAAGCGTGATGCTCATTGTCTGTGAGGGCAGGCGCTCATGAAGGGTCTGGCATGCGTCTGATCTTTGCCACGCAACAGACGGCCATGCATTCCTCTCTCCACGTCACCAGCAAGAAGGTGTAAGACTAGAGGAGGAGAGAAAAGAGTCAAATTTGCTCCAAGTGTCTCCTCCAAAGAATACACATTCCAGGAGAGCAATGCCTTTATGCTGCTGCCCAGGAATCTGTATCATAAAGAGCAGCGGGAGCTTTCCCAGGGCTTATTTTCTTTGAGTTTAATCGAATTTGACAGACCATTTAACATGCAACCGTCAAAGTTTCTGAACTGGTTTTGAGTCAGGTGCCATCAGTGTCCCACGTTAAAGCTTTTTGCCAGGCCTGCCGATGGCGAGGGAATTAAACAAGAAATGTATTAACCATAAATATTATGGAATGAAAGATGACAATGAAATAGTTTTCTTTTCCCTGCATATTTGTAACAAGGTCATTGTGTCTCTCGAGACACTTGAGACAAAATATGAAGACACCCCTTGTGAAAGTGTGCACCCTGTAGTGTACTTCAAATCTTAAAAGTACGTTTTTTTATAAAACTGTTTGCAGATAATATATTAATGACATTAAAGGCCACAACACACTTAAAAAGTACACTTTGTTGCAATGTAAAAAGTTTGAATGTTTTTCTGTAAAGTACATATTAGATCATTGTTTTAATAGATTTTTGCGTATTTTTGCATGAAAGATCATAATGATAAAATATGTTTTACGGCCACCTTTGATCATATTTACCTCTGCACTCTAAAAATTGGGTTAAAGTTATAATTACAGCCATTGGGTTACATTTTTTTTAACCCAACGTTTGGGTTTGTCCATATTTGACCCAAAGTTGGGTTAAAACAACCCAGCATTTTTAGAGCGTGACCACAACTGGCTGCGGTTTCGACATTGCACATGTGAAATTACTTTATCGATATAAATAAATGTGCAATTACATATAAATACTTGTGCCTACAAAACTCTTGAAGTTCAACTAATTGCATTTAATATAAATGTAAGCTACATTTACATTTAATTGTAAATAACATATAGTTAAGTGTCCAAAAACTTAACATTCAGTTTGCAATGTTTAAGTATATTCCATTAAAGTGTATTATTTCTGTTATAAGTACTCTGTTTAAAAGTAGGTTAATGTTCACTTCTTTTTCCAAAATACGTCATTTTTCTATTATTATTATAATTTGATAATTGTTAAAAGGACAATTCTGGGTTCATGACAAGTTATGCCCAATGAGGTGTTTTACCACAAAATTAATGTCCACGTGCCACTCGTTCTCTTTAAAAAAAGATTATAAAGCGATACGTTGTAAACAATAGGTGTGTTAAATTTGAAAAATGCTTAATAACTGCAAAAATGCAAAGTTTTACAACTTGACAGTGACACACTAAAACAACTATAAAAATGATATTAAAACAATAATAATTTGTCTTCTGTGAAATATATTGCTACAAATGCTGTGTACTGAGCACTACTTGTATTGCACCTGTAATATCCGTGTAATGTCATGCACTCGTGAACACATCCAGGGCCTGAGCCGCAGAACGTGTGGTTGTTCTGCAGATGTAATCGGTCTCCTGCTCATTGTGAGTGTGATTAAGCAGGTGTTGAGAGTAAAACAGGTAAAGCTGCATAGCTGTGCAATGAAGGTTTTGCCGATGCCTGAACAGATTATCCTTCAGGCACAAAGACACCTGAGCGAAACCCAACCAGCCAGAGTCCTCCTGATAATCCCACACATCAGTGTATGGCTGTGTCTCGTAACCGCAGCTCCGACTGCCTCATCCAGCATTACTGCTCTATTGATCCTCATCAACTCCATAACTAGGGACACAATTGAAAATCTATGTCAGCTCTCATTGGTGATTTATAAATGAGGCAACTTTTGGGATTGTGGGATTCCTACAGGATTTTATTTTTATTTATCTTTTATTTTATATTACATATTACACATTTTACACATCACTTCACTTACAAATGAGTAGGGTTGGGTATCGTTTGAATTTGAACGATTCTGATTCCGATTCCGATTCCTTGTTTCGATTCCGGTTCCTAACGATTCTCGATTCCGATTCTTTTAAGAGGCAGGGTCAAAAAAGTTTAGCTAACCTTGCTAACCAATGGCCTTTCTGAAGGAAATACTCCTTCTGTAAAAATACTCCTTTTGTCACAAATTTAGCATTTTGCCGAGATTTCGTTATTTTTAGAAAAGTGAAGCCACACTTTGGATCGCCGACGCTTCTTCATTGGTGTTGTTCAGCGGTTTCTTCTTCCGCTCGGCGGACTGTGAATATCGAAACTAGGAATCGAAATTTTAACTTTTGAACGATTCCTGGAAAAACTAAAAGTTAGTCTCGGTTCCAATCGATTCTCGATACCCAACCCTACAAATGAGCATTTTCAACATTGTGTTCATAAAGATGCAACAACACAGCAGCGACTTGAAACAGGCAGACATTCATTTTGTATTATTTGTGTGTAATATTGCGTATTTGTGCTTGGAGTCAGTTGTTTTATTTGTGATAACGCAATGAAACATGACAAATTGTGCGGACATTATTTTTGGTCCGGATGTCATACAAAGAATTTATGAATGCATGCAAAAACAAGAAAGAACCAACCAAATAATAATGACTGATTATGTTTTAGTCAATGTGAGCCTTTTCCTGTCAGTGTTTTTATTTTTTTTGCTTTGTAAAATAAAATCTGTAGCTATACTTTTTTTTTACCAAATAATTTTGTCAGATAAATACCTTAACCAAGTTTAGTGGGTTTTTTTTCTTCCCTCAATATAAAATAATTAGTTGGTTTAATTAAAATTGTAGGGTCATTAAAACCCAAATATCCCCTTTGGACATCACCTTTGGCCACTATATAAAGCTTTTTATACCATTTTATAGTCTAGTTTACAGTATACCACTGTTGCATCACCACACCAATCAATATATTATATAAACAGTAGTAAGTGTATATATAGTATAATAGTATACTATTGTAAATGTTGTATTAGTACATTTTAGTTTAGTTTTTCATTCTTTAATCAAAACATTCAAACTAATTCAATACATTTACGGAAATACAATGAGTTGCTATCAGCGTTTTGCATTGAATGGAGATCGTGTTCTTGATAATGAGTAACTTTGTTAAATGCCTAATGCAACTAATTAGTTAATAATGAAGTGTAGTGACTTAAAAAAAGGAAGAACAGAAAATAATAGAAATGAAAAAAAGATGATTGTGTTCTTCAGCAGTTGAGAGCCAAGTGCATGAATTGCGAGAGAAGCGAATGGAAAGGTCTGTGTGTGTAGAGCCAGGGTTCATTCCCATGTCTCCTGTAGGATTATTCACAATGAGTGCTTTGTCCAGCAGACATTAGGCTAATATGTGTCCAGTCTTTATATTTGTACTTACTCTGAGACAAGAGAAAGACGGCTGTGTGCCGTCATGAGCTGACGGGGGTTTGTGTCAAACGCTCTTTTGTGTTTCTGCGTCCTCATTGAATGTGGCACAGTTGACTGATGGCACACAGGCCTGGGTACTGACGGCTGGCATACGGACACACTTATCAGACAGACACTTATCAGGCTGTGTCCCGCTCTGGGTCCGAATGCAGGAAATAAAGTCACAATTGTGAGAAAGTCAGTCTGAATTACGAGAAATAAAGTCTGAATTGCGAGAACTAAAGTCTGAATTGCGAGAACTAAAGTCTGAATTGCGAGGACTAAAGTCTGAATTGCGAGAAATAAGTCTGAATTGCGAGAACTAAAGTCTGAATTGTGAGAAATAAGTCTGAATTGCGAGAAATAAGTCTGAATTGCGAGAACTAAAGTCTGAATTGCGAGAACTAAAGTCTGAATTGCGAGAACTAAAGTCTGAATTGCGAGAACTAAAGTCTGAATTGCGAGAACTAAAGTCCGAATTGCGAGAACTAAAGTCCAAATTGCGAGAACTAAAGTCTGAATTGCGAGAACTAAAGTCAGAAATGCTAGAACTAAAGTCCGAATTGCGAGAGCTAAAGTCCGAATTGCGAGCGAGAGCTAAAGTCCGAATTGCGAGAACTAAAGTCCGAATTGCGAGAGCTAAAGTCCGAATTGCGAGAACTAAAGTCCGAATTGCGAGAGCTAAAGTCCGAATTGCGAGAACTAAAGTCCGAATTGCAAGAACTAAAGTCCGAATTGCGAGAGCTAAAGTCCGAATTGCGAGAGCTAAAGTCCGAATTGCGAGAACTAAAGTCCGAATTGCGAGAACTAAAGTCTGAATTGCGAGAACTAAAGTCCGAATTGCGAGAACTGAAGTCCGAATTACGAGAACTAAAGTCCGAATTGCGAGAGCTAAAGTCCGAATTGCGAGAAATAAAGTCTGAATTGCAAGAATTAAAATCCGTGCAATAAACTTACGTTTAATAAATTTTAGCACAATAGCACACAGTAATTCTGACTTTATAACTTCCTATTGTGTTCCTATTAATTCCTATTAATGTATTATATTTTCTGTTTTTAATTTACTTTTAGTTTGCATAATTACTTTTAGTAATGACTTAGTAAAGTTTTATTAGTTTTAAATTTGTATTTGTATTCGAAATCTTTTAATTTCATGTTAAACTAAATAAAACTGCTAAAGCATTTATTTGGTTCATTCAACAAGTGCAACCAACAAAATTTACAAAACAGTCAACATTATTCTTTCTCATTGCATATAAGCTCAGTTCAAAGTCCTAGTACTTTTGAAACATTTAAAATTGCATGCTTCCTTCACATAGACAGTAAAAGAAATGGACCGAGCGATCTCGTTGGAATTCCATTGAGACGATTGAAGCCCGTTTTTGGCGATTTTTTTTTTTTTTTTTTAGCACTTCCATCCCTGACGCGCAGACTCAAACAGAGCTTGACTACGTAGATGTGACGAGAGCAACCCGTCTGTCTTCTAGTGCTGTGGCTTGGGAAATCTGAATCATTCCCTTCCGAAACATGCAGAGGCGGAGAGTGTGAATAGGAGCTGTCCATGAGCGAGGAGAAGGAGACAATTTTGCGAGGTATTCTGATTAATTATTTTGTCATTTTGCCTCCACGTTTCCTCGATTGCGCTCGAGCTCCTTCTCCTGTCCATACGGTAATCTCTCTACTGTGCGACAGAGAGTCGCGTGGGTATGACGCAATCGTTGCACTAAAACTGCTTCTACGGGGCCATAACATAAGCTACAAGGTAATGGAGAATTTTATACATTGTCGTGTTTCTTTAGAAATAAGTAAAGGACAAATGGGGTCTTCAAACGGCTCAGATGTAAAGTTATTCGCTGTCAAAGTGACGCCAAAATGAATGGGAGTCAATGGGAATGCTAACGCAAGTGAAGTTCTGCTACAAGATGGCAGCTCCCGCGAGGCTTCAACTTCCGGTCGATGGATTACCCCCTTTGATCCTTCATGGGCAAGGCAATCCCATAATGCATTACGAACTAAAATTCTTTAATTAATTTAGGGTTAGAATGATTTTGCCACTTATTCGTAGGATTTTCGTCAGTTTAGTCAAATTCAGTTGCCATTGACTCACATGCTCTTTTGTCAGTGGTGTTACACCTACAACCAGTTACACCACTTACTAATTACATGAATAAAGCTGATTATCAAGATGGAAGAATGAATTACAAAAAAAAACACTGATTTTAACATCAATTCATTCTATAGACATTAAAATCAAATCTTACAAACATGACGTTTAGCCTAAAGGAATAACTTTGGTCTTTTCCAAATATTTCCAAATATTTTTATTTTGTGTTACTATTATTGTGACCAAATATTGACAGAAAAATATTAAAAAAAAAGTTAAATAGTCCTGAAACAAAAAGAAATAACCACACGTGTATTGTTCGTGGTCAACGTTCACTGCTTTAGAAATTAATGGGAATCGAATTTCCTCTAGTTGGAAGCATTTGGTACTCTTGACATATCAACCTCACAACTTGTTTAAATTAGTCGATTTGATTTTCCCAGTTTTAGAGAAAAACATATTTTGAAAATATGTTTCATATAGAAATAGAAAAAATGTATGTTGTGCATTTTTCATTACAATAAACTTAAACTTCTATAAATTAAAATAAATGTTGCTTTATTATTATTATTTTATTATATTATTTATTATTAGAGCATTGTATTATTAACTATTATTATTTACAACATTTATTAATCTGTTATTATTAGTTAATACAAATTCTCATGTTAGTTTGTTTGAGATGTTGAGATTAATAATTGCTGTAGAAGTATGTTTCATTATTAGTTCATGTGAACTATAGTTAATTAATGTTAACAAATGAAAGTGTATTGTAAAGTGTTACCGATCGGTACGGTGACCCCGTCCCCATCGACACACTTAAACAAGTTATGACAAGATATTTTTCAGCTTATCATCATCACTAATGTGTAACTAGATGTCTTGGTACCTCAGTCCAGTGATGAGACTCTCTCTCACACACACACACACATCAGAAGCTGACTGAAGTGAATGAAGTTAAATATTAACTGTGTGAAAGGATGTTACTGCAGGTTTGAGGGTGTTTATATGTTAATATGTGATGTGGGAATGAGTGACGGGTTGTTGTCATGGTGAAGCTGAGCTAGAATTTAACTCAGCATTCCTTCAACCCACACACACACACACACACGAGGAAACTGTCTTTGTGTGGCTAATCAATGTAGTGATCTGTAAAAGGTTTGTGAGATCTTTGAGTTTGAGTGGCGTTTCTACTAACATTCACTGAGTCACTTGTTTGAACGCCAGTTTATATATATATATATATATATATATAGTATATATATATATATATATATATTAGTATAATTGTTATAAATTATGACCAGAATACGAGTTTGAAAGCACAATATTTGATCAAATTTGACTTAATGAAAGCAAACTTTAACTCACTCACACAGTCCCTCACGAACACACACACACTCATGCTTGATTGCGCTATCTTTGTGAGGACTCTCCATGATTGGTGTAATGATTTTTTTATACTGTACAAACTGTATATTCTGTCCCCTAAACCTACCCAACACTCACGCACACACACACTAACCAGACCCCTAAACCTACCCAACACACACAGAGAGGCTTTGATGAGTTGTGTGTGTGTTGACGAGGCTCAGTGTCTGCGCTGTAGGAGATGGATCAGTGTATTGTTCTGCTCTGCACAGTTTGCCTCTGTCGCTGTGAGCTGTTCAACACACTGGGCTGACGTCCAACACGGCCCTAATGAGATCATCCTAAACCATGAGGAGTCTCAACACCAGCATGGATCTGGAGATCTGGACCCGTGTCAACAATCAAAACACTCCACTGTATCGCTAACGTATTTAGCTCTTTTAAACAGGCCTTTAGCTCATGTTGAGAAGCTGAACAGTGACAAACCGCTTAATTGTGCTAAGGGTCAAGCAACTCCCCAAACTTCCCATGAGGCTTTGCTCTCTGACGGGAAGGCGGGAGTCATGACTCACTGGATTACTGTCATGATCTCTGTGTTCAGAGCCTTAGTTTGAGCTGTAGATCTTACACAACCTCGACCTGTCCACTCAGTACATGCTCACTGTTGTTTTCTATAGATTAGCTTGGCTGGCTGTCTGGCTAGTGAACAGTTGAGTGACTGAACAGACCCAGTAAACCCCTGCCAGGTCTAAAGTTAGCCCACCCAATGGCAGCTGCAGGGCCGCTCACTCCCACACTCACCGGCCAGTTGTCCGAACCAGTAACACGACGACGAGCCGCCCAAAGTCCTTCACAACAGCTGAGGAAGATCTGATGCGGGACTGCTTCTCTGTTCCACTTGCTGAATAAGTATTTTTGGAGACTGTTTCCACACAAACACGTCAACTATTTATCGTGCACGTCTCTTGCCTTTCCATCCGGTGGTCGAGTTCAAATAGTTTTTAGTGTTAGAGGTGTAACTAACTTAAATCTATTCATGCCGCTCACAGAAAATGATAAAGCTGTGCTGTTAACATCACTTAATGGAATTTCAGAAGCAGGGACTCTTTTTGAGCATGTTTCATGAGCGCTCCTCCCATCCGCTGTCAGATGAAGACCTCGTCCCACACTGCTGGGTGAGAAGGGGCTGTTGGGATGTTCAAACCACAGGAAAAGCTGAGATAGAAGAAAGTGTTTCAACAGTTAAAAAAAAATCAGCTTATACCAAGGTGAAATTATGACGAAACGATTGATCAAAAAAAACATTTTATAAACGGAAATGACATTTTCAGAATAAACGAAAAGCTAAAACAAAACAAATCTAACAACAGTTGCTGAATGAAATGACCCTATTGGCCCTATTTGACCAACAAAATACCCAAAATATCAACATGGGTTGAGTATCCTGAACCACTCTCCTCCAACCATCAGTCCACTGTGAGCGACGGATGGAGAGCAGGTGCGCTAGAGTTAAGCCCCGCCCTCTATTCAAGATTCCAATTCCAATATTCTGTTTCCAAAATTCCGTTTCCAACATTCCATTAAAATTCCGTTTCCAAAATTCCGTTTCAGTTGGTTGCAACCTCCGGTTGACAGGGACTTTAAGTTTGTGTCAGTGTGTTTGCGTCCCTAATCGTACATCAAAATGTCCATATTTGGTCTGCACTAAGTTAGTTTTCTTTGAATTCTGCTAAACTGTTATTTCTAAAACTGAAATAGAAAAAAAGTAAACTAAATAAGCTCGTTAATCAAACTAATAAAAACAAAACTTTACTACTCTAAATTGTATAAGAAATTTGAAAACTATTAAAATAAAAACAAATTTAAAAATGCAAAAAACTTTGCCATTTTAGCAAATAAATACTGATCTGTTTGTAAATATATATAATACCAACCCCCTCACTCCCTGTGAATATATCCAGTGCTCATTTTATATATATATATATATATTAATTATCTATTGATTATCTCATTTGTATTGCTTTCTGTAAAAATTGATGGCCTATCTCCAGGCCAATTGTGAATTTTTATATTTTACAGTGTCTTTGTTGCGTGTACTAATTATAGGAATACATAAATGATTGCAATGCATGCAACTAACCATAAACCACAATCCTACCCTGACCCTATATCGGTACATGTAATTAATTCATATCACTCAGTACTTGTATATAATATTTCATGTCCGTGTAGCATGTAATAACTATGTAATAAATGTGAAATAGTTAACTACTGCTTAGATTGCAAAGAAGTTCATATCATCTGATATTTTCAAATACACTTATACTCTTAAATGACCACTATAGTTATTTCTGTATTATTCAACTTTATATTAGCAACTAATTTTACATGTAGCTTGGCTAACTACTTGTAGCTTGACCAGGCATGTGTGTGGCTGTCGGACGTCGCGCTGTCCTCTCTGCTGACCATGCCTGTGAACGCAAGCCACGACTTGCCCCGTTTCCACAGAAGATGTCAGAGCTTTATTCCTGTAATCTGGATGACTATAATTAGTGACGCATTCCCTTTTCTGCGCGCCCCTCCCTCACATTTCCACATTCAATTGAATACTTCTGATTCCAGCATATCCCAGCTGGTGTCCTTCAGCAGTGGAAGCCTGACCTCTGGCGATCCGTCTTTCGGGCAGGCGCTCCGTCACCCGCCTCTTTTCTCTTCCGGGGAGTCGCCGCCTTTGTGCGGGATGTGCAGGAATTCCCCAGTAACCCGAGCTCAGAGTAATTGGGAAAGTGGATCTTTTTCTTTTGTTCCTGTTTTCAATTAGCACAGCTGGGTGGAGAGCGTCCCAGAGCCATGCTGGGCTGCTGTCACCCTGCGGACGGGACGAAAGCCCTCCCACTTTTATTACAACTTGTTAGATCCATTTAACATTTAATATAATATTCAACAATATTATTGATCTGTCTGCACTGACACCATTATATGAGAATTGAACTGAGCTGGAGGATGACATCACGGCTTTGGCTGTGTATATATATATATATATATGAATTAACTACATTAATAACTTTTAATAACATCACTGACTGACTTGAGCTGGACTGTGACTGTATTTTCTTCTGGAAACAAACTCGGTTGCATTATTTTCCTGTTATCTCTGTAAATATGCTTTGAAACACTCTGTATTGTAAAAAAGCACTATCTAAATAAAGCTGACTTAACTTTTGATGAAATTACCGTTGAGATGCTTTTAAGAGTTTTATGGAAAAGAGAAACACTCTTGATCCCGTGGAGCACTTCGATTCCAGTTTGCACAAAAGGTTAAAAACAATCAGTCAAACATTTTTGGTAACACTTTACATTCAAGATCCTGACCAACATTACAACATTTATCTCCATTAAGATTTGAACCTGATTAATCTGAACATGCTAGAGTAGAAACATAATACACTCTAAAAAAATGCTGGGTTGTTTTAACCCAACTTTGGGTCAAATATGGACAAACCAACGTTTGGGTTTATCCATATTTGACCCAAAGTTGCGTTAAAACAACCCAGCATTTTTAGAGTGTAGTCACTACAATAATAATACAGATTTTAATTAAGATTTTGCCTATTTAAATCCAGACAGTGACTTTTTTTTTGGTTAGGCAGTGTGTATACATTAAAATACAGAATAATAGTTGACAAAAAACATATTTTGCAAAACTATTGTCTTGTACAAGTCAGCACAGGTAGATTCAAATCTAATAGATATCCAACAGAGATTGTTTTCTTATTTTCTGTGTGTGTGTGTGTGCACGCCAGCTCCGTCTGGAGTGTGTTGAAATCACTATGGCTACAGACAGACTCGCATTCCTGGAGTTGTCTTGCTGGACGCTGAGCACATGCGGGTGAAAGGTGCTCTATAATTACAGCAGCACCAGGTGGATCTGCCGAGAGCTCCTTATCTTTTCAAACAGGAAGTTAGGGTGGGACATATCAAACAGACCATCCGGTTTTTCTTTTAATTATTAATAGGCTTTAGTTTCATCGCAGACCATTTCTAGTCAGTCGCAGGTGGTATTAGGGGGAGGGGCATTCTCTTTTTAGAGAGCATCTGTGGTTCAACGTGACTCATCAATATTTTTGCGCCATTTTCATTCTTGTATGAATTGAGTCTGTTTGTGGTTGACTCACAGGCTCCATGCGACGCTCGGTCTAAACCCCATCACAGACGTTTGCTCATTGCGCTGGATGCTGTCTTAAAACCTCCTGGATTTTCTGGGGGAAATAATAAATCCTCAGGATTGCCCCTCTTTAGATATATTCAAGAGATTAAATCACGACTGAGAGAGATTCAATCACTGCTGCAGTGTAAGCATGTTTGTTGACATGGACTTGGCCCATGACAAGCGCTGGAACTATACTGGAGTGTGTGTGTGTGTGTTATTTTCCACAGCTAGCACGCTAACAGGAAGAGCGGGAAGCTCCGCTCAGTGGTGTTGTGTCCATCTGGCTACTGTGAGTGTGTGTCAGTGTTGTTTCAGCCTGTGTGTCACCCCTAATCCACCACCAAGCCATTGTTGTGTGTGTGTATGTGTGTGTGTTTCCTCTGCAAACAGCATGCGGCTCGTACACAAACATGGCCGCACGAGAACCCAAGCGTCAGCTACCCCTCTGCGTTATTTTTCCAAACTAGTTCAGAAACTCATTTCTGAAAAACTATAAACCCTATCTTTCAACCTTAAGCGGGTCGTAATATTTTTATGAAATGGGGTTTGATTTGATTTTGAATGTTGTATTTAGAAAGGAAGAAACCAAAGAGCTGTACCGTAAGCAGACAACAAGATTGGAATAACTTAAACAGATTTTTGTGGTTATACCAGTACAATCTGTGGAATGACTAGTGTGTGTTAATAATGTTCTGAGTCTTTTCTTCCTGTGACATGTGGCTCAGAGAGAAGCTACTTTTAATAGCTGAGAGTTTATGTTGAAATGCCAGATACAATTCCAACCAAAATACTGAGAAAAAAAACACTTAAAATTATAAACAAGACAGGGACTCTTATTTTGAAATATCTGTCCTTTACTCTTGCCGGCTGCTAATTCTAAAACACACTTAAACAATGAAATATGCACTCTTACAACCACCAACTACAACATATTACAATATAAACCCCTACACTGTAAAAATTAATATGCTTTATCTAATCAAAAAAATTGTGGCAACAGATTACAAGCAATATTATTAATTAAATCTAACTAATTAGAATTGAGTAAAATCAAATTAATTCCTTAAAATTTAACCATTTAAAATGAGTAAAACTTACAACAACCAAAAAAACATAAATTTAAGTCACCATTGTGGTGATCAGTGTTTGTTTGTTTCAATGTTTGTTTTAAAATGACGGTTTTCTCATTCAGTGATTCTGCTTGTTAACATCAGGTGTCTTCAATGTTGGCAATATAAAATAAAGAGTTTTTAATTAATCTGTTAGTGAGATATGTTTGTTAAATTTTTTGGTGTAAACTTTACGTATTTTAAGTGGTTAACTTTTAAGGAATAATTTGATTAATTATAACTCAATTCTAATTTGTTAAATTTAATAAATAATATTGCTTGTAATCTGTTGCCACAAGTTTATTGATTAGATAAAGGGTATTCATTTTTACAGTGTAGAAAGGCTTGGCATAAGTGCGCAGTATTCTCTGATTGCTACTTTGAAACATACAGCCTTTATATTTATTGAATCACTTATAGCTTATTTTTTGCAATACCACTAGTCCTGTTAAACTACAAAACAAGAGAAAGCGAAAACTGTGCCATTGACCGCTTGAAAATAAATGAGTTTGCGTTAACAATAAGCTGTTAAACAGCTGTTCAACTGCACATATTAGCTTTAGCGTGTGAGAAGATGGGCCTCAAAGTTAAGGGGCCCGACCCACAGGTGCAGGACAGCTGCCCCACCCAGACCCCGAAGACCCCCGAGGGCCCGTTCCTTCTCCCTCCTTCAGACCCCGAAGACCTTCATAAATCTGCAACAACTAGCCTCCTAGCTGTGGTAATTAACACCACTGTTGATGTGTTTCACGCAGCTAGAGTCAGGTTTATAAAACACCATTTACATGTTATAATATTTTACTTCAAGGTTTATATTCTGGGAAATTTAACATTTGAAAAAAAATTCAAACTGCTTATTAAAGAGACGAAAATAGTAGTATTTTTAAAGGAGTGGTTCACTTTTAAAAAAAAACTTTTGCTGATAATTTACTCACGCCCATGTCATCCAAGATGTCCATGTCTTTCTTTCTTCAGTTGAAAAGAAATTAAGGTTTTTGATGAAAACATTCCAGAATTTTTCTCCATATAATGGACTTCAATGGGGACCAAACAGTTCAAGGTCGAAACGACAGTTTCAGTGCAAACTATTCAAAGGGCTTTAAACAATTCCAGACGATGAATAAGGGTCTTATCAAGCGAAACGATCGCTCATTTAATAAATAAATAACAAAGTTTAAGTTTTATAAGCTCAAATGGTCTGTCCGGTTCGAACTCATTCATCAAAATGAACAAATCTTTTCCCGAGTCAACTCGTTCATTTCGTTTGTTGTATGAATCAAATGACACGAAAAAAGATTTTTTAATTTTGATGAACATGTCGTGTTCGAACAGGAGAGTCCCGAACGCACATCACAGAACAGAGCAAGGCGAACATTTGGGCTTATAAAACTTAAAATAAGCCATCGTTTCGCTTGATAAGACCCTTATTCATCGTCTGGTGTCATTTAAAGCCTTTTGAACAGTTTGTACTGAAAGTGTCTTTTGGACCTTGAACCGTTTGGTTCCCATTGAAGTCCATTTTATGGAGAAAATGCTGGAATGTTTTCATCAAAAACCTTCATTTCTTTTCGACTGAAGAAAGAAAGACATGGACATCTTGGATGACATATGACATGGGGGTGAGTAAATTATCAGCAAAAGTTTTTTTTTTTAAAGTGAACTACTCCTTTAAGAACAAAATGTTAAGCTTTAGCAGGACTAAAAAGTTCCCCAAATTAAAGAATCATCCTCATCATATACAGTATAATCTCAAACGCTCTGTAAACAGGAGCCGAGAGGTCAGGGCAGCGCGTGGACACATGTCTTCCTGTCCGTCCACTGCGAGGCCTGAGATCAGCAGGAAGTAGATAATCTTCCCAGCGGTGCATGAATACCTCCAGTGAGTCACTCTCTTATTGAGGCTTTGTGTATTTTGTGACTCATTTGGCCACAAACTGCCATGTTTGGTCCAGTTTACAAGTGTACAAACAAGAAGGTTGAGTTGATGGGGCATATATTTTGATTAAAACATTTTTAAATACCCGTAAAGAATGCAACCAACCGAGGCATACGTTAATGAGGGGTAAATATGTCACCAGCGTGAAATGTAGACCTGTTGCTGCCCTCAAGTCTCTCTAGGCCCAGATTTTTAGATTGATTGCTTGATCATAATTAAAAGTATCAGTGTGATTGTTGACCACATATTTTCTGTACGATTTTAATCAACTTACTTTGTCAAAAATATTATTACAGTGTTGCATGAAGAAACGTTTTCAGCAGGTCTACTCTGGTCACATGTATACACCATTGCTCTGCAGTTTCATTCTGGTGTTTCACATTCCAGAGCGATTCCCAACGCTGATTTTGTTCGTGTTCACGTTGGACGTGCAAATTCGTTATGTTGACCAACAGAATGGGCAGAATTGGTATGACTTCACGCTCAAATTCACTGTGTGTAACAAATAGTAACAAATTGTGTTTATAGTGCAACATAGCGATCTTCTATTGGTCGCATCTTATTTCAGCAAACTTGAATTTAGAATGCGAAACTTTTTCACAATGATCGCAGGTGATCAGCTCTCAATAAAAAAAGTCAACTGGTAACCAAATTTTGGAGCACAACCAATGCTGTACAAGACTTGAATTTCATTCATCATTTACCGTGTCCTGCAGATCTACATTCCTGCAGAGCTCATTTCCGATTCTATTGAAACACACCTGAACCAGCTCATCGAGGTTGTTAATGTCAGTCAAGGTTGAGATCAGATCTCCTGGAGCAGGTTTGAGCACCCCTGAACTAGACACTAAAGCCCACCCGATAATGAAAGAAACGCTAAACTGGTTTACTGGCTGAGGGACACTGGGATTGTCACTGAGCAACCGCCTGGCTGGCGCTCGTGGCCTTGCATGAAAAAATGCAGAGGATCCAGAATTTCGTGTAGCTGCAGTTTTGAAGGGTTCGCTGAGGGTGGAGGAGTGGCGAGCTGAGGGAAACACAGTACATCTGTTCCTTGAGTCACGAATCGCAGCGTTTGTTCACGTTTAGAGGCAACTGCAGGTCAAACAGCTGAGTTGAGTCCAGCCATGGCTTGAGTTGAACCATTTAAGGCAGATTCTTGCATCTTTAGCACAAGAGTTAGAATAACATCAGACCACCAGAGAGAAACACTTGAGCATCTGGCTTTGTGGAGTAGCTGACTTAAAGGAGCATTGTTGGTTGTATTTAGTTTAAGTTTGTCTGTTCAAAATGCCATCAGCCAAATTGACATAATCGAATATTGTTTGAATAAAATTTAGTATTCTCTTGCAAATGTGTTTGCGTTCCCTCAAGGAATTTTGCGCTCACTCACAACACTTTTGCCTTTGCTTATAAAATGCTTTTGTTTATGGTTGTAAAACGTTTGCGTTCCCCCGAATATTGCAAGTTCGCAAAACCTTCGGGACTTCGTGTTTGCTCGCAGAGAACTCAATCATTTTGTGAGCTCAATATTTTTGTAGGGAAAGTGAAAGCTGGTAAAGGACAGGGGTGGCCAAACACACCTGAACAAGCTAATCAAGGTCTGAAGGATCACTAGAAAGATGCAGGTGAGTTTTCTTTTGATCAGGGTTGGAGCAAAACTCTCCAGGACTGTAATGCTGCATTCACACCGGATGAGAATAGCGCGTCAAATACGCATTTACTGCGTCTAGTTTGACGCTTGACCACTTTGTGTTGATTCAAGCGTCAAGAGTGAAACTGACACGCGTAAAAACAACATTTTGAAGTGAAATTAACGCACGTCAGAATCGAAATCTGTTGGCGGCCATTGTTTTATGTTGATCGAGCATTCATTGAGAGAGTCACCGCTCTGTATTTACTCTGGAGAGCAGAACAGCGGCGTGGGGATCATCGTCGCCATATTTGTGCGGACCCGTTTGGCGAGTTTCACCATTTGCTCGCTCCAGGAGCTGCGCTGGATGACGGCCGCTGGCAGCGGTACTTCCGCCTGTCCCGCGCCCAGTTTGATGACCTGTTGTCCCGCATCGGAGCGAGGATCACCCTCGCCCTCATCTAATCTGTCATTTATTTTTGTTTTGATGATAAATAGAGCCAGCTTCCAAAAGTTATTAACCTGTCCTGTGATTTTTCTCTCTCTCACGCCCAGACACGAACTTATGCTCATGTATGTTGGTTGTATTTACATCATAATAATATTTCCAATAATCTAGATATGGAATAAATAACCTTCAAAATATTTTGCCACCAGTGTGGTCTAGCAACTCATCGTTGGCTTTCGAAGTGGAAAATCCAAACTCTGATCAGGCCAATCACATCGTGTATAGAGTTGGTGGGCGGGCTTAACACAATGACGGCAGAGTTGTGACGCTTCTGCGCCGTGATAGGTGAATTCCCTGCTACTCGAAAACAAACAATATGCTGCTGGCGAACAGCTGTCTTTCGAATCGGCTTTGGCCGCAATTCTGGATGACTTGGGGTTAAGAGAATGTCACTTAAAGGAAGATTTGTTCGGAGTTTTGACGACTGGATACAGCAAAAGTTTAATATATCAACTTGCTCCGCTGGTGGGAAAACGCATTGGACTCACTCAGCCACAGCCATTCGTTGCTCTGGTTAGTGTTATCCTATGGCGTGCAGAAGGGATATTGAAAGACAACCGTTTATCCCGCCCCTCGGATTGAGATATGCCAATTGTTAGTTCCCAGACCTACCATCTTGATGTAGGCTACGGGACTGTGGTTCTCCGGGACCGATGTTGTTCGCATCCAGCCACAATCCAATGGCAATTATTACATTTTACTATTACTGTTATGTATTGCTCTTTTATGTTTTGGTGAAGGTCTCATTTGTGTGATCTGCACTTGCCTCTCTTAAGGTTAGGTTTAGGGGTTGACCTTCATGCTTTGTTTTCTTTTTCTTTTTGGTGGATTTTTTTGTACAAATTGTAAGAATCCAAACAACTCATAAAACAACAAAGTTTTCTCATGAGATCGGGTTGCCTTCAGATCATATTTAAAACTAGCATTCTATCAGGGAAGGCACAGGCAAGCATCCTTCACCAAAATCTAGCCTCCAAAGCACTGATTTTATATTTATATCAAATTTTTTACCCCATAACCATGCCCCTTTAGTTGCTCTGGCGAGCTTCCCCAACACTGACGCCACTGTAGTTCGACACGGCCGAGAAGTCAAAAGTTTTCCTCTGAAAGATAGTTGGGTTCCTTCTAAATGGGTTTTGTAGTAGATTGAAGGATCAGGCCAAAATGCCCAACATGCAAAATCACCAAAGTGTTCCTCGAGTAGTTCTGATTTGCTTGACCTTCCGAACACTGTAGAAGTGTGTTTAACGTGAGCATTTGCTGTTTTTCTTGTGCAGCCACATTGAGAAGATCACCACATGGCATGACCCCAGGAAGAACCTGACCCCCTCGGTGACCCAGATGGGTCTGCACAATCAAGCCTCTACTAACGGCAACATACAGCAGCGCTCCATGGCCCTCTCTCAACCCAACCTCGGTGAGTGTGAACGCCATCCCATTACTCAACATGAAAACAAGCTGGCAAGGTGTTCGTCCCACCCCATGACATTCACACACACATCTAATATCATAGCTCTGATGTGCTAGCCGATATTTCTTCTTTTGATTTTAGAGGTGTGTGCTAAGGCAAGCATCTCTATTACGTTCATATTAGGGTTAGAGATTTAAACAACATTTTGTTACATCATTTACTGTCATGTTGTTCCAAACCCATAAGGCCATAAGATAATCTAAGACCCAAATGAATGAAACTTTAAAGGTTCCTTTCTGTCCCTCCATCGAAAGTCCAAGTAACCAAAACATAAAAGATCCAAAAAGGTCATATTGTTGTTGTAAAATGAATCCATATGAATCAAGCAGTTTAATCCATACATGAATAACACCACATACTACCCATGAATGCCACTTGCTAAAAACCTTCAGAAGCTTTCCGAAATCACCCCCTCTACCCTTTTATAGGGCATTATCTGAGAACCCATGGTAACCCACCACAGCATCTGATGTACACTCAGCAAATAGGTGCAAAACCAGGGCTTTCAAACTCACCCCGTGGCATTTACTTAAAGGAGTAGTTCACTTTTAAAAAAAACTTTTGCTGATAATTTACTCACCCCCATGTCATCCAAGATGTCCATGTCTTTCTTTCTTCAGTCGAAAAGAAATTAAGGTTTTTGATGAAAACATTCCAGGATTTTCTCCATATAATGGACTTCAATGGGAACCAAATGGTTCAAGGTCCAAAAGACAGTTTCAGTGCAAACTGTTCAAAGGGCTTTAAACGATTCCAGACGATGAATAAGGGTCTTATCAAGCGAAACGATCGCTCATTTGTGTTGTACTACTTTCATGTTATCACTAAGCTGCTTTGATACAATCTGTATTGTGAAAAGCGCTATATAAATAAATGTGACTTGACTTGACTCATTTAAAAAATAAATAACAAAGTTGAAGTTTTATAAGCACAAATGCTCTCCTTGCTCTGTTCTGTGATGCGCGTTCGTGACTCTCCGTTTATCAAAATGAACGAATCTTTTTTGAGTCAATTGGTTAATTCAATGAACGAAATGAATGAATTGACTCGAAAAAAGAGTTCGAACAGGAGAGTCACACATCACAGAACAGAGCAAGGTGACCATTTGAGCTTATAAAACTTAAACTTAGTTATTTATTTTTTTAAATAAGCGATCATTTCGCTTGATAAGACCCTTATTCATCGTCTGGAATCGTTTAAAGCCCTTTGAACAGTTTGCACTGAAACTGTCTTTTGGACCTTGAACCGTTTGGTTCCCAATGAAGTCCATTATATCAGTCACATCAGTCTGCCTGTCCATCAGAGGCTCTGAGTGCTCCTTTTGAGGGGTCAAATGCTGATTTAGTGAAGAAAGTCTCCCAGCGGGCAGAATGAAGGCTTTTCAAGCTTCCTTCAGTGTCTGCATGTTGTTTGCTCTGACTCTGTCAGGACACTAAATGACTTCCAAATGTGCTTGCTTTGTTTGCCTTTTTTTTTTTCTTTCCAAATCCTGATTTGTGATGAAATGGAAAAAAAGGTGTGCCTCTGCTTTGTTGGCAGCCGAGACACAGATTCCAGCGAAGGGGGGTGGGGGATAAGAAGAACGAGACCAAAGAGTTTGGAGGGAGAAAGTTTCCTTCCAGCACTTCCAGCACATACAGTAGACGCCGACTATCTCAGCGTATAGAGTTACAGTACACAACACAACGTTTAGTCTGCAGTCACAGGAAGTAAAGATATTTAATAAAAGCCCACAAACAAAAAAACAGTGTGTATTGCGATAAAAAATATCAGAAAGTTTCCAGTGTGACCGTAGCAAGCAGTGTGAGGAAGCGCTGATGATGACACTGGATGTGAATAAAGCTGCTCAGCCTGAAGTAATGAACTGTGTGTGTGTGTGTGTGTGTAGCCCAACCTGCTGCACTCGTTCAAACGGTCGTTTTCCTCCCTGATCTTCTGTAAACTCAACCATTCATTTCTGTCTTGCACGATCTTCGATGACTCAACCAGTCTTTTTTTTTTTCTCTGTGTGTGTGTGTGTGTGTTTTGACATGACTGTGTCATCCATTTTGGCTCACTAAACAAGTTCAAAGGACTCACAATAGAAAGCCGTGAGTCAGACCTGGGCCCTACAATCCCACAATGCCTTGTTCTTCCTCTATCCCTGTTTTTTTCAATCTCTGGGAACTTGAGGGGCAACAGATTTCCTCTATTCTTAGTTTAGGCCAGCTCGAGCCTTCACCTGTTGTGTGTATTCACGATGGCCCCCCCCTAAAATTGAGGGATTAAAGCTAATTGACCGTTGACACTCTAATACAGGGCCTAAGGTCCTGTTTTCCCCAGTCTTTTCCACTCTTATTTGAACTCTGTAGTTTGTTGCGTATCTTTTTCTCCTTGCAGTTGAAAATAATGGACATATTGCATCACACTCGGCTTTACAAGCAGCTGTTCTGCTTCTTTAGCACTTAAGCTGAAATTAAGCCCAGCATGAATGTGTAATGTATTTCAACATACGTTCATACAGTGAATATACATCTTAAACGATGAGGATGTTTTTAAACTTACATAAATTATGTCATAGAGATATGACAAAGCAAGGATACTTGCTACCACAACTTACCAAAAACTTAATGAAGTATGATTTTAAAAACTTGCTTTTAAAGGAGTAGTTCACTTTAAAAAAAAACTTTTGCTGATAATTTACACACCCCGTGTCATCCAAGATGTTCATTTCATCCTTTTTCTCAGTCGAAAAGAAATTAAGGTTTCTGATGAAAACATTCCAGGATTTTCTCCATATAATGGACTTCAATGGGAACCAAACGGTTCAAGGTCCAAAAGACGGTTTCAGTGCAAACTGTTCAAAGGGCTTTAAACGATTCCAGACGATGAATAAGGGTCTTATCTAGGACCCTTCGAGTCATGACTCGAAAAAAGATTTTGATGAACGAGTTCGAACAGGAGAGTCACGAACGCTCATCACAGAACAGAGCAAGGCGAGCATTTATGCTTATAAAACTTAAACTTTTTAAATTTATTTATTAAATGAGCGATCGTTTTGCTTGATAAGACCCTTATTCATCGTCTGGAGTCGTTTAAAGCCCTTTGAACAGTTTGCACTGAAACTGTCTTTTGGACCTTGAACCGTTTGGTTCCCATTGAAGTCCATTATATGGAGAAAAATCCTGGAATGTTTTCATCAAAAACCTTAATTTCTCTTCGACTGAAGACAGAATGACATGAACACCTTGGATGACATGGGGGTGAAGTGAACTACTCCTTTAAAAATATTTTTTGAGTGAATTGTATTACTTTTTACTTGGTTACACCTCATGACATAATTGAAAAAGTTAGTACATTTAAACTTTTCTTTAAAATTGTATGATTTGTTTTTTTTTTTCACATCCATTTGGATTTGATTGGTTCTTGAAAAGTGGTCTGTATTATATTTTATAATATTGGACACTGCTATTTGACCCTGGCTACAACAGAAAAGCCAATACATTTTATGGCCAACACAACACAAGTCATTACATTTTGATTAAAAACTCAAACCCCTAAGAAATTGCACATAACAGTTTGGCGCTGGGGCAGTACCCTTAACTAGGGGTTTATCTGTATTATGTACCCTTAAGGTGCATGTCGCTTTTAGGGGTAAATAAGGTACACGCATGTTCCTTTAAGGGTCCTGCGCCAGTGACAAGCTGCTTTGCACATTAAGTAGTGGCGTAAACTCTTCTGTGGTCACCGCTCGGGAGTGGGTCAGGCTGCCGGCTGATCTCTAGCTGTTGTGCTGTTGCTGAACAGGACAGTTGCCCGAGGCTTGGGAGCAGGCCGTCACCCCTCAGGGAGAAACATACTTCATTGACCACAAAACCCAGAGCACCTCATGGCTGGACCCGCGGGTGGGTGAGTACTCCCTTCTCGAGTTCCTGGAGTCCAATCAGCCCAGTAGCTTGATCCAGTCATTTAATTCTTCCACATCCTGCCGCCCCACTCAAATCCCACAGTCCCATTCTTGATCGGTTGACCCCCGTTTCCCACACTGCCACTAATCTAAACCCACAGTATGATGAAATGGCATGAGGGTGTTGTTGTAGTGCTCTGACTAGCATGTGTTGCGTTGTTGACATGTCCCCTGAGAGTGTAATGATCCACAGATGATTTGCGCTACATGCTAATCCTTGTTGATTGTCATGATTTTCTGTTGGCCTGATCAGTGATAAAAACCCTTATAAAAACTTAATGATCCTTGATGACCATTTTCAGGGACAATTAAAATTCTGTCATCACCACAACCTCATGTCTTTCCAAACCTTTATGACTTTCATTCTCCCGCATAACACATTTTGTCGAGTGTTTAGACTAAACAACAATGGACCGCATTGACTTTCATTGTATGGACAAAAAATTGTTTTGGAATGACATGAGCGCAAGTAAATGATGACCGAATGTTCATTTTCCAATGGTACTAAATATTGTGCTTTTGCCAATGACCGACAAATGAAAGTCTGATCTAATAATGTGTATTTTTTTGGTGAAAAACTCGGCTGGCTGACTGACATGTACGGTGGCCCAGTAGTGCACAACACAACGACACTTAAAAAGCAAACACAAGTTCACAACAAAACGAAATTAAGCCACAGCACAACTAAATGAATCCACAACACAACGGAATTGAGCCACAACACAACGGAAATGCTACCGACCACTAGAGGGCTCTCGGAGCGCATTAAAGTTAGTTTTCCTTGGCGTCTAAATAATATATCAACACCACGATTAGTTTTAACAGTATGAACCATTGTACATCGACATTATTCATTCAAAATCACCTACGAGGTTTGACGCGCTTCCACGTCGCATGATCCCTAAAGGGAACGTCTGCCAAATCCTCCAAGTTGTTAAAACGTATAATTTGTTTTAATTAAAATCACTTTTAACATTCAAAAACAGACATGTTCAAAATCCAAAGCTTGATTGTATTGGTGGTAGACTGACTTACTACAGCTCATTTTTTTTTACCCTTCCAATACCCTTCATTTATTTATAGTAAACAATTATTTTTTAGAAAATTTCTGTAATATAATAAATGTTTTTTTTTTCTTTTATCATGTTTCAAAGGTTGTAGTATTACAATTAACCAGACAGACTTACAACAGGTAAAATTGTGCCAATAGCTCCCTGCATGCACAGTACAGATTTTTTTTATTTTTTTTGTAAAAATATTAGGACTACTGCAATTCACCTAAAGTTTTTTTTTTTTTCATGCCCCAAAGCTCGTAGGTTCCCAGTAACCAGCCTGACTTATTATAGGCGAAAGTATTATAGGCGAAGCTAACGCCAGACCCAATTCTCGTTGAGAACCACATGTTCAATTTCCCGTATTTGAGGTGTGGTTTACGAATGCCCGGCACCGTTGATTGGGTGCTAAGAATGCCTATCAAATGCGCCTGTACGTAGCTCATAGCCAATCGTTTCAATTAGAAAAACACAAGTACAGTTTAACATAGATGTTGAAGTTGTTATTTGCATTGGAAATTGTTTGCGCTTGTACTTCACAAGTTTAAAAAAATGTAAAAATTTAATTTAATGACTAAAGTTGTCAACAACTTTAATCGCGTGCGTGTGTGCAGCGGAAAGTTATGCTACTAAAGCGGTAGCTGCATATTGATATTGAAAAGCAACACATCTTAGTGGCACTGTGACAACCACAGTAGGTAGTCTACAGGCATAATGACAATATGATATTAATAAATACCATTTACCATTTATAAGTTAAATGGACTTCGTTGATGACGATGCCTAGCAGGTTGGTACAATACAACTCCGTGGCTAACATGTCTTGCCACTTTGCGCTCATCCAGGCCTCGGGACTGCCGAACAGAAGTTGGTATCGACAATTCTTTATCGCATTTTCTTTCTCTGGACACAGCTGAGCGGCACATATTCCAAGGTCGACCGCCTCCTGTACCTGGTCCTCCATTAGGGCGATTAATGGCGAGACAACAATAACGACTGGGGTCTCGCGAAGTTTAACGCCAAAAGCGGCTATTTTTTTCTAAATAAACTTGTATTCGAAACTACTTCGAACAATATCTAAGGCTGCATCAAAAGGTAGCTTCGCGTCTGCTGCCATGTTGAATTCATAGCAATAAACAAACTGCTTCGGTGTGTCACATAGATGTCGTCATCGTCTTGCTGCTCCCTCCCCGTTCTGTGATTGGTTCCCTAAATGAGGCGACAATCTGGCCATGGTATCCAGGTATCCATTAATTCAGGTGTGTCTGATTATTGTTGCCGTGACTACTGAGGTCAGGCACACCTGAATTAATCAATTTGGCCAATAATGGCAGACAACAAGGAGCTAGCTTAAGTTCAGGAAGTAGTGCAACTGTGCATAAAGCCCATTCACCAAATGGTTTTCCTTTTTCTTTTTCAAATTAATATTATAAGAAAATTTTAACCACGTGGTGGAATTGGCAGACATTCCCTTAGGGATCATGCACTGTGGTAGCGCGTCAAATCATTCTCGAGTATAAATACGCAGGTGTAATTCATGTAGGTGATTTTGAAGTATATTTTATGTCGATATACAATGGTTGCATACTTTTAATCAATCGTGGTATTGGTATATTAAGACTACCGACTATACAGCAATGGCAAGGAAAACTAACTTTAACGCGCTCCGAGAGCCCTCTAGTGGTCGGGGGCATTTCCGTTGTGTTGCGGCGTTATATTTCGTTGTGTTGTAGATTTTACGTTGATTTGTTGTGGCTTATTTCTGTTGTGTTGTGAATTTGTGTTTGCTTTTTAAATGTTGTTGTGTTGTGCACTACTGGGCCACCGTAGGCGTGTCATCAAATGCTCTCTAAGCCTGTAAAATAAATATTAGAAATTACCTGTGCTCAATGTATTGCTTAGTTTGCCTCATAAAGTTGGGGAACATTAGAATCAAGTTTCAACCTACCATTGTTACAAAAATTAGTCACAAAAATTAGATTTTCGCTATATGATTATTGTGAGCAAAACAATTCACATTAATGATATTATCTCTAAAAAAATGTACATATAAAAAATGTTTTTCTAAAGATATTATCAGAAGAGTTGTATTAGTTATTGTCGATTCTGCTACACAACAGCCCTAGGGGACATAGAGCTCAGACAAATATACAAATGTCCTTTTGTGTCTTTATGAAATGGTATATAGATATTCAACATAAGAAGCAAAAGTGACACATATGGACCCACGTTATAGTGTATACCAATACAAATATTTGTTGGTTTTAAAATCCGATATTCCGTTATATCTCGGCCGATATTATTATTATTATTATTATTTCAGAAACGCACAACAAAATATTGACAGATTTCCCTAACATTAGTTATTTGTAGTTTTAAAATAAAATAATATATTAATGCATTTTAAAAAGAAACTTGTTTCTATTGTCACAACAGAACAGAGAACCATCAAAATATATTAAAGTTCTGATAAATAAAATAATAATTAGCCCCTATATTGCCTTATAGTTATAAGCTGCGTGATTCGTCCGTTTTTATTTTATTTTTGAAATTTTCATTTATCGCCCATTATAACTGCCGATACCGATATTTTAGAAAATGCCTAATATTGGCCGATAATATCGGCCTGCCGATATATCGGTCTGGCTCTAGTGTTTAATTACTATGTAACTTTTAAATTGCACTTATTGTGTAATTGCATGGTTTTTTTTTTTTTGGTTTTTTTTACATTGTACTTATATTGATTTTTTTTTTTTTTTTTTTTTTTTGGAATTGACATCTGTCATGATGCTGTTGACCCGACACCTACAGTACCCTTACCCCGCCCTTAAACCTTAACCTACCCATACCACCAAACCAAAGCAGGAAAAGTTTAAAAATAGTTATTAGTTAAAGACACCTAATATAAAGTAATGTCATTGGAGTGAGATATTGGGTTTGTTAGCTAACACTTTTGATTACGAGCACTTGTTGAGACAGAATGTCCTTTTAAATTTCACAGATTTTTGGGACTGGAAGTTTTTTCCTTTCCTTTTTTCTTGTCGTTTTTCGCTGACCCTGTTAGACAGCTGATGCCGTTTCTGGGAAATCAATGAAACAAGACGTTCTTTGTGGTGTGGCTTTAGCAACTCAAACGACTCTGTCCGATCTCTCTCTCTCTCTCTCTCTCTCTCTCTCTCTCTCCTCTCCTTCACGGACCTTGTCCGCCCTGCATGTGTTTTCCATCATGGGGGTTGTCGTGATACTCAGATGTCAGGAGGCCAAAAGCTGGAAGGCAGAGTGTGTCGGATGCCTCCAGAGCCACGGTTCACATCTGGACCAGCAGTTCAAACTGGAACAGAGAGTCTCCGAGACAGGGACACCTGTTGGACTCAGACAGTGAACCACCTGAACTCTGTCAAGGCACCTTCGTTTATATAGCGCTTAACGCAATGCAGATTGTTTCAAAGCAGCTTTACAGTGGTAACCTCTAGATAAGTAAATGTCCGTGTCACAATTTGACCTTAAAATCAAATAAAATAAATGATTTTGTATTAAAATTTAAACCTATTTTTAGGACCATTTATTATTTGCATTGAGACTACATTTTCCCCACAATTATTGGTTCAGTTTCTGCACCACATACAACACCAGAATAATTATAATAATAATAATAACATAATAATTCCTTTTTATGTGAATACAAAGTATTTTAACGTTGACAAAATTTACCCAAGTAAGAAAATTCGGCTACACTTTATTTTAAGGTGCCATAGTTACATTGTACCTACTCAAATAAGTACTGAGTAATACTAATGATGAACTAAATATACTTACTATAGTAGGGTTGGGGTTTGATTTATGGTTAGTTCCTTGTAATTATACATAATTTACTGTTAATGCTAAGAATCTGTTAATAATAAGTACATGTTGTAATGTGTAACTACGTCACCTTAAAATAAAGTGCCACGACATTCATATTGCATGGTAGAACCCCTCTATTACCCCTTTTCCACCACAAAAAGAACTGGTTCGGAACTGGTGCTGGTTCAAAGTTGGTTCAGAGTTGGTTCAACTTGCGAACCGCTTCAGAACCTGTTTGTTTTTCTACTGACTAGAGCGCCCAGGGAACGACGTCATTACGTCACTGTGTACGTCGCCATACGTCTTAGAAACGCTTGCAAATACAACATTACTTTGGGATTATCTCTAACTCGTGTACCAAGAAAGCTTTAAAAACAATTGAAATATGTAAGTCTTTTAATCTTTTCGTTTGATGTGTAATCTTTTCTGATAAGTCATTTTTTTCATTGTGTCATTTTTCTTTCCATTTATTTGTTCTCTTTTTTGCTTATAATGTCTTCAATAAAAAAAAATTACAAAAATAGAAACGCTTGCGTTAACTTCAAGCATAACAATTACAAAGGCGGACTCCATCGTGTTTCTGCAAATGTTTCTCTTGGCTTTGCGATCCTTTATTAAGATGTTCAGAACACATCTAAACCCGGCCAAGCCCCCGACGTAAGCATGACGTGGTAAAAGAACGGTTCTAGTCCAGCAAAGAGTTGGTGCCGCTTTGGTACCAGTTCTCCTGGCCGAGAACCGGTTCTTTGGCTGTCGAAACACAAAGAACCGGTTCGCGCGCAGGCACCGGCTCCGAACCGGCTCTCAAAATGCTTTGGTGGAAAAGGGGCTTGTAACAGTTAAAAAGGTTCCTGTGATTATGATTGCCATTCTAACCAATAGATGGCAGCAGAGGACCAATCCCTACATTTTGAGTCAGCTTCGACCCCATAAGCACCATGTTATAAATGCGTTAAACCATTTGAACCCCGATAATTGCTGCTCGCAGCTAGATTTTACTGTTAATACTAAGTACATGTTGTAACGTGTAACTATGTCACCTTAAAATAGTAACGTTACCAAATATTCTGCCATTGTCTACTCCCCCTCATGTTGTTACAACCCAACAAATTCAAGTTTCGAGTTATTTTAATGAAACCTGAGAGATTTCTGTCCCTACATCGACTTTTAAGACTTTCAAGCTTCCAAAAGCTCATGAAACCATCCTAAAAGTTGAATCGAGCGTTCTTCGGAAGATACACGGCCACTTAATATGATGAACATAGGATTTTTTTTTTTTTTTTTCACATCAGAAACATTGATTACCAAAAACACATACATAGGTTGACTGAAGCCCAAACCTCACTGGTTAGATTGCAGAATTTTCCTGTTTAGTTGAACTAACCCTTTATTTGTCATGGAAAATAATATCACAATGCAAAATATCTCGATGGCAGTATAAATAGTTGATGACTTCAGTGACAGAAGTAAAGTCTGAACTAGCGAATGTCTCCTCTTCATCTTACCATATAAGGCCGCCTTTGCTTCACCTCAACTGCTGGATTGCCAAATCCTCCACCCCATCCATAAAAATGACCTTTTGAAGATCTTTCCATTGTAAATAAACATTCGTATATCTTTTATGTAAAGCAAGCCGTCCTCGGTTCCTGCGTAGTTATGATTGTGGCGTTTAGTAAGAGTTCTAGTGATTGTTTGTGTACATGATGCAGATTTGTTTGTGGTATTTCTTGACATTTTGACCTGGTTTATTGTTTTCCACACCCATGGATGGTTTTCCTGTTTGCTGGACAATTGATAGGCCTTAAAATGTCTATAGCAAGTCTGAAGAATCACTGCATCTAGTCTAACAAGGAAATTGGTTAAGTGCCAGTTTTAAGCCGTTCTCTTGTGCATTATGTAACCCTATCCAACAGAAATCCATTTATAGGAGAATTGTGAGACACGGAGGGTGATGGGCCTCAACTTTTTCCACCCACTAAGTTTGATTGAGTCTTTTATGCATTTAAGAAGATGTAGGTCCTGTGGATAAATGTAGGGTTGGGGGATTTGAAAAGGTGTGCTATCACTTATTCTATTACTTATTGACTCATTTTACTATAAAGAAGGAACCTGAGCCTTACCTTTAGACAAGAAAATTATACAGATGGGCTCTTTTGACTTGGGCCAGCACTTTTACATTCATGCAAATGGCAGAAGCTTTTATCGATAGTGAATTACATTGCATTCATGGTACACATTTACAGCATTCCCTCACCTGGGAATCGAACCCAAGACCTTGGCATTGCTAGCATAAGTACATAGTTATTACAAATACATTAAAATGGAACCCAACATTTTTCTTGAGATCTTTCATTATACAAGCAACACCCTACAAACCACTTACAGTAGCAACCACTCGGAATATGTGCATCAGGTGCGTCCAATCCTGCTCTTGAACGGCCAGTGGCAAATCCTGGATGTTTCTATTGATCCTGGAGACCTGGTGTGTATATTATATTAAAATCTGTACAGTAGAGAGCGCCGCTTAAACAAACCTTTCAGCTGTGCTGCCAGTCTGAACCACAGACGAATAAGAAACAGGAGAAGAAAGATCAACAACTTACTTCAACGATATAAGCAAAAAGTTTATTCCTTATTGCTGTGGTTGAATCGGGTCATCAAAAGTCAACAGTAAAGGCATTGGTTAATAAAGTAAGACTAAATACATAAAGTATTTGTCTAATTTACTATTTAATTATTGCAGGTTTGCGTAATTTTCTGAGTTTGCATTTTGATTGTTTTTATTCATGTAAAGGAATACTGGCGTAGCTCAGGTTACTTTATACAGCACACTGTTTTAGGGTTCAAAAAGAAAATGAATTGATTGAAACAACAACATTTACCGAGTCCTCAACACTAGAGCCATACCGATATATCGGCCGATATTAGGCATTTTCCATAATATCGGTATCGGCAGTTATAATGGCCGATAAATGAATATTTAAAAAATAAAATAAAAACGGACGAAACACGCTTTAATCATCTCTCCTTGGCCTGTTATATTGAAAATGTATGTTTTACAATTTGCGGTATGATGTTATCTATTGCTAAATTATGGCTCATCATAGACTAGCTAACCACAAAGCTAGCTAATGCCACTATCATCAGTGGAAGACCGCTAACGTTAACATTAATGAGCTTGGAAACCATCTGCCTAAATAAAGTAATTATTACTGTATTTATAACTAGCATATCTCTAGTTACAGTCCCTGCATTGTAAAATGTAAGTTATACTTGCGAGGAGTGAATATTTAGACATAGAGAAAAAGGATCAAACGTGTCTTGTGCAGAAAAGTTAGCTTTTCTTTTACACGTGTGTGAAATCCAACAATATTTAATAAAAAAATATATATATATATATCGGCCAATATATCGGAATATTTTAAAACCCAAAAATATTTGTATCGGTATCGGCCTTCAAAATCCTTTATCGGTCGGGCTCTACTCAACACCAATAGAGGCTTACGACAAGCGCTTGTTCGATGGAGTTCAGCCAGCTCTTGCTTGAGAGTACAAATATATTTTTATCACTCATAACTTCTGGAGAGAAATAAACAGGTAATGGACAAGGATTAAACTAATGGTTGTAAGTCACCTTTATTTATTTAGCTTTACAGTGATAACATGAAAATAATACATCACAGATCAATAATATTGTTGAATATTAAATGTTTAGCATGTAGAGAGTGAACAGCAACGGTCCTAGTACTGAGCCTTGTGGTACACCAATGTAAGCACAATTTAAAAACATACATGTATACAATAAGTATATTGTATCACAACTTCCATTCTATCACAACCTCCATCTTATAATCAGTAGGGTTGGGTATTGAGAATCGAGAATCGATTGGAACCGGGACTAACTTTTCTTTTTTCCCGGAATCGTTCAAAAGTTAAAATTTCGATTCCTAGTTTCGATATTCACCGTCTGCCGAGCAGAAGAAGAAAACGCTGAACAACACCAACGAAGAAGCGTCTACCGGAAGTGTTGGCATAACCACGCGAGTCGAACATGAGTAGCTTACGTCGGCGGTCCAAAGTGTGGCTTCACTAAAAATAACTAAAAATAACGAAATCTCGGCAAAATGCAAAATTTGTGACAAAAGGAGTATTTCCTTCAGAAAGACCGTTGGTTAGCAAGGTTAGCTAAACTTATTTGACCCTGCCTCTTAAAAGAATCGAAATTGTGAATCGTGAGGAACCGGAATCGAAACTAGGAATCGGAATCAGAATCGTTCAAATTCAAACGATACCCAACCCTAATAATCAGTCATTGTGACACATTCGTCATTTTATTTTGAAATAATCTGCACAATAATGAATCCATGAGCGGTACAAGCCGCTCCGTGATCCGGAGAGCAGAGAGACTGCTTTGTTTGTGCTGTATCTCTCGACTCTTTCAGCCCACATCTGGCTTTTACAGGAATGTTTTCTCCATGTGAAAGTGGTTTACCCGACAGATAAACACACCACACACACACAGATACACACACATGCTCCAAATGGTCACGGGTCGCAGATACTCTTCACAGGAGCTGTGGGCTGAGGAACACTCGTGCCCTTCACAATTAAAAATAAAGATTATGATAATGAAGCTGGTTCAGTTTGAAGTAAAGCAGTGAAGTGAATCTTGTTGTGCAGAGGATCTTAAGGTCAGTTCTGAAAGGCTGCCAGTGGCGTCCTTGAAGAAAACATTGTGTCCGATCTCCGAGAACAGCAGGCGGTCCTTACACTGAAACAGAACAGCTTTTCATGATCCAGAGACGAAAGAAATCAAAATGTAAAAAACGTAATTGACAAAAAATCAGACTGTCTTGGCTAAAGCAAATTGATTTGTTTCACAATAGATTTTTTTCCTTTCTTTTTGAGTTGATTACGCATCTAGAAGAGGCCCACTCTAATAATCAACTGGTACATGTTGGTTAGCCAATCACAACAGACCTCATTTACATATTGAAATCTTAGAGACACTATCATTCAAAATTCATTAAATAAATAAAAATGTATACAGCAAAGATGCTTTAAATGGACCAAAAGTGTCAGTAAAGTAAAGAAAATATTTATATTTCAAATAAATAGAATTTCCACCAAAATATGAACTGTTTTCAGTATTGATAATAATCAGAAATGTTTCTTTCGCCTCAAATCATCATATTAGAATGATTTCTGAAGGATCGTGTGACACTGAAGACTTGAGTAATGATCCTGAGAATATATATTGAAATAATATATTTAATTTTGTGACTTTCAGACATTTGTATATTTCGTCATTAAATGTTTCTTAAAAATGGTGTTGAAATATCATCTCGTCTCGTTTTTGGAGCTCTTGAGCTAAGTGTTTCGTCACACCCTTAATAAAACATAATTTCCCAACACAATTTGTGGCCAGTGAAAATACTGAGTAGCTCTGGAAAACCACTAGCCAACAATTCATGTCAAGCCCTGGTCATGAGAACTAAATCCTGCCTTGTTTTTGTACAACTAACATTATAATTGGACGTATGTGACTTGACTACAGTGAAGCCAGTTTTTTTTTTTGTGTGTTTAACTGTTTAAATTCCTCCTGCTCACAGAAGAAATTAGTAAAACGTGTGTAGACATATATGTATTTTTAAATAATAAGTATTTAGACTTATATAAAATATTTCTATTTATATATAATATAAATTATATATAAATCTATATACAGTATATACATGAAAATATGTCTTAAATATACAAGCATGTGTGTGTATTTATATTTATATATATATATATATATATATATAATTATACACAGTGCACCCACATATATTATGTAAACACAATTTTATTTTGGATGCGATTAATCGCGATTAATCGTTTGACAGCCCTATATATATATATATATGTATATATATATATATATATAGCCACTGATGTCATTGTCCAGCTCAGTTTATTTCTCATATAATGGTGTCAATGCAGCAAGATCAATAATATTGTTGAATATTAAACAAAATGTCCCCAACTAAGCAAGCCAAAAGCCAAAGGTGAAAAAGGCTCCCTCACAGTCACTTATAATAGACACCTGATTTCTTCTAAACGACGATCAGCTTACTTTGTGCTCAGTATGCGTCAGATACTCAGTGAAGTGTGTGTGTGTGTGTTTCAGTGCTCAGCCAGCAGGCCCATCAGCAGCACCTCCAGCAGCAGCAGCAGCAGCAGGTTCAGGCTCAGGCCCAGGCCCAGGCCCAGGGCTCCCAGCAGCAGCAGCAGAGCTCTCAGCCCATGATGAACATGAGTGCCCAGCAGCACCAGCAGAAGATGAGGCTCCAGCGCATCCAGATGGAGCGTGAGCGCATCCAGAGGAGACAGGAGGAGCTCCTGAGACAGGTGAGTGTCTGCTGGACAGAGAAATACTGCAGCAAGTGCAGCATACAGGGAGAAACGTCCTCTGTTTATATGTCCTGATCCCTCAAACCCCACCAGATGTCACCAGAGCTCTCGAAGGGGTTGCTTTCAGTGGAACTGATTATGATTTCACTTTTTTAGATTCTTTTAAACATGCGAATAAAATATAAAAAAAATTCGACTTAAAGGCCTGGTTTCACAGACAGGGTTTAGATTAAGCCAGGATTCGGCCTGAATCTTGAGACAAAACAATGACCTATTTTAAGATATTCCAGTGCAAGTTGCTCTCAGTTAAAACAGCTCAAGCATGTTAGACTGAGACTAGAGTCAAGCTTTGTCTGTGAAACGGGGGGTAAAACTATAAAAAAAAACGACTTTAAAAATGGAGTTGAATCTTGTATTACTTTAAAAAAAATTACATTTCTTACATTATTTTGATGGTAAAGTAATTTAACCTTCAAATGGTCTTTGTTTTCTGTTTACACTTCTGGGCTTCGGGGTCTAAACGACCCCAACACTTGATTGAGTAATTTTACAAAAAATATACATTTTTAATCATACAAATAACACATCATATTTTTTTTTGTTTACTTCTCATCTATTCATTAATGCTGTGTTTTTGGAGATATAAAGTACTTTTGTACTTCAACTAAACCATTAGCTTGGATATGAAATATATATATTTTTTATGATACATTGCATTTATGCTCTAGTACTAGGCCTTCATTTCTGTATAAAAATTTTCAGATTTAGGCCGTTTTTTGTGTGTTTTTTTTGTAGGGGGCTTATTGATCCATGACTTATTGATCATATCGTTTTTTTACAGAGTACAGTTTAAAAAGCGAAGTCCCTTTAAGATAAGTCATTTCCCTCAGCGGCCATGTTTGACACGCCTCTCGGTCATGCAAGTGCAGCTCCTATCTTTTTAAGGGGGGAAGCATCAAATTCTTAAAAAACGGATTTCCGAGCATACAATTAAATTTCATATTTTAAATCATCAATGAAATCAGACAACTAAATTCTGTTTCTAAACGCTCAAATGATGACAGAAAATGATATATTTCAGGCTGGATCAAGCTAATGCGCCTGCAGACTGACTGCAGTGACGTGATGACTCAATGATCGGTGATTGGCTCTTGTTTAGAAGGCGGGGCTTATTCCGTCTTATTGAGCGTTGCACTTTTTCCCATTCAAAACCATACAACTTATTTATAGTCTTTGATAAGAAGTGCTTTTTCCAAAAGGGTGAAATGGGGAATGAATTGCAGTATATGACTCTCTTACTAAGGGAAGCTCTGATATGAACTGTGACGCCCCCTAGTGGTCCACGCGCTCAGGCCGCCCTCAGCAGGCGTCATTAATCAAGCTCAGGTTTATAGGAATGACTCAACCGAGAACGCACGAGTAGAGCAGCAGACAGACCTCACGCAGCATGTGTTTACATTCAACAGTCCTGGCTCTATTCACTCGTGTCTGATCATGGATATGCTCTTCTGTGTGAGAACACATGCAGTGGACTCTCGGGCACTGGATGTGTTCCACCGGATTCTTGCAGCAAAAGCACTCCACCCTGAATCTCTATATATAAACAGCCCGAGCTGCTCCGACCAGTGCGTTTAAAAGCTTCACTGGGAAGCTTATCGATTTATAAAAGCATTTACACTAATTCTTTAGATAAAACTCATTGTTAAAACTGAAAAAACAATTTAAAGCTCAAATAGTCCAGTCACCTTATGGGTTTACCTGTTATGTTGTCATGGCTATGAACTTGTAAATGTGGATAATCCATAATAAAGTCATGATAACATGTCGCTTACACCTCGTGTTATTGGCTATTGGCACGGCAACTGTATGTTTTAGGTTTTTACAATAATGAATTATGCATGCAAAAATAAGTAACATTTAAAAGTATACTAAGAAATGTATAATATATACATGTTGCCTTGGCTAAACTAAATAAGTAGTTTGAGTATGAGTGAGTTTGTGTTCTTGAAGGATTTATTGCTATTTTATTTAGATTTAATTTATAATCAACATTTCTATGTTCCTGGTACTCACCGCAGCATTAATAACTGGAAATCCATAGTATATTTAGTTTATTATAATACAACCAGTAAACCAGTTTTATGAGCAGAGATTGTCAGGTTTATTTAAACAAAAGCATGTAAATGTAAATGTTAGCTCTTCCTCTCAGTGTTTGAGTTCCTCATGTGGATGTTTATCAGGGCTCGAGAGGCCTGCGGTCGGGTTACAGTGTGTGTGTGTGTTTCTCCAGGAGGTGGCGCTCCGACAGCTGCCCATGGACTCTGATAACATGGCCCCCGTGGCTCCAGCCATCAGCTCTCCGGTCATGTCCCAGGCCAACATGCCCAACAGCAGCGCCGACCCCTTCCTCAACAGGCAAGTGAACTCCTCACCCGCTCGTGTGCTTATCAGCGTGTGACGCTGTGCTAAAGAGTGTGTGTGTGTGTGTGTGCGCGCAGTGGGCCGTATCACTCCCGAGAGCAGAGCACGGACAGTGGACTCGGACTGGGATGCTACAGTATTCCCACCACTCCTGAGGACTTCCTGAACAACATGGAGGAGATGGACACAGGTGAGACACAGTCATTGAGACATTCTTACACTGTATCTGATTGGATGACACACCAATATATATTTATATACACTACCAGGCTCAAGTTTTGGATCGGAAAGATTTTTTCTATGTGAATATGTGTTATGATTATTATCAATTATTCACATTTTTATTTCAGGATTCTTTGATGAATAGAAATTTCAGAAGAGCAGCGATAAATTTATCTGAAATAGAAAGCTTTTGTATCATAAACTACCGTTCAAAAGTTTGGGGTCAGTAAGAATTTATTTTTTATTTGTGGGCGAAAGAAATTGAATGAATCAATACTTTTATGTATGTAATCAATGCCACGTATAATTAAGGCGAAAGGGGGTCAAACAGTATTAGTATTAGGGCTGGGTATTGAGACAAATTTCACAATTCGATTCGATTTCGATTCACAAGCTTGCAATTCGATTCAATTTCGATTACGATTCAATATCGATTATTTTGGATATCAGTTACAATAAATGGCAATTTTTCTCAAGGGAATCAAATCTCTTAACTAATGCTGTAAACTATGGGAGTCTAGTTGTAGCCTATAGACTTCATTAGCCTAATATGAAGGTAATAATGAACTGTTTTGTAGCCATACAAACACTTAAATTACACTTTTATTTATCTTTATAATAAGAAGATTATATGAAATATAAACATTTAAATGGTGGCTGTCATAAAAACTTGACAGATTTATTCAAATATGCATTAAATATTGAAGAACACTAACGAGTGTGGACTAACGAGTTGATGTGGGTTTTCTGAGGTAAATATGACGATACATGACAATGATTACAAGCTGTTTAACTGACGTCTTTCCACGGTTGAAACGCTGATTGAGTGAGTCAATGTGACATGATACGGATTTCGATAAGTTGTACTCTATCTTTAACACACTTTCAGATGCTCATTCATGTTTATTTCGCGCTGTGACTGGTATTATTAACCCGGAAGAGAGATCAGCGCTGCTGCTTCTCTGGTGCTGCGCCAGAGCGATCTCACGCCACAGCGCCAAAACGCTATTTATGTTTTTGAATTTCTAAAGAAAATGGACGTAATTTGAAAATTGAGACTTTGTTTCATATCAATAGTAACAAAGGACAAAGATTATTGCGATTTTTTGGATGTGTGCAGCCGCTATACAATGATCCATTCATTCAAACGAAACAGGATGACTAATCGATTCTTGAGATATAAGAATCGATATCGGTTCGTAAAAATGAGAATCGATTAATATCCAGAAATTGCTATTTATTGCCCAGCCCTTATTAGTATGGTGTTTCTAATAATCCTTTAGGTGAGTGTATTATGTAAATGTAAATCAGCTGTTCTCTATGTGAATATACAGTAAAGTGTAAATTATTCCTGTGTTCAAAGCTGGATTTCCAGCATCATTACTCCAGTCTTGATCCTCCAGAAATCACTCTAATAGGGTGAATGATGCTCAAGTCATCAAATTGTTGTCATCAAATCACCATTATTATTATCATTGTTGTACGATTCAATGTTGTCAGCATTCAGGGTGATATGCACTGGGTCTCACTGAGCTGTGTGTTGCGTGTGCAGGTGAGAACATGAACGTGCCGGTCAGCATGAGCGTTCCCCAGCAAAGCCGCTTCCCAGACTTCCTGGACTCCATGCCCGGCACCAACGTGGACCTGGGCACCCTGGAGGGGGCCGACCTCATGCCCATCCTCAACGACGTGGAGTCAGTCCTGAACAAGAGCGAGCCCTTCCTCACCTGGCTCTAGGCCCACACGCCACACTAAAGACTGCTTTACAAATATAGATATTATATTATATATTCAATCAGCCTCTTCCTCTAGTTTCACTGTTTAGGTGTCAGAAATCACCACGAGTCTAAGAACAATACCAAAGTGTTTAGCCTGCGAACAAATGAGCAAGCATGTGTCAATCAAAGCATTAGAGGAAGACAAACGTGTTTGCGCTGGAACTGATGATGGGTAGATATGATTATGACTGTGTTTGTGTTCAGAAGCATCACACTGAGATAGTCGGGCTCTCGGATCCTGTTTAACAGGCGCAGTGTGTTTGTACGTTAACACAGAGAGAGAGTCTGGGTGAATCTCACGAAAAGAAGGCCTTATTTCCGCCGTGGGAAATGTTTCTTGTCAATTGAGTTTATATCTCATAATTCAGACTTTTTTCCTCTGAAGTTCTGCACAGGTCTGCAGTCAGGTCAGGGTACACCACACCGTCTTCACCTAAACACTAAAAACCTTTGTTGTGGCAAATGAAAAAGTCAACCTGGAATTTACATGATTTATTATAAGGAAAGATCATTAAAATAAAAACAATTTCAATGACAACTTTATTCCGTTTCGCCCGTTCATTTAGACGGCAGCGGTGTTTTGTGGGCCTGAAAACGTAAACTGTTGAACATAGATTTCAAAGTGCAAGTTTTTACCATTTGAACTACAGAAACGCGAATCTGTGAAATCGGTGACATCATGCGCGTGTGTATTATGTGTTCAGTCTATAGTGTTTCTTTACAAAGTGCCGTCGCCACCTACTGGCCTCGCATGAATGATACAGCGTTTTTAGTCATTTTCACAGATCCGTGTAAACGGGGACAGTTTGTGTGTATGTTAAAAACACAAAGGAGAAATCGTTCATTTTTTTGTACATCAACGTTGTGTAAACGTACATAAAAAACTGAAACCTGATTTGTGGAAATGAGCATCGCAATTTTGAGAGAAAAAAGTCAGAATTGTGATATATAAACGGTTACATTTTTTTCTATTTGTATTCTGTAGCAGAAATAACTTCCGTAAGAACATGTCTAGATCAATAGTAAGAAATAAGAATAAATGCTTAAAGAAAATTAAGCCAATTTTCAGGACCATTAGGAATTTGAATAATAGTTAAGCAGGTTTCTCCTAACAACTAATTTGAGAATTAGAATTACAATCAAACTCGAGAGTCAGTAATGCACGTGTGTTACAGTAATGCACATGTGATACAGTAATACATGTGTGATGCAGGTGTGTTAAACTAATGCCTGTGTGTTACAGTAATGCATGTGTGTTACAGTAATGAACATGTGTTACGAACATGTGTTACAGTAATGAACGTGTTACAGTAATCCACATGTGTTACAGTAATCCACATGTGTTACAGTAATGCCTGTGTGTTACAGTAATGCACGCGTTACAGTAATGCTTGTGTGTTACATTAATACAGTAATGCACGTGTGTTACAGTAATGCTTGTGTGTTACAGTAATCCACATGTGTTACAGTAATGCACATTTGTTACAGTAATGCACATGTGTTATAGTAATGCATGTGTGTTACGGTAATGCACGTGTGTTACAGTAATGCACGTGTGTTACAGTAATGCATGTGAGTTACGGTAATGCACGTGTGTTACGGTAATGCACGTGTGTTACGGTAATGCACATGTGTTACAGTAATGCACATTTGTTACGGTAATGCATGTGTGTTACAGTAATGCATGTGTTTTACAGTAATGCACGTGTGTTACAGTAATGCACATTTGTTACGGTAATGCACATGTGCTACAGTAATGCCTGTGTGTTACAGTAATGCACATTTGTTACAGCAACGCACATGTGTTACAGTAATGCACATTTGTTACAGTAATGCACATGTGTTTCAGTAATGCATGTGTGTTATAGTAATGCACGTGTGTTACGGTAATGCACGTGTGTTACAGTAATCCACATGTGCCGTACAAACTGGGAACATGCAAATGTCACCTGAAGAAGCTCTTTCTATCTTATTTAAACCATTAAACTAGTTTTATTGGGATAAATGAATGTATTTAGGTTAATTGAGTGATACTGTTTTTGGCTTGTATAAAACCAGCTGATTTCGATGCTTCAGAAATCATAATGGTCCTTAGGTTTTCATGAGATTCACCCTGCTTTAATAATTCATATCTGGCCAAATCAGCAGCAGTGTGCCTGTCAAAGCTTTACATGGTGAATTTATATCCACCGAGTAACTATTTCAGACGTGTTTTACTTTTATTCCAGTTTAGCTATTGTGTGAAGCTCACGAAGCTCATGTAGACAAGCGTTTCATATCATATATGTTTTATTGTACTGCTACAGTATTCCTATTTTCTATTCTGTGCTCTTGACATCTGGTGCATTTATCAAGAGCTACTGTATGAACCTCTTTTTAAATAGTTTTTTTACTTTTTTTTTTCATGAATTTTAAATTTTGAAGCACTACAAATACACCAAGGATTCAGCAATACTAGTCTAGTCCCGCAATATTTTCAGGGAATATTGCGCATTAAGTATTTTCGGATCATTTTGCCTTCATTCGAATGATCGTTTTTTGTTTTTTTTTTATTGATTTTATTACTTTGGCTGAAATCCAGTTCAATATATAAACATATAAATATGTTTTTTTTTTCTACACAGGTCTAATTTTTGTATTGCATGTTTGATCTGTTTGATATTCATAGCATCAGGGGTGTGTAGACCCACCTCACCATGACTTCTTTATTGTGAATGGTTACTTTATAGACGGGTTATGAATTGAGAAGTGTGTTGGATTTGTGGATTGAGCAGATGTTTGGGCGAAGGGCTGGTTTTTAGTTACTGTAGGTCAAACTGAGCTCATGACGTCCTTTATAAGGACCGAACGGTTAAGTACCGGGTCAGGAAGAGGTTCTCGAACCCGAGTGACCTTGAGAATCATTCAGAGGTTGGTTTCTTCAGTTTTGGACAACTAAGGATGAGATCTGTTCTGCAAGAGGGACCTTTTAAAGATTTAACTATTTTCTATGATATAAACTGCCTTTCCGAAACCTGAATCATGTTGCGGGTGGGAACTGAGCAATTTTTTCGTTGTGTTATGGGGTGAAGTGTAATCTGTGCCGGCTGATCCAGAATTGTGTAGCGCTCAACACTTCAGCATGCTTTAGGTTTTGTAAGAACGTTGGTCACATGCTGGAAAGCTCAGAAGACAAACAGTGTACCACAGAAATATGATAGCGGTGTACTGTACGTGAGAAACGTGGTTGTAACCTCGAAGAAATCTCTGAAATTGTCAGTAAAATCAAAAAGAATAGAATAAAATTGTTTATTAGCATGAATGTATAGCTGTGTTTCTTTATGAATCAGTTCATTGACTTTATTTTTGCTGGCAAACCTTTGGCTAAACAAGTTATTATCCACTTTCAGAGACATTTGTCTCTTGTGAAAAAGAAGTGCTCTTAAATGTATTGAATGTGCCATATACTGTACTTAAAATATTGAAAAGTATTAAAAAAAAACATGTACTTGCAGATAATGTCAAATTAAAGGGATAGTTCACCTTGAAATTAATTTTTGGTATGTTTTAGCTTACCTCAAGGGCATCCAAGATGTAGGTGTCTTTGTTTCCGCGGTATTTTCAATTTTGATATTTTTAGGTCAAACCGTTCTTGTCTGTCAGTCATATAATGACTCCCAACCCACACACACACACACTATGACTGCATTTATATAGCACTTTCACAGACCCAGAGGCCACCAAAGTGCTTTACATATTGCCTCACACTCTTTCACACACAACGCCAGTATTAGCCATGCAAGGCACCATCCGGCTCGTCGGGAGCAGCTGGGGTTAGTTGCATTGACAATAAAGGAAATGGACACAGCGACCCCATAGATTTACAACGGAGAAATTTGAAGCTCATTAGAAGTGCTCACTTCCTCATAACCAAGCGTACTGCGCAGGCTCAAACTGAGCTTGACGACGGAGATGTGACGTGACCTTCTAGTAGCTATGCCGAGACAAATATGTTGTTGAATATTTTGTCCTGTTGCTTTTATGAACTCTCTATATCCATGGACTTAATGCCTCCATGTCTCCCCGATTGCCTCATAGACAGTAAAAGATCACCATTACCTGTCTATACAGTAATATCTCTACTGTGAATCTACACAGAATCCTGTGGTTATTACGCAATTGTTAGCCTATTTTTACAAAAACGGCCATAACATAAGATCCCAAGCAATGGAGCCTTTTGTACATTGTCCTGTTTCTTAAGAAATAAATAATGGTCAAATGGAGTCTTTGGATGCCTCAGATGTAAAGTTATTCGCTGTCAAAGTGCTAACCACAAGTTATAGTCTGCTACAATGGCGGCTCCCAAGCGAAGCTTTGGTTTCCAGCTGGTGGATGACCCCCCTTGGGTTAGGAGTCTTGCTCATGGACACCTCAACCACCAACCTACCAGTTTGTAGACAACGCACATCTTTAATCATCCCCATGATATAAACATGTAGATATTTTTTGGCTTTTAGTTTAAATATGTTAATATTGTTATATATAAGATACTGTGCTCCAAAGCAACAAGCAAATTCACATTTAGAAGATATAAGCGTTCAAACCAAAGTCTCTCACTTCCTCCAATATGGATCCGTGATTTTAATGACATCACTCTGAACTTCAGCTCTCATCTGTCCAATCAAATGTTCTCTAGAACCGCATATTGGCTATTTAAAAAAGGGGAGGTGTTTATCAATATGCCCCGCCCTCTTCATGTTTCAGCGGAAATTACGTCAACACATTGAATAATGCTGCGTGTTTTAAGGCACTTCAGTGGGACTTTAAAGATGGCGAGCGATGATTGGTCAGTAAGCAACGTGTAGTCTGACATGTTTCCTGTCAAAATCGCACAATCTGACATTTTTAACTATCGTATATGATGTTTATTTCATGCAAACTTGTAGGAAGAGAAACAGCTTGAATTGAGGCACTACAGCTGTCACCACACATTTGAATTTCTTCAAAATTTACAAAATCTAAAAGCTAAAAAAAAATCTAAATGTAATTTCTACTGTGTGAGAACATGATGTGTACGATTTTTGCAAAGGATTGTACGTATATTGACTCATTCCCGCAGATTTTGTGCACACACTTAAAGTGCATGCACATAAAGACAAGTAAATTGGCTATAAAACAGTATAATGGGTCCGTGCGTCAGGTCTTAGGCCCCGCCCACACTACTGCGTTTTCGTTTAAAAATGGAGACCTTTTGCTACGTTTGCACCTCCCATCCAGACTAAACGGGATAAAACGAAGACCTAAAACGGAGAAGTTTAGAAACGCTGACGCAGAGGCTGACACTCGGCTCTATGATTGGGTGTTATCAGTCATGACGTATCCTTCCTTGATTCGTCAATCATTGTTTACACCAGCACGCGCATATCCAGTGTTGGTTAATGGTCACGTGATCCGCGTTTTCAGTCGTTTTAATCAAGGGGGTAATCCATCGAACGGAAGTTGAAGCCTCGCCCTCGCGGGAGCCGCCATCTTGCAGCAGAACTTCACTTGCGTTAGCATTCCCATTGACTCCCATTCATTTTGGCGTCACTTTGACAGCGAATAACTTTACATCTGAGGCGTTTGAAGACCCCATTTGTCCTTTATTTATTTCTAAAGAAACACGACAATGTATAAAATGCTCCATTGCTTTGTAGCTTATGTTATGGCCCCGTAGAAGCAGTTTTAGTGAAAGTAGGCTAACGATTGCATCATACCCGCGCGACTCTGTCGCACAGTAGAGAGATTGCCGTATGGACAGGAGGAGAAGCTTGTGCGCAATCGGGGAAACGTGGAGGCAAAATGACAAAATAATTAATCAGAATACCTAGCAAAATTCTCCTAACCAACAACATGAGCTATGGAAAATTATAGGTGATAGGAGCTTTATCCAGCTTTTACAGCGGATGCATTGAAAACAAGGGTTTTGAACAAGATGTTTAAAGGCCTCAGTTCCTCGGATGTCCAGCAGGGGTCTCAGGGTCACCTCAGCATCTGAGCGAGAGTCAGGGATTTCTGTACAGAGTTCAAATCAGTGAAATGCAAATCATGATGGTCTGCATTGAGTCATGCTGGTTTTATAAGAACTTAAAAACATGATTATGCGCTTTTATAGGCCAGTTACTATTTAAATGTAAATAAACTACTGATCTGTTAACAATTAGCGGAACACTTTTATACTAATTAATGGTACTTTTTTTTTTTTTTTACATTTGCGTTGATTTGAATGTGCTAGTACTGTACACAAGCTTCACGGGGAATTACTTACAGCCTAAAGCTGTTTGTAATTACGCAATGTTGTCATACTAAACATATTAAACACATAAAGGGATATTTGCTAGTCTGACTATTTGGCGAGAAACAAATCATGAATCATTCAACTATAATACTTTTTGTTTGCCACAAAAGCCGGATAAAGCATGTCGAGGGGAGAATCTGTCAGTAATAAAAGATCAGCGACAGGCATCATGGGACATCGAGTTAATCATTCCTGTGTGAAGAGCTGTTGCCTATACACCCGTCATCATAAAATAACATTCCCCTTATAAACACACTGATAACACATCATTATCACAACGGTGGAACAACAAACATTTACTTTATCCAGAAAGCCTTCTTCTCAATAGCTTGGACAAGAGTTATCACCTATATACGTAAGAGCTCTTATCAGAGACGTGTCAGTACAGTTTCGGCTAGCATGTTTAGTTATGAAAATTACACAAATCATCTCCGACAGGCCAGCTGTTGTTTATAAGTAACCCGAAATCTCCCGAGTGTCGGTGCGGGCCAGATCCTCTCTGTCTGTCCTTCTGCTTCCTGTTTTCTCAAGCCAGAACTCAAAAAAAAGATTTACTTTTGCTGAGTGATGTGGAAAAATGCAAAGGACAGCTGCGTGTTTTTTTTTTTTTTTTTTTTTTTTAATTCAAGAGTTTATTAAGTGTCAAATATTATTTTACTAATATAGCAATGGATTTCCTGAGATAAAATGAAACTGTTTTTCAATTTGTTAATCAAATAATTCACATATTTGCACGTTCCCTTCCATCATTAAAAAAGACTAAATACTTGTACGAAAATAACATTCTCTTACAGTTTGAATAAATATCTTTCTAATAGTCCTATGTATCAATACACTATAGCTATTATATCATATTTCCTATATAAATCGGTATCATACATCATAATAGCCTATAGGCCTATTTATATAACAATATCAAATATCTGTTGCCTTCATAAGCATGAGCCCTCAGGCAAATGTTGAATACAGCAAACGGAAGAAAACACCATCCATCTGAACAGTATAAATAAAAATCATGAGGTGAAAAATGTTGACAATTACAGATTTCGATGTTTGATTAGAACTGAAGAATCGTTGATCCATTCCGAGTGGTTTATTCCTGCAGATAAACACAAATAAACATGTTTTAGATATGAATGCTATGAATCTGCATCATCAATGCAGATATACACTGTGGACTAGTGTTCAGTTCACTTACTGAAAAAAATTGAGTAAACGCTTTTAAATAATGCATAATTGAAAACAATGAAGTTATTTGAACTTGACAATTCGACATTACTTTTGTTTTTCGATTAAGCATGAAGTTTATTTAGGCTCTGTAAAAAAAAAAATATGTTCATGATTTGTTATCAAGACATGTTTTCTTTTGTCAAGTCAACTTAAATAATTAATGTGGTTCACATAACATACTATTTTGAGTTTCTGATGATTAAATCAATCTCCTTCATTGTATTAACTTAATTTCTCCAGTTCAATGAACTTTAAAATTTTAAGGCAACCTGATTACTTAATTTTTTAAGTTAAACCAACAATATTTTTTTACAGTGTTTATAATTTTAAGGCGACAGGTTTACTCAATTTATTTAAGTAATTAAACGTTAATGCTCAATTGAAAAATGTAAGCTACGTAAACTTGACAATTCCACATTACTTAATTTTTTCGATTAAGCATGACATTTACCTACTTTAAAATTTTAAGGCAACGAGTTTACAATTTTATTTTTAAGTAGGTTAAATTAACTTAATGCTCAATTGAAAAAAAAAACATTTATGTGAACTTGACAATTCGACATTACTTATCTTTTTTGATTAAGCATGAAGTTTATTTAGGCTACTATATAAATTAATTAAAATTCAATTTTATTAACTATATCATTTTTTATTAATTACTCTATAATTTTAAGACAACAGGTTTACTCAATTTCTAAAAGTAAATAAACTTAATGCTTAATTTAAAAATTTAAGCTACGTGAACTTGACAATTCCACATTACTTAATTTTTTTGATTAAGCGTGACATTTACCTACTTCATAATTTTAAGGCAACGGGTTTATTTTTAAAAAAAATTTTAAGTTGGTTAAATAAACTTAATGCTTACTTGAACTTGACAATTCCACATTACTTGAAATTATGAATTATGTAAACATCTTGCTTAATCAAAAAAATTAAGTAATGCGGAATTGTCAAGTTCACGTAGCTTAAGTTTTTCAATTAAGCATTAACGTTTATTTAACCTTCTTAAAAAAATTAAAGTTTATTTGTATAAAATTAAGTTATGTGAACTTGACAATTCGACGTTACTCAATTTTTTCAATTATCCATGACGTTTAATAATGTTAAGGCAGTGTGTTTCCTCAATTGTTTGTGAGTGAGGTGTGTGAGAGCGAGCCGTACCCCGCAGCAGCCGCAGCAGTCCCCGCAGATGGTGCCGATCAGCCCGTTGATCACCTGGAAGGCGCACAGGCCGATCTGGACCAGGCCGGTTATCAGCAGGATGCAGAACAGGGTCAGGTGCCACGTGACGATGTCCCCCGGGCCCGTGCACACATCCCACAGTGTGTGGTTGGACAGGTAGTCTCTGAAGGACATGCACAGTGCTACATTACAGCCACTGGGTTATTATCTGATTTGATTGTTACTGGAAAATAAGCACGTACCCCTCGTTGAACGGGTAATTGGTGTCAGTGGTGTTTGCTAGTGTAAAGCACTTGGGTCCGTGATTAATGGCCACACATGAGATGATCACGGAGTAAGTGGCGCCGGCAGCTCCGGCCGCGGCAAACAGGATAGAGCTGAACATCTAGAGCAAAACAAACCAATATATGATCGATACGTTATCACAACATATGTTTTTACGTTGCTTAACTCATCAAAATAAGTTAGGCTATACAAGATATCTTTAAAAAATATCGCAAAAAAAATATTTTCAAGATTTATCACAACATTTTTTCTTTTGTCAAATCAACTTCATTTATTTAGTTCAGATAACTTATTATTTTGAGTTTCTGATGATTAAATCAATCTCCTTCATTGTATTAATCACTTTTTCCGTTTCAATCAACTTAAAATTTTAAGGCAATCAGGTTACTTCATTTTTTAAGTTAAACCAACAATATATTTGTACAGTATTTTAATTTTATTTTTTTTTAAGTCATTTCAATGTGATTTAAGTTGAAATGACTTAAATATCCAAGTTGGTTGTACTTAAAAACGTAAGGCAGCAACTTTTACCTTAAATGTTACCGTAATGTTTGGATCTGTAATTTTATTCATGTTTCTTCTTTAAAACAATAGCCCGTGTGTTGCAAAAATCGCTTATAAGAGTAAAAAAAGAACAAAAATGCATATGCCGAATATTTAACCCGGAAAGGCCTTTCTCAGATGGCGGGAATAACGCGGCCATTGTGTGAAGGAATGGCGTGAAAATGTCATTTGTCACATGACTTCTGGTCCTCAAGAGACGAGCGTTTGAGTTAAAGAGGAGTTTCTCACCGCGAACCGTTTTCCGCAGCTCTCGTTCCCACAGCATCCACAGCAGTCGTTGTTCTTCAAGCCCAGGAAAACCAGCGCCGGGAAGATCATCTAAACAAAGACCATCCCAGTATATTCTTTAAATGTGAGTACATTTTAATCAAAAACCTTCAAATCAAAAAAAAAAAAAAAATAGTGTAACATTTTGAAAGCTCAAAGAACTCATGATAAAAATAACCCATAGGCCTAAAAAAAAATGAGCTTGAAACAGAGGAAATCCCTCCACAAACCCTTCTGCACAAATTGACACGTTAAATGCATGAGATGTTAAACGTTCACTCACCAGCACGCCGGATCCCAGAATCCCTCCCAGGAAAAAGACCTCGTTCGTGATGTCTTCGCTCTTATCTGCCACTTTCCCGCCGGGGAAGAACAGGAGGATGTTGCAGAGCACACAGATGATGGCCAGCGGGATGAGCGTGATCCCCAGGCATTTAGCACAGTTTCCAGAACACATGATTCAGAGGGAAGTTTAGTCCAGGACGGGGTGTGTGTGTGTGTGTGTGTGGTGATGGAGTCCTCTGTTTGGGTAAGGCGTCCGTGGCTGTGTTTTTCCTGGTGAGTGTGTGTGAGGATTTATAGGCACCTGTCTGTAAATGTGTAACTGTGGTGTGTCCTGGGTTCCTCTATCAGACCCCCACACACTCTATCAGCACTGAGTCACAGCGGCCTCACCTTAGCATGCACAATACACCACTCACACCCAACGAAATCTCATCCTCACCATATGACACAAAAATGACTTAATGCCCAACTCTTCCAGGTTACTCTCTGCCTGGCTCAAGAGCAATTATACATTTTACACAGTTAAAAAATGGTAACACTTTATTTTACAGTGTCCTTGTTACATGTATTTACACTAAATAATTATGTGCTAATTATACTGTAACAATGACACCTTAAAATAAAGTGTAACCAAAAAAAAGTCAAGTTTCACAAACAGTTCATGTGAAAAAGAAATGCACCTGTAGTGTACTTCAATCTTGTAATTCATATACAATAGTATTAACTTGCAGATCATATAATATTAAATAAATAAAAGTAAGTGTCACGTTCACGTGCACATTGTACAGTGCTAAAAATGCTATTCCTAATTAGTATTTGTGTCTTGTTTCCAGTCCAAATTTAAAAAAAAAAAATCTGAAATCAAGAGGAATTTGCTAGAGAGGTAAAATGACATAAGAAATTCTATTTTTTTCTGATAAAAAATGTAAAAAAAAATCCAAATTAAGTGAGTTTGTGCTTAAAACAAGCAAAACGATCTGCCAATGGGGTAAGACGAATCATTTTGTTTTCCATTTGAATTAAGATGAATTAAGACCCCATTGGCAGATCATTTTACTTGTTTTAAGCACAAAAATCACTTAATTTATATATATATATATATATATATATATATATTATAAAAAAAAACTGTGATTGTGCTGTAAGGCCCAGTGTTGGTACAATCAGATTTTAAAAACCTCTATGGTATTACGCTTACTTATACAGACATCAAAAATCAGTATATGAATATCAACAATGCTGATCATAAAAAAAAAATGATTCATGCTGCAATGCATGCTGGGACCCATGAATAAAGTTTGTATTTTGGTAGTAGCTAGCATGCACTGCAGTATGAATTTTTAATATTTAATGTCACCATTGTTGAGATTCGTATGCTGATTCTTGATATCTGTGCTAGTTTTGGGAATGAATTACATTTTCTGTAAAATCATTCATACTTTCTGATCGTATGTTCTTATGTTGTAGAATCTTATTTTTCAAAATAACTAATAATATAATCAGCATTATTTATAATGTGTATTTTTTGAGTGCAGTGAGTAAATAATTCATTCATAATACCTGCTTCATTACAAATGTGTAATTGGAAATATATTTATGACAGACAAGTTTCAATAGAAATTAAATTAAGGTATATTTTAGTTTATCATAAATGCCAGTCAGTACATTCAGCAGTAACTTTAACCACATTTCAAAGACAAAGTAGTTATGAAATTACATATAAAGATGTAAGTCCTTCTTAAGACAAAAAATGACACAAAATTTCAGCTATTTGTATTTCATATAAATTCAAACTACTATACATTTTCAGTTAATTGCAAATAAAATGCTATTAAGTGTCTTAAATCATTACATTCTGTTCAACGTATGCACCTTTAAAGTGTATTATTTCCTTAAGTACTCTTTTTAAACTTTAAATTTTATTTATTTTTCACAGGTTTAAAAAGTGTACCACATCCTTTTAGCCGTTATTATGTTTTTTTCTTGTCCTATACTTCCACATTTTTTTGGTTGTGTCCAATTCTGCTATTATTGTTTTGTAGTTGTACCATGATATTTATTATCTGGTGCCTTCATTGCACCATGGTATTTGCCACACGTTTTCCATAAGAGGTATCCTAAGACTATTCCCATTGATTATCCATAAACGACAGAAGTCAGTCATAATTACAGACGTTTCTGTGTGACATTGTCAGTTCTAAAGACAGTTTGTCACTTCTGCAGCTCAGAATCAGGTAACAAACTGAGATGCACAACAGACTTTCTACATTTATATTCACCAAGAACAGAATCTGGACTTGAAAACACTAGACGTGAGAGAAAATGTGAGGCCATGACAGAAATATTTTCGTTTCTACTGTTGATCTTGCATACTTGTAGGAACTTGACCAAGTCTCAGACACAGTTAAAACACTCGTGACCCTACAAATGTCTCAGACAGCCTTTATAGAGCATTAGTTCTGGACAAATGTTGACTTTTGATTTTACAAGCCAATAAAGAATATTTTATAAGCCTTTAATTACACTTTGTACTGTATTTTAGTTTCCAGCATCAAATGCCATAGTCTCGGTCAAATGTCATAAACGAACCATTTCATGTTCTACGAAGAGGTCTTAAAATAACCTTAAAATGAACTTTTTTCTACTATGAAGAACCTTTTGTGGAATAGAAAGTTTCCTTGGATGAAATGTTCTCGACACTAAAAAAGTAAAAATGCTGGGTTAAAAACAACCTAATTCGGGTCATTTTGGCAACCCAAGCGCTTGGTCAAATGTGGAAAACCTCATTGGGTTCAATGTTTGATCCAACATGCTGGGCTTAACTGAACTATTGTTTAAAAACAAACTGTATTGCTGGGGTAAAATAAACCCCAAATATGTTGGAAATTAAATGCACACACAAAATGACATGAGTCACAACAGTAATAATGCAAATTGAGCATTTATTAAAAGACAAGAACATCCAGGAAATGAACAAAAAGTTGTTGACGATTAAGAATCTTAAATTAGACTGACTTAAGTATTCATTGCATACTTAAGTCCATTCAAATGCCCTCAGAAGATCTCCTTCCCATTAATACCACCCTTCAAAATGTCCTGTTTTAAAAGGAAACCGCCTTTATCGAGCCATTTATCGAGTCTTTAAGTGGAGATTGTTTACCGGACTCTGCTAGTGTGTGAGGAAGACACTTCATGACGCATGCACTGGCTAAAAAGCCTGTTTTAACTATATCCTCTGATCAGGGTGAATAACCCTCCCTGACCCCCCTCGCCTGATCCCGGTGGTGCAGTGTCCAGTGTTCAGTGTCCAGTTCTGGCTCACTTCCCAGGGTCGCTGCATTGCTTTTGTGGGGGTTTCCTCTTTCACTTCTCATTCCTCTCAACACAATCTTTCAAGTTCAAAAACAATGAGCTGTTTAAAGACAGCATTATGTCCAGAATGCAGTGTTTGTGGCGTTTATGTACACTGTAAAAATGATTGTGATATCAACCTTGAAAAACTGTTAATTGGTTAACAGAAAGTTTCTGTTCTATGTACAGTGAATAACTGTGATAGATCTAACCGTAACATTGACAGTTTTTGGATGTGAATTCTTGTAAATTTTACAGTGAAAAACTGTAAATTGACATTCCCACAATTCCCTGATACCTCACATTTGATGTATTTTTGTTGAAATAACTGATTCTTGGCGTTCTCGTCATAACTGACGCTTTTGACCATACGTCAACATCCGACGTTTTATGGCACCCTTTAACGTCAGTTAGATGACGCTATCTAACCCTAAACCCTACCCCTACCCCAGTCCCAAACCTACCCGCATCATCTAACTGACGCTAAAGGTAAAGCGTCAGTTGGATGACGCCCTAGGATAGCGTTAAAGGGTACCCTAAATCGTCGGATGTTGACGAATGGTCAAAAGCGTCAGTTAGATGACGTCTTGGGATGAGAATGTGTTGTTTCTTCATAGTTTTTCTTAGCTTTTTTTCCCCGAATCAATTATGTACGTTAGGGTTTTATGTTACATTTAATTTAGTTCAATTAATGTTATTGCATTTTTTTAAATGTCATGTGTGTCATGATGGTGTTTTGTGTGTGTGTGAATGACTCTATATGTGTTTATATATCACTATTAACTTTCCTGTGGAAAAGCTGTTTGTGATGAGCTTTGATTCATCACGTGACTCTCATCTCCACTGTGATTGGTGGTTGTCAGTGTATTACAATGGTACAAAACAGATCTAGTACTTCAATAGGTGTGTAAATTAACAATATACCAGATTATGTAAATAAAAAACTAAATTTAATTTATTTATTTATGTATTTTTTTACAGTGAAACCACAGCTGCCTTTTTTTTGTTTGAAAATGAACCATCATCCATCATGCTGGATCACGAGAAAGTGATAATGTTATATGATGTCAATAATGTTATATACCAATGTCAATAACAAATTTAGTGAAAGCCTATTTTGGATATTTGCAATTTAGTTTCTCAACTCCAAAATTCTAGCCTGGATGCCAGCCCGAACTCCGCCCACAACATTTTTTGGTCGGGAAGTTCGGTCTGGACTCGATCCATTGAGGAGAAATTATGATCAGGCAAAAAAAAAAAACGTTCGGGCCAATCAAATTGCCAGGGCGGGCTTTATACGATGATGGACAGGTGATCTGCAGGGACGTAATCATCACGTTATCAAAAAGCGCTAACTGGTTTCGCTCAGAGATGACTGCAGCGGGAGAATTGAGTATAGATTCCGCTGTCGCGTCTGTTGTGAAATAAATCGACAGCGTATTAATTTCAATAGACAAACAGAAAACTGCAATCAAGGCATTTGTCGATCGGAAAGATATTTTTGGCGTCCTTCCTACATGATTTGGGAAAAGTGTAACTTATCAGCTGGCTCTGACGGTCGCTAAGAAGATGGGACGTAATGAAAAGCCTGTGGTCTTTGTGGTTTCTCCTTTGGGCGCACTCATGGAGGAGTAAGTAAAAGAAGCAACACTTGTTATTTAACTTCTAAAATAAGTTCTGTAGTTGACAACTCTATGCAAAGTAGTTGACTTACTGCGTTGCTCTGATTGGTTCTACCGACTATCCAATTAAGTGCAGAGTTTTTTTTTCCTGGTTCAGTTACGACACGCCTCATAATCAAAGCCCAACGGAGCAGTTTCAGACTCATATTCTCACTAGAATATGAGTATGACGAAGTCAGGCTACCAAAATTCAGCAATACACAGCAATACTTTGAGGTTGGAATAATGGCAGGATGCACCGTTTCTCCGCTGGCTTTTACCATGGTAATGGAAGTAATCATTAGGGCATCACGATGGGTAGTAGGAGGAGAGCGCACCAATCAGAGCATATGGATGACATGACAACCATGACTACAACAGTAGCCTGCACTAATCGGTTATTGGGGAAGTTAACAGATAATATTGAATGGGCACGAATGCAATTTAAGCCCTCTAAATCAAGGAGCATCTTGATAGTTAAAGGAAAGGTAGTAGATAAAACATTCTTCATTAATGGTGAAGCAAGACCAACAGTTTCTGAGAAGCCAGTGAAGAGTCTTGGGAGATGGTACGATGGGGATCTAAAGGACACAGTTCGAGTGGGAGAAGTAAGGATTGAAGAGCATAAACAGCTGTGCTTTCAGTTTGGTCTACTGCCAAGGTTGCTGTGGCCACTGGCTGTGTATGAGGTTTCTTTGACAACAGTACAGGGAAGAGGGGGGTTTGGGCTCAGTTTAGCTCCTCTAAAATGCCACGAGGCAGGCCCAGCTCAAAGGAGGAAGCTGGTAGTCAACGAGGTGCGAAAGCAGGAGAGGATTAGGTGTATAAAGGCCATTTCCCAGGCCAAGCAGGGAGAGTGGATGAGATGTGAGAGTGTGGAACAACGCAAGATGGGCCGGCAAGACCTTTGGTCAATGGAAGAGAGTAGGATCAGTTTCCTTATTAGATCAACATCTGATGTTCTCCCATCACCGCAGAACCTAAACCTCTGGGTAGGAGAGGATCCCTCTTGTCCTTTGTGTTCATCACCTGCCACATTAAGGCACATTCTGACAGGATGTAAGGTGGCTCTTATCAAGGTCGGTTTACTTGGCGCCATGACCAAGTACAGCGATGTTTGGCTTTAGCATTGGAAGGCAAGCGTAGTATGGCCAGTAAGTTGCCGCCTGTTCTAGCAAAACATTACAGGCAGAAGACAATATTCCTCCGCCCAGGCAAGCAACCAGCAAGAAACTACTCGCCCAGGACAACTGGAAGCTGCTAGGGACTTGAAGATGCTGGCTGATCTTGATCAACGGCTTATTTTTCCACCTAAGATTGCCACCACTGACCTCCGACCAGATATTGTTTTGTGGTCTGGATCAGCACGCATTTTAACAGTGCCATGGGAGGATGCTGTGTGAGGCATCTGAGAGGAAGGAACTGCGGTATGCTCGTCTGGCCACTGAAGTAGAACAGCGAGGATGGAGAGTCCAGGTTTATCCAGTGGAAGTGGGTTGTCGAGGTTTTGTGGCTCAGAGACGTCGGATTCAGTGGCCAAGAACTTATCTGAAGCAGCAGAAAGGAGCAGCAACTGTCTGTGGCTGTGGCTATTCCGCACTACGGAAATCACTATTATTGCTAATGTTTAGTTTATAAATGTGTAATGAGTCCATAAATTACAACTTTTTTGCATTGCTGTTGTTCTCTTTCTATGTTTTCTGTTGGAGCTAATTGCTTTAACAAAACATGCATTGGATATAAAATATGTACATGACCCTACATGACTCTAGTCTTGTCAAATGTCTCTTTTGACCCTTGTGTGAATCTAAATAAAGTCTCTTGATGACAAGTCAGTATGGCCTATAAAAGTGTATTTCATAGATTGTATCATGGCGTCACAATCTGTACTTCACACATCTCGTCATCAAAGTTTCCTCATTCCCCATTTTAAGGGTGTGTCTTCTTCAGTGGCCAATGATAAGAGTGACAGTCCAAAGGACTTCTCTTTAGCTGAAATCTTATCAGCGGTGGGAGGGAAGTCAATGGAAAGATCAATGTGGATTATCAAAACACATGTGTGTGTTGCCAAGAGCAACAGTTACCATGATAGTTCAGATACTTGGAACAATGGACTCAGGTGATGCACATTTTAAGTATGCACTGACACTAAACTCCTATGATTATATCATCGCTACATACCCAACTCCAGATCATCAAATCACTCTCCTTTTACTCTGACCCTCAACGGGTTAATTCACCCAAAAAAAGACATTTCTGTCATCTTTTACTGATCTTCACATCGGTACAAACCTGAATTACTTCACACAACAGAAGATATACTGTATATATATATATAAAAAAAAATGTCTGTAAAATGGAAGTCAGTGGGGTAAAATGATATTTTTTGACCCCATTGACTTTCATTGTATGTGCAAAAATCACTGAGAAATTTTTTAAAAGCTGTGGAAGCCAAAAGCATTTTGTAAAAAGAGGAACTTCAAAGTTCTGTTAATGAGAACCAGACATAACACACCACATTGTTAGAGGAGATAAATGTATTTTGGCCAGTACATTTACTAGTTGTCTGAGAGAGTCAAATATAGAAACTGATATAAAGAGACGCACAATCATCAACACACAAAACTTTTCACACTATTATCAGTTATGATGCTAGTAAAACATCCGACCAACCCATTTATGATCACCATAATTAGTACACATCATTGTATGTTTGTGAGTTTATCTAGTGTCAAAGTTGAGGGTGAGTCCTGTGTCGTTTGTTAATGGTACATTTGTCATTTTTACCACAAGACAAGCTTAAAATCTTAATATCATTGATATAAGCACCATTAATTAGTCTGAGCACACATTTATTTTAACAGAATGACAGCTTTCGGTATTCTTGACAACTTTCCCATCAGAAATAACTGAGCACTTCATTATAGTTTGCTGTACATGGCCAGTGCTGCTATAATTAATAAAGTAAATCTAACTAATAAATTGGTCTCTATGAGTTCAGTGATTCAGGTCAAATGATTGTGAAATAATGATTATGTTAAAACACAACCAACATCATCAGATCACCTTTTCTGTTTGTTCATCTGGCTGTTATAACTCAGGTACAGCAGCCAAACAATACTTAAAGTTAATGACATAATAAGAAAGGGCCAAAAGCCCAACTAAAACAAACACTGATCACCATAATGGTGACATCAGGTGTCTTTAATCTTAGCAATAAAAAAGACTTCTAAAAGGGATACTACACTTTTTTTGGAAATAGGCTCATTTTACAACTCCCCCAGAGTTAAACAAATAAGTTTTTACCGTTTTCGAATCCATTCAGATGATTTTCTGATATTTAGAAGAATATCAGTAACCAGACAGTTTCTGGTCTCATTGACTTCCATTGTATATTTTTTTCCTACTATGGAAGTCAATGAGACCAGAAACTCTCTGGTTACTGATATTCTTCTAAATATCAGAAAATCATCTGAATGGATTAGAAAACGGTAAAACCCAAATGTTTAACTCTGACGGAGTTGTAAAATGAGCCTATTTCCAAAAAAGTGGAGCATCCCTTTCAACTTTTCAACTTTTCAAAAAATTCAACTTTGACATCTGTCTGTTTTTCTTAAATTTTTGTGTAAATTTTACTCATTTTAAATGGTTACCTTTTAAAGAATTAATTTGATTAATTATTATTGAGTAGATATAGCGTATTCATTTTTACAGTGTGAGTTTTCCAGTTCAGTCCTTCACTATTATACATCAGGATGAGCTCGACTCTATTATACACACAAAGCTACAGCTAATGTGTTTCTGAAGTTTTAAAAGCCTTCCTCAGTATTATTAAATCCCTATCATTAGGATATTTGCCAAGAACAGTCCAAATGGCAGTTGTTAACCCGCTTATAAAGAAACCACAACACAACATTTTAAGAGTCAAAATTGACAATCATGGTTGGATCTCTACTAGCACTATTAGGCCCTAGTGATTAAGATATTCTATTATACCGACTGGAGAATGATGTTGCCATAATCTTTAACGGAAATTAGCCTAAATTGCTTCCTACCAGTCAGTTTACTAGCACTTTGTGTAAATAGATGTTAAACCTAACATAAGTAAAGTATGGTGTGACTCAAGGCTCTGTTTTAGGTCCTCTGTTGTTCTCCTTGTACACACAAACACAATCTCTTAAGTCACCTTATCTGTTAAAACAACTTATGCCATAGTCTGTTAAAAATAATTCTCCCATCTAAATTTTTTAACAGCATTTATATATTTAAATTGGAAACCCATCCTGATGTTCACTTTATATCCTACACTTCCATTGAGCTAAGCCACAGTGACTGCCAGCTACAGCTTATACAATAAAACAGTATATGAGCTATACTTAGTTTGACGAGTAACTGGGCTGGCAACACAAAGCTTGTGGGTTTCAATCCTGGAGCTAATGAGGATTAGCTCACTCCAGTGTTCCCAGGTCACTCCAGTGTACATTTCCTCATATTACTAAGACACTAAGGATAAACTGGATACATATACAAGATTCAAGTCAAGTAACCTTTATTTATATAGTGCTTTTTACAATACAGATTGTCTCAAAGCAGCTTCAAGTTTGTTTCTAGAAGAAAATGGTGTCATTGTCCACTTGAAGTAAGCCAGATCAATATTGTTGAATATTAAATGTCCCCTACTAAGCAAGCCAAAAGCCAAGGCAACAGTGTCAAGGAACCAAAACTCCATCAGTGTAAGAATGGAGAAATAAACCTTGAGAGAAACCAGGCTTAGTCGCTCGGTTCTCCTCTGGCCAACAAACGAACAGTGTGTGATTATGATTGAGGAGCATTACAGGGCAGAAGTCAGATTGGATCAGAACATTCAGAATATTATCCAGTTCCATCTGGTTGGAGGTCGGAGTCATTACGCCAATATGGAGACGGGTTTGTTGAGGTGTCCATGAGGCCTTCACAGGGCTGATGAGGCTGGCACTTCAGGGATGCGTTGTGGTCATGTCCAGGCGCAGGTTCACCGTCTGATCTGGATACGGCCCAGATCCGGCTGACTTCAGTAAACCTCGGAATAAATGGAAAGACTACCATTAGCGTAGACGCCATTCTTCTAATGGTGTAACGAGTCCATCGGGTGTTATAGGAAGTTCCGGCTGACCTAATCTATGCAGCCTAATAATCATTTAACTGATTTGAATAATAGAATGTATAGTGTGTTATGTGTATGCCAGGTAAAAGAGATGTGTTTTTAGTCTAGATTTAAACTGACAGAGTGTGTCTGCTTCCCGGACAATGTTAGGAAGACTGTTCCTGAGTTTTGGTGCTAAATAGGAAAAGGATCTACCGCTAGCGTCGATTTCAATATTCTAGGTATTATCAACTGGCCGGAGTTAAACCATTTAGTGCTTTGTATGTAATCAGCAATATAAAAAATGTATATGATGTTTAATAAGGGAGCCAATGTATTGTTGACAGAACCGGGCTAATATGGTCATACTTCCTGGTTCTGGTAAGAACTCGAGCTGCTGCGTTTTGAACTAGCTGAAGTTTGTTTATTAAGCGTGCAGGGCGACCACCCATACGAGCATTACAATAATCTAGCCTTGATGTCATGAACAGTTCATGAGATTCATTCAACAGACAGAAATACACTTATGGACAGGGCCACTGGACTAAACTCATGGTACAAAGGTGAATGTAAATAATAGTCTAGAGTAATAAAAAAATATGATAGTAATTAAACAAAGGTCATACATTTATTGATGGCTGAGGAGAATACTGAATTTTCTCACAGGTGTATAATTCAAAATAACTTTTTCATTTTTAAAACATACTGCATGTCATCATTCATTAGTTGGGGATTAGACTCAAATGAGTTAATAAAAATCTCATTTTAAATTTAGCTAGTGTTCAAATGTAAATAGCATGTCTTCACTCAGGCTCAAACAGGTAAAACTCTCTCGGCATTTACAGTTATTCTGTAGCTCTTCTTCATTACTCTCTTATGTTATTAGTATTTTTCAGACAAGACAGGATTACTCTTAGCACAAAGCATCTACCTGTATCGTGGTTTGAAGTGGTGATATTTTCTAGCTGTGAATAATGGTGTGGTGTGATTATTAGTCATGTCATGTCTTGTCTCTGTGAGTGCCGTGTGGTGCCAGGTACTGTGCTTACTCTAGATAGTATTGTTTGCTGATCCCCTCCTCCACCCTGGGATAGGATGCTATTTAGAGGCCACAGTCCTGGGTTATTACCTGCAGACTTTAGACTCTCGCTTTTGGCATAAAGATGTGATGGAGGCTATCAGAACAATGCATTGATGCATTATGTAATTTATTTTTATCAATTATGCGTTTCTCAATCCAACTGCCTCTAGAGGATTTGCAGTTACTGATGCTAATACGAGCTTGAGGCTTTGTTTTTGTTGCTTAATTTGTTCGTTGGACTCTTCAGTTGAGCTGCTTTCTCTCCACAGGGCCAGGGACTTGACAGCACGTGCACAGGAAGTGACATGGGGCATTTGTCTGTAGTGGAAAGGAAGGAAATTCCCGCTTTTTTTGCCAGCTTAAGGGCTTTGAGATTTAAAACTATGTTTTCCTTAGTTTATCATGACTGGATTACTTTTGTGAAAAAGAAAAAGCCTACACTGCTGTAAAAAATAATACTGTAATTTTTACGGTAAAAAACAGCAGCTGTGGTTGGCAAAACCTAACCGTTAAAAATACGGTAAGAACGTTGATGGTTTTACAGACTTAACTTAAAATTTACAGTAATAAACCGTATTTTATTTTCTGATAAAATGTTGATTTACCAACTTATTGACGTATTGATATCTGTTTTAGACCATTGTTATACACTGACAACCAACAATCATCACAGCAGTTATTTCAACAAAAACTCATCAAATGTGAAGTGTCACACAGGGAATTGTGGGAATATCAATTTATATTTTTTCACTGTAAATTATACAATGAGTTGTTCTTTTTCACTTTCAAAAACTGTAAATTTAACGGTATTTTACTGTAAAATTATATCACAGTTATTTACCGTGTATAGAACAGACACTTTTTGTTAACCAATTAACAGTTTTGCACTGTAGCATTTTTACAGTATTTTACCGTTAAAATCACAGATATTTTTTACAATAAGAGTACTTGGTCACACTTTTTTTCTCAATAAACTGCTAAGGGTTGTACAATATGATCTTGCGGAATATGGCATTAATATGTGCTTTATCTAATAAACAGCCACAATCCTAGTAATATGCATGCTAATAAGCAGCTAATAGTGAGAACTGGATCCTAAAATAAAGTTTTACAGAGTACTTATGTAAATGATACAAGCCGAATGTAATGTTTTCAGACACTAAACGCAAATGTATTAGTTTAAATTTGTATTATAGAATAAGCTCAACTTTAGAGTATTGTAAGTCAGAATTAAAGTATGTATAATTATGTATAAATTTGAAAGCTAATTTTCTTTGAAATACCGCTGAATGTACTTACAAGCAAGGGAAACTAAACTATACTTTATTAAAATGTATATAGAAACTGTTTTTACAGTAAGTTTTTGTATCTCTTAAGTGGCCTTTCATTTTATTAAAATTGTATTATGTATAGTTTTTAAAAATATATAGCTTTAAAAAGTGCATGAACCGTAGTTGAATCCCTTTCCAGCGAGAGTATCGATCTGGATGTGCTGTGAGAGACACGTTCTAATGCTTAACCAAATACACTAGTTGGTGATTAACTTTTGGGGTTTTGTCTGTTCAATGAGTCCTTTGTTGAATTCATCCTGGCAGTGATCTAACCGGCGATCAATACGTTTGTGAAATGTTTTGCCCGGGTGTGTTTTTGTGATTTTAGATGAAATCGAGGAGACCTAAAGCAAGAGTTTATTAGGTCATATCCTGGTCACAGTAAGATCTCCGTTTGTGTATGATCGTGTGAATGTGTATGTGTCTGTACGATTTGCCTGTGTGTAACTGCAGACCCGGGCGAGAGGGGTCGTGATCCCACACATGTGGACGGAGGGAAGCACACCACATCATGTGACTGCTCAATCCTCTTATTTAATGATTTTCAGACACACATCAACAGTTCTTTAGCAAATGTGGCTAAGTCAAGTCACCTTTATTTACAGTGTATAATGCTTGTTACAATACAGATTGTTTCAAAGCAGCTTTGCAGTGATAACAGGACTTTCTTGGAAATTGTGTCCAGCTTAAGTAAGTTTAGTTCATTTTTGTTATATAAAAGTTATAGTTCATTTATATAGTATATTCTGTAGAAAACCGTAATGTCACCATCCAGCTCAGTTCAGTTATAAGTATCAGCCATTACTGGTAAATAAATGCTTTACTAGCATGATTTGGGGAAAAGAAAATGTATTTTAACATCAAAATTGAGGAAGTATCCATGAATTGGGGCTCAGACAGATAAACCGAGCATGGAGCGTCTGCCAGCTGTCTCACGTCACTGAGGTCAGATCCACATAGAGACTCTTTTACCTAGATATCACCATATAGAGACTGTGTCTGTTTCCCGAACTACTGTAGGAAATACAAAAAACTCCCAAACCCATTTAAGGGTAAAAATGTAATTGATGTTCAACAAATAAAAAACAGATAAAATACAGATGAACAAATGATTAAGCTTGGGTTGCTGAATGTTCGACCCCTTTCTTCAGAAGCACTTATTGTTAAAGGGATCTTCACCTGATGAATGTGTATTTAAAATGGCAACACTATCTCACGACCAATTCGTACGAATTCGACGCATGATTAAAAAGTGGCTAATTCGTACGACCTCACTCGTACTAATACGTACGATTTGTCTAAACCCACGTGATGGTTAGGTTTAGGGGCGGGGTAAGGGGTAGGTCATTCGTACGAATTCATACGAATTGGCCAACTCGTAAAATATGTACGATTTAGCAAAATCGTATTAATTCGTACGAGTGAGGTCGTATGAATTGTTACGAATTAGCCACTTTTGAATCATTCGTCGAATTCGTACGACTTGGTTGTGAGATCGGGTTGGTAATTTATGTAGAAATTATTTTTGAATTTGGAGCTGTCGAAACTGAGAAAAGCCAGAAAATCTATTTTTGGCTTGTGTGGATGAAAGACAGCAACTGTGAAGTCCAAACAATCTCTGTTACTGTAATTTTCGATTATCACAGTAAAGCTGCTCTGAAACAGTCCATATTGTTAAAAGCGCTGACTTGACTTGACTATTCATGCCTATGAGTAGGTACAACATTTGAACCATTTTGACACTGTCATGTGACCTGTCATGTGATCTACCAGTGTCAGTTGTTTCACTTAACCTCCATTCAGAAATCCCGTCCTGTGGCCTCATGGGATAGTAAGGTGTCCCACACTTCAGAATCTAGCCAGAAGAAATAAATCTTTTCAGCTTACTATGTATTCAGATGTATTCTGTAGAAGGGCTACAGTACACCAGGGGTGGTGATGGCGCAGTGGATAAGACACATGCCTTTGGTGTGAGAAACCCGGGTTCAAATCCACTGTGAGACACTAATGTGTCCCTGAGCAAGACACTTAAGCCCCAGTTGCTCCAGAGCCGTGCAACGCCTGACATATATAGCAATTGTAATTCGCTTTGGATAAAAGCGTCAGCTAAATGAATAAATGTAAATGTTTACCATTTGAAGAAAAGGTTCTAAATGGAACCTTAAAGGGTTCCGTGAGGCACTTCATACTGTATATAGAACCTTTTAAGGGTTCCATCATGGGATCGTTTTATGGATGTAGTTTTAATATAATTTTAAAACTATTTTGACATAGCAAAAGCTATTTTTAAATTGAGTCAAGAACCCAGAGGATTTATAAATAACTTGCATTGACCCTAAACTTTCAGCACAAACCGTATAGCAAAACAGTAAACAGCTCAGAGTGGAAAAGTGTATATTTGAACGCCCTTGTGAAGAGAAAGGCTGTAAAATTCTGCCCGGCCCAGATTTACTGTTTATAAACCTTCAGAAGGGTCTAAAGATAGTTAACCTCTTACCCAAACAAAACTCAATCATATCTTGCAGTGCATGTTGCTTTTAAACAGCTAAAATTTAACCGTTAAGACTCTTATCTGGACTGATGTGCACACTTCAGAGTATATTACCAGCTCTATCGGATTATAGTACGCTCACGTCAGATGTTACTTAACAAGCGAGTTAAGAATGAACTCCACGCCTGTGTTTGAACAGACACAGCGGATACTTCAAAAATATGAACACAGATAGGGGGAGTCACTAAGTATGAATTGTGCCTCATTATTAACAAAAAAAAAAACTAACAAAACGATGGGATTATCAGAAAATTGGACAAATATGAACACAAATCTATCTTTTTATTTTATTTTTTACAGATCTATAAAGCAGTCAAGTTCACTGTAAAAAAATATTCTTGGTTTAACTTAACTTAAAAATAAGTAACCTGGTTGCCTTAAAATTTTAAGTTCATTGTAATGGAAAAACTGAGTTAATACAATGAAGGAGATTAATTTAATCATTAGAAACTCAAAATATTGTTATCTGAACCTCATAATAAATTATTTAAGTTGATTTGGCAAAATAAAAAAATTTTGTGATTACAAATCATGAACATTTTTTTTTTACAGACACTATGTAACTTGTTACAAATTTTGACAATACATCATCAATTCTTAAGGTTCCATTGAATCTTTTCTTCTTAGAGTACATGCATGTTGTTCGGCAAAACTCTTGCCGGATTCAGCATTTTTGCAGCTCAGCAATGACAGCTGAATGTGTCGACTGGGAATGTTCTCTACACACACCAGTGGTGAACTGGCCAATAGATGAGCAGGTATGCACAGCGCCGGCACAAGGAGGGGCGGTGACTGTGACTGTGAATATGTGGTGGGACCGGCCGGCTGTAGGAGGGTCACACAGCACATGCGAATGATGCGTGTGTGTCGCAGTCTTCAAGCCAAGTGTGTCTTTAAATTAGGACTTTAGGGAACCCATATGCTTCAATAACAATTTAGACTATGAAGGACATATGGATTAACCGCATGGCATTTATTGCTGTGAAACCAACTGCACTGCTGGGTTGAGTGTGCTACTGTAAACTGTAAACAGCCCCTAAATTAGGCCTTGTCCACACGGACACGGGTATTTTTATTACCGTGACTTTTTTTTTACGCGGTTTGGCCGTTCGTCCAGACGGAAACGCAGTATTTTTGACACTGAAACCGAACATTTCTGAAAACCCCTGCCAGGGTGAGGATTTTCAGAAACGCCGTTACAGTGTTGTCGTGTGTAGACTGTTAAACCGGGGTTTTTGCCTTGCGACGTCAGCGTGTGCGCCTGCGCTGCGCCGTTATCCGCCTACTGGAACCTGTAACTTTTTGTTTGGCTTCTGATTGGCCGATGTGGCTTTACGGTTAGGGTTATATCGCCGCCTGCTGGTGTTGCATGCTCTTGACAGCGCTTGATAGCGTGTTTTTGCGTTTTCATGTGGACGTTTTTTTTTTTAAACGCAGGAGGAAAAAATACACGTGTCCGTGTGGACAAGGCCTAACTTAGGGGCTGTTTACATGACACCGTTTTCAACAAAAAACGTAAAACTTTTTATGCATATTGGCCGTTCATTTACACGACAAAGGAGCCTGAAAACGCAAACTTTTGAAAACGGTCTCTGTGTAAACAACAAAAACGTGAATCTCTGAAGACTATGATGTGTACTACATGTTCAGTCAGCGCAGTCTCATCCCAAGATGTCATATAACTGACGTCTTGGGACGTCTTTTGAACATACGTCAACATCCGCCTTTTTAGAGTACCCTTAAACGTCGGTTAGATGACGTTATTGGATCCTAACCCTACCCCAGACCTAAACCTACCCCGTCACCTAACTGACGTTAAAGGTAAAGCGTCAGTTGTATGACGGCCCGGGATCGTCATGTAACTGACGTTTAAGGGTACCCTAAAAAGGCGGATGTTGACGTATGGTCAAAAGACGTCCCAAGACGTCAGTTATATGACTTCTTGGGATGAGACTGTGTTAGTTCAGTCTATAGTGTTTCTTCGCCATCTAAAGGCCTGGCAGCAGAACACAGCGTTTTCATGGTGCGTTCACACCGGACGCGAATAGCGCGTCAGGAGCGAATGATTTCAATGTTAAGTCAATGCAAAGACGCGCTATGCGCGTAAAAATTCCTGCGGTGCGAATGAGGTGTAGAGCGTGGCTCGGTAGTCGCGAATACGCCTCATTCGTGCGTCAAGTTCACACGAATGGCGCGAATTGAGCGTCTGGTGGGTTAAACGTGTAATGCGCGTTACGCGCAAATGATTTAGTTAGTGCTATTTGTGCATTGATGCATTTGACGCGAATTCGTGTCTGCCACCCGAGTCAAAAAATCTGAACTTTGGCGTCAATTCGCACCACGTTAACCAATCAGGAGCCTGCTGCTTGCTCACGTGGTGAAGGATCTGGATGCTTCAGTAAATTATTTTGTAATATGATTAAATGCCTGGTGTGGTTCTGATGCACAACAAAGCAAATATTTTATCACTCAAAACTTTATTTCAATATACGAGACATATTCATTTTGTATTCAATATTTTTTTTGTATTCTAGATTATATGAAATATTATTATGATGTGAAGACAACCAACATACCTGTGCATAAGTTCGTGTCTGGGCGTGAGAGAGAGAAAAATCACAGGACAGGTTAATAACTTTTGGAAGCTGGCTCTATTTATCATCAAAATAAATGACAGATTAGATGGATGAGGGCGAGCGTAATCCTCGCTCCGATGCGGGACAACACATCAAACTGTGCGCGGGACAGGCGGAAGTACCGCTGACAGCGGCTGTCATAGCGCAGCTCCTGGAGCGAGCAAATGGTGAAACTCGCCAAACGGTTCGCCTCTGAAGGGTCCGGTGGACACAAATACGGCGACGATGATCCCCACACCGCTCTGCTCTCCAGAGCAAATACAGAGCGGTGACTCTATGAATGCTCGGTCGGCATAAAAAAGATGGCCGCCAACGGGTTTTGATTCTGACGCGCGTCAAGAGTGAAACTGACGCGTGTAAAAACAAAAGTTTGAAGTGAAATTTGCGCGCATCAGTTTCACTCTTGACACAAAGTGGTCAAGCGTCACACTAGACGCGGTAGACACGAATTTGACGGGCTATTCACATCCGGTGTGAACGCACAGTCAGTCGTTTACACAGATCCATGTGAATGGGCATCGTTTTGACAATGGTGTTGTCTGTACGTGGAAAACTTTAAGCATATGGTTGTCATGTCAATGTACACTGAGGGCAAATCAAAAACCATGACAACTAATGAACTTAGACAAAGAAAACATGAGCAGGAAACAGTAAGACTCAAACCCAGAACAGTGACACTGATGAAATCAATTCTTGGTTCAAATGTTGATATCTTACTATGTGATTTTATAGATAGCATATTAAGTTCATGTTTTGAAACCTGTTTTGGTTTTGATTCAGTTTAATGTAATTTTCAACAAGAACAACCCTCTTTATAGGCTAGAAGTCTAATGAGTAGTATTTATTTTTAATTATTTATTCATTTATTTAACAGGGACCGTATACGGTCAAACATAGTCACAATACAAAGCCTGTAACTGATGCGCAGCATATAGAGTTTGTAGCTAATGCTAATTAGTGGTAAAGTAAATTAAAAGTAAAGCCTAATTAGTACACCGCTGCATATGACGCCACAGCATTCGGCTGATGTAAGGGTGTATTTGTATGGTTGTGATCACAGCAGAAAAGCTCTCGACGTGTGTCAGGACGCTGGAATCTGCTCCCATTCATTCTCCACAAAGGAAATAAGGGGTGGAGGACACCTTTGTGTGTCTTTAGGAAACTCATGGCTGAGGTGACGAGCTATAAGAGTAAACTCGTTACAGTTATCAGGAAGTCGAGTCATTGCACTTCCGTTGTTTTCTTCCCCCATTAGTCTGATTAATTTGCACTCATAAAGGGAAGTTTATAAGGTCAAAATATGTCCTGCCAGAGGACTGTGAGAAAGAAACATTTGAATCAGTTTTATTAAATGTAAAGTTATGACTGGAAACTCCGACTGAACGAGCCATGTTTGAAGAGAACACATTCCTTGTCGTTGTAAAAAAATGAGTTATGACAACGTGTGTTTTTACATTTCTTTAACTCCTCAAAATAAGTTTTCAAATTTCAACTCTTTTATGTCATACAAGATTTTGCTTCTAATTTTTTTTTAACTCATTTGAGCTCATTTTTTAAAAGTCAGTTTTATATACATCCAAGTTGATTGTAGTTTGAGGCAGGAACTTTTTTTTTGATGATAATTTACTCAGTTTATTAACTGTATCACTTATTACAGATAAAATTAATAATTAATTACTGTAGTAACTTACTTGAACATTGTTGCATTTTGTTATGTCTCTGTTACCGCTGTTTAAAAGCCACAAGAGGCGGTGTTACAGTGATTTACACACTGCTTCACGACATATTCATAACAGATTGTTTTATTACTGAGGGTCATGCATCTCTGTTGTAAAAGACAGAAGTGTGATTAATTGTTTTGAACTTGCACTTGCAGTGTACTTCCAAAAAAAAAGTATATTTATAAATCATAGTTAATAGTGAACATGTGTTTCCCATACTAAAGTGTTACCCATTTAATATTACTAAACTAGAATGCAATTTAGTGTCTAAAAACATTACATTCAGTTCACACTTAAAGGGATACTCCACTTTTTTTTTTTTAAATATGCTCATTTTACAACTCCCATAGAGTTAAACATTTGGGTTTTACCATTTTCTAATCCATTCAGCCGATTCTCTGATATTTAGAAGAATATCAGTAACCAGACAGTCAATGAGACCAAAAACTGTCTGGTTACTGATATTCTACTAAAAATCAGAAAATCGGCTGAATGGATTCGAAAACGGTAAAACTCGACTGTTTAACTTGGGGAGAGTTGTAAAATGAGCCTATTTACAAAAAAAGTGGAGTATCCCTTTAAGTATGTTCTTTTAAAGTATATTACGCCTGAAATAAGTGCTTCTTACAGGGTTTAAAGTATGACAAAGGGAATAGAAGTTATAAGCAGATGTTATTCACCTCTTTTTAACACACATGCATAGAAAGTAAAATGTTTTACAGATGGTTTTAATAAAGTTTTAATAAACCACCATCATATGAACGGTATACTAAACTTCTGAAGTACATTCACTGATTTTAGACCATCAAAGAAACAAGACGTTCATCAAGACGGTTCTACAACATTCATTCTTGTCGTACTACAGATGCTTGAGAACATTCTATTTTTGTTGTCGAACCCCCCGAAGCCCAGCTCAACACAACAGTGGGCGTCTATATCCTCTATGGAAAACTGATGAGTTACGTAAGTTAACGCACTGTAATACTTCCTTATAACAGGCTGCTTTATTCATAAAGCCTGATTACCAGCGTCTAATCCCGAACCACAGAAAATACCTGTGTTACTTCATGTTGGTCTTGCTTAATAAAGATTTTACACCATTACCAAACGTGTCCGCAGATAATCTAAATATCAATGTTGTCTCAGACGTTCCCAGGAGATGTCAAAACTAAAGACATTGAGGAAAAATCATCTGAGGAGAAACATGCGAGGTCTGTTTTCTCTGGGAGAACGTTAGGACACTTCAGCAAAGTCTCAGCTTTATATTAAAGAGATACAGTATCATTTGTGATCTCTGAACCCAACATCACTAGTGTGTGTCAGCAAGTGATGCCATCTAAAATTAGAAGTGTTGAATCAAGACATCTGACCACATGTGCCTTTAAAGACAAAGGAGTAGTTCCACAAAACATCAGCATCTAAAATATAAAAATATTCAGCATCAAATCACCATATTAGACTGATTTCTGGAGGATCATGTGCCACTGAAGACTGGAGTAATGTTGCCCGAAATACAGCTTTGATCACAGGAAATTACAGTTTAACATTATATTCACACTGTAAAAAAATATTGTTGGTTTAACTTAAAAAAACAATGAAGTAACCTGGTTGCCTTCAAATTTTAAGTTTAAAAATTGTGTTAATACAACGGAGATTGATTTAATCATCAGAAACTCAAAATATTGTAACTACATAAATTATTTAAGTTGATTTGAGAAAAGAAAGCATGTTGTGATTACAAATCATGAATAAATTGTAATAATTTTTCACAATATTACTGTTTTTACTGTATTTTTAAACAAATACATGCAGCCTAGCTAAGGAGAAGACACTTCCTTCAGTGTCGTATATTACAATTACAACACTGTAAAAAAAAAAAAAACATTTTTCTTTTGTCAAATCAACTTAAATAATTTATGCAGTTCAGATAACACAATATTTTGAGTTTCCGATGATTAAATCAATCTCCTTCATTGTATTAACTAATTTTTTCAAGGCAACCAGGTTACTTATTTTTTTTTAAGTTAAACCAACAATATTTTTTTACAGTGATACCTCATGCCAACTTTTACTGTTAATAAATCTGTTAATAAAGACTCTCCATCTATCGTCTATATGTCGTGAGCCTTTGTTGTCAGAAACTGATACTTGTAGAAATACAACATTAGATTCTCTTTCTAAAGGACTACCTTGTAGTTTCACGACCTCGAGCACGAGGTTAAAACTGCAAAGCTACATCTCAGCATGATTTAAACTGGTTGAGATTTGATTGAATCTCTGAATATCTACAAATCACAAGTTTTGTGGGAAAACAAAGTCCCCCACAGTGTTCGGGTCATATGGTCTGCCGGAGAGTTTGCGGTCACACTGTATAATGTCAGGCTGTTTCCTGTCTCCTCCTCCTCCTCGGGACAGCGGCTCGTGGGGGACGAGGAGGGGGGGTGGTCTCTTAAAATCCCTCCACTCCTCCGTCCACCACCCTAGTTCCCTGTCCCGGATTACAATCTCCGTCCCTCCGCTGCGTGTGAAGATGTGTTCCCTGGGCTTTGCCAGGTCTCTGGGATTCGCCCTCATCCCTCTCGCCACTTGCTGCATCGTGGCAAACGTCCTGCTCTTCTTTCCTGATGGGAAGATGATATACATTCAGGACCATCATGTGACCCCATATGTCTGGTACCTTATGGGGATCGGAGGAGGTGGTTTTCTGGTGAGTTTCAGATTTGTGTTCGTGTAAATGTTGTCTGGTGTCTCTCTTCCCAAGAGCAACAGACTGAATAAACACTACAAATTGTCTTAGTAAAAATCTAAAAATGGTAAATGTTTTAAAGGTTAGTGTTTGGGTGAGAGGTTAAGATTGAGTTGAGCTAATGAAAAATCACTGCAATGAAGAGAAATCACATATGAAGAGTTCAGATGCAAAAGCCTTTAAGTCCCATTTTAAATTTTCTTCTAGAATGATCATTTTTATCAAGCTTATATATTTCAGGTCAGTAATTTCACTTAAATGACAATGAAGATTACCTATTAATTGTCATTTAAGTGAAATTACTGAACTGAAATATACAATCTTGATAAAAATGATCAAATTTCAGATGGCACTTAGAGAGGCTTTTGCATCTGAACTCTTCATATATAATAACTTGTAAGGTTTTGGTTTGGGGGTTAAGATGTAGTAAATAAGTCAATGGGAATGTTCTTGTTCAGAAGCGGTGCAGTTGAGTGTGTGGGATGAACAACAAACTCTCAAGACAGTTTGAAAATATTTTATGATTTGGCACAATCACTCATTCATGATCAGATTCAGCTGTTCCTGCCCACGCCCTTGATGGATAGACTTACTGTAGACTGGGTTTAGGCATGTTAGACTGATGATATTATTTGGGTCTGATTGTGTGAATTTGGGTGACTTATACAAAACTTCTCCTAGATTGGGTTTGAGTCAATGTTATAAAGTAAACTTCTGGGGATTTCTTGGTTGAAATGAGCAATAAGCACCTTAAAAGAGAAATATTGAGATAACACTTAAATAAATGGAAAAAGCGACCTTATTATAGGCTAAATCTGAGGAAACAATGAAACACATAAGCAATGAAAGCTTTCCTTGTAATGGAATTGAGCTTAAGCTGGAGGACAAGCACTACTTCAAAATCTTCAGATAACCAATATGTTTGCCCAACCCGGTCTCATCCCAAATCGTCATATAACTGACGTTTTGGGACGTCTTTTGACCATAAGTCAATATTCGCCTTTTTAGGGCCCCCTTCGGTAGATGAGGTTATGGGATCCTAACTCTACCCCATACCTAAACTTAACCCTAAACCTAACCCGTCACCTAACTGACGTTAAAGGTAAAGCGTCAGTTGTATGACGGCCCGGGATCGCCATCTACCGACGTTTAAGGGGGCCCTAAAAAGGCGGATATTGACGTATGGTCAAAATACGTCCCAAAACGTCAGTTATATGACGATTTGGGATGAGACTGTGTTAGTTTGCCAATATATATGTAAAAAAAAAATGGCTGTGAAATCTACAGTTATTTACTGTAAATTTCACAGCAACATTACTGTATACTATTTTTTTACAGTAGAATATTGTAAAGTTTACAGTAAGACCTTAAAAATGACAGTTGTCCAAGCATTACAGTTGAAATCACAGTAGTCAAAGCATTACTGTAAATAATCACAATTTAGCCACTACAGTACTGTAAATAGTAAACTACTATAATTTTTCTTTTTTTATCATATCTTTCTTTGTACCCCGTTCAACTATTGAATGAACTAGTAACAATTTGCTCTGTAACTTTACAAAACTTGTAATGAAATAGCCTCATTTACAGTGATTAACTCTTATCTACTGTTTATACATAGTTCCCACAGGCGAATTAATGTCACGTGACCTCCTCGGAGACGCCATCTTTAGGGGCAAAACCGCTGTGTTTATCATAGGCGTTTACATCGTTTTACAAACAAATATTTATTTATGTTTATATTGTTATGCAAATCATGAAAAGACGAAGTGAAATAGATTATAAAGAGACTATTAAAACAAGACAGAGAGAGGTACAATGCGAACATTTCATTCATAAATGGTGTGGATCCGTATGCAGTAACGAAGGAAGCACTGAGCACTGATTATGCAACTTTGCCTCAGATACAATATTTTCATGTGTACCATTATCTGGTATTGGTGAGGAGTTTTTACACAAGTGAGCAATTCCGAGACTGGAAATCACTGGAGGTGTACGATCAGATTGACGTGGGGTTGGTTTGGTGACGTTTGCTCAAGTGCAATCAATTGAAAAGTAACTTAGTCCTCATAGCGAAGTAGCATGATGCTAATCTGTCTATTAAAAAGCCATAGCCTGCACAACCTTTATTCCTATGTTCCCCTTAAAACAGTCACCGGTGCTTTCTGTAATATGCATGTAATGTTACTTGCGGGCGTCATAGTTCGGTGCATGAATACAAAAATAAATAACTCGCGTGCAATTTAATTAATGTAATGCGGAACTACATTATTTGCGGGATCTTTAGGGACATAATTTGAGATTGCAATGCTGTAAAAGTGAGATCAAACAGTGGAAACAATGTTGTTTTGTATTTTTTTAATACCTCGTCATTTTGTTCATACAGGACATTATTCAAACTGCAACGTGTTAACTTATATTTGTTTACACTCGCAATAAAACACAACATTGTGCTTTTGTCAAACAAATTCGTGCGTGTTTTGAGTGAGTTTCTTGCCTGTTTATGCTCGCCAGCCATAATCTCCGTCGTTGTTCGGACAAAAGCTATAGTCTTCTCACATCCATGGAGTCTAATGACGGGTATAGTGTAAAATCCCGATTTAACTGAACATCCGGCACGATTTTATCATCCATTGACCCAGCAGGAGATGACCATTTTCCCTTTATAGCACGAAACTCATTTCACTTCGTTCAACTCGTATTGCTTCTTCTAATGTTTTGCCCTAAGCAATGGCGCCGGGTCGGCAAATGCCCGTATGTTGTGACGTCATGTGGGAACTATGTATAGTACTGTATTGTATACAATACATAAAAACGTGCTTAACTGTAACTTAAATCACAGTATGTATTTATTTTACTTCTACAATAAAACAATCAATACTGTAAATTCAACTAAAATCACAGTGTTTACATTTTTATTTTATTTTACAGTGAATACACAAAATACTGTAAATGTAAGTACAGTACCCTTACTGTAAAACATATTTACAGTAACTTACTGGCAACAATTAACCAGTAAGTTACTGTAAATACAACTAAAATCACAGTATTTTATTGTTTTTGATTTCACAGTATATACATAAAACCCTGTAAATGGAAGTACATTATCATTACTGTAAAAAGTATTCACAGTAACTTACTGGCTAATTGTTGCCAGTAAGTTACTGAACATTTTACGGTAATTTTTTTTACAGTGTACCAATCGCATCAGGGATGTATCGGTACCCTCTTATCACGATTCGATACGTCATAATACCGAACTCACGATACGATATTATTACTCCAAGACATATGATAAAATGTTAACAAAAAATGTAATGTTGATTGAAATTGCATTTCAATTTTACATAAAACTCTTACGACAAACATGTCTTCTAATATCTCCATTTTTGGTGTATACCGATCTGCAGCGGACACATTATTGTTGCACTTTTGTATTGCGATATAATATTAGACGATAAATTGTTACAACCCAACGCGATCTCACGGCAATTCGTACGTATTTTACGAGATGGCTAGTTTGTACGAATTAATGCTATTTTTGCTAAATCGCACATATTTTACGAGTTGACCAATGGGTATGAATTCGTACGAACGACCAACCCATGACCCTGCCGCTAAACCCACCCATCGCTGGGGTTTAGACTCTTCGCACAGATTCGTATGAATTGGTCGTGAGATAGAGTTGTACAAGCCTAGTTCCTAGTCAAAGATATCTTCATAATCTTTCATCAAAATGCCAGATTGCTCCACATCCAACGCAATTTTCCATTCCTGACATTACCAAACCACTTTTCACAGTCCATGGGTAAAATGTTCTAGTCTTATTGAATGGTTGAATGATTCTGACATTGATGTCAGAAGTAAAATGCAGTAATTGAGGTTCAATTACTCAAGTAGCTGGTTGAACTGTACTGAAAAACTGCTTGTCCACATTCAGGTGCTGATCCCGGCCTGTGTGTTTCTGGGAATGGGGAAGTGTGTGGACTCCTGTGGGACAGAGAGCTGTGCGGTGAGTGTTGGGAAGGGGGTCCTCAAGCACAGGCTGTACAGAAGTGTGTTTCCCCGAAAGCATCATTAACCAACTATGGTCGCAAGTTCTGTCGTTATCATAGTTCAACTAATCAGTGTTTCCTGAAGCCATAGTTCTAACGAAACATTCGCAAACAGCGTCGCAGAGTTGAGTGTTTGGAACGACAGATAAGCAGAGTTTCTAGTGTTCTCAGAAGGTCTCCCATCCAGGTGCTAACCAGGCTCAGCCCTGCTTAGCTTCAGTGGGCAACCAGTCTTGGGTGATATGGCTGCTGGCATCTAGCATTAATGCGATCTGAAACTAAAGCAATAAGCCCCGCGAAGCCGGCAATTTGCAGTGAATGTAGAACAGTAACAACACCCCGTTGTTAGCTATGACGTGGTGCGGAGTGCCTAAAAACCCTTCAGCTGTTCTAAATTCACTGTAAATCACGGTTTCAAGGGGCTTATTGTTTTTATAAAACGGTTTGTACATAAAAATATTCATTTTAATATTTATTTAAACACCGGCAACAAAAAATATAATGTTAACACATTTATTCCTCCGCCAAGCAATGTAATTCCAGAGCGGTTGCTAAGCAACACATGCAGCAACAAAGAATCACAAACGGCAGTTGCGCAGTAACACTTATGTAATTCGCTCACAGGTGTGTGTGTGTGTGTGTGTAGTAATTTACAGCGGCTTCGAACGTGGCTCAACCAATCAGAATCAAGGACCGGAATTATCCGTTTTTATAAAGATTCATTAAAGGGTTAGTTCACCCTTAGTAACGAATCAGTAATTACTCTCCCTCTTGTTGTTCAACCCCGTTAGACTCAGTTCAACCCCTCGTAAGACCTCGTTCATCTTCAGAACACAAATTATGATACACTTGCTGTTTATAAAAACGTCCTGCGGTTAACGTGAATGATGTCAACAACACTGTGAGGCAGTTAGCTGTCACACAAGAGTAAAAAAGAGAGGTTATTTAAATTATATATTTCGAGCTCCGTCAACAACTTTAAAGGGGTTAGTACAAAATTCGACTAGCGAATCAGCGTTTCTAAAATCATTGTCTCCGTTTCGGAGAAAACTGATTTTATTTAAGTTTTACCGCTAAGTTTTGTACACTAGGCCTGCAGAACGCGCTTCCGGAAGTAAAGAAGCTGACTGAGATTCTTTCGGACACACGTCAGCAGGTTTCATGCATAAGACCCACACAGAAGGAAATACATAAAGTATTCTCGTCGCTAGATAAACTTATGGTTGAGCCACTGTAGTCGCTGTAGCCAAGTTTCAATAACATTGAAGCCAATGGAGGAGTGAGACTGGTTTAATCAAAAATATCTTCATTTGTGTTCCGAAGATGAACGAAAGTCTTACAGGGTTGGAACAACATGAGGGACAGTCATTACAGACATACTTTTTATTTTTGGGTGAACTAACCCTTTAAAAGTAGGTATTACTCCACCACCTGCGTGACATCATTAACCGATGTGGTTGAACGTCCAAATGTGACAGTGCGGTTTCGGGAAACGGTCGTGTCTAGCTAGCTGATTTCTTCAACGATGCATCGTAATATAGTAGTGAAGCAGTGAGTTTGAGCGTTGTACAGGAAACACACTCCTGCAGCCAGATTCCTCAGTTTCACACTGTGTGTGTGTGTGTGTGTGCGTGTGTGTGTAGATGTGTGGTTCGGTAGTGGCGGCTCTAGTGGGGCTCTCCGGCTCGGGGTTCTGCTTCCTGATCTCCGGTGTGGCGCTCCTGAAGGGCCCGTACTGCTTCACCTCAATGGGATGGGAATCTCCTTTTGAGGGTGACGGGGGACGGTGAGCTCTTCTTCCCTTTCTTGTTGATATGCATTGATGGTAACTTCAATAGACAAAAGTTATACAAAAGTATAAAAGAGTAGTTCACTTAAAAAAACAAAACCTTTGCTGATAATTTACTCGCCTCCATGTCATCCAAGATGTCCATGTCTTTCTTTCTTCAGTCGAAAAGAAATGAAGGTTTTTGATGAAAACATTCCAGGATTTTCTCCATATAATGGACTTCAATGGGAACCAAACGGTTCAAGGTCCAAAAGACAGTTTCAGTGCAAACGGTTAAAGGGCTTTAAACGATTCCAGACGATGAATAAGGGTCTTATCAAGCGAAACGATCGCTCATTTAATAAATAAATAACAAAGTTTAAGTTTTATAAGCTCAAATGGTCGCCTTGCTCTGTTCTGTGATGCGCGTTCGTGACTCTCCTGTTCAAACTCGTTTATCAAAATGAAAAAATCTTTTTTAGATTCAACTCGTTCATTTCCTTCGTTTAATCAACCAAATGACACGAAAAAAGATTTTTTTCATTTTGATGAACGAGTTCGAACAGGAGAGTCACAAACGCATCACAGAACAGAGCAAGGTGACCATTTGAGCTTATAAAACTTAAACTTTGTTATTTATTTATTAAATGAGTGATCGTTTCATTTGATAAGACCCTTATTCATCGTTTGGAATCATTTAAAGCCCTTTGAACAGTTTGCACTGAAACTGTCTTTTGGACCTTGAACTGTTTGGTTCCCATTGAAGTCCATTATATGAAGAAAATCCTGGAATGTTTTCATCAAAAACCTTAATTTCTTTTCAACTGAAGAAAGAAAGACATGGACATCTTGGATGACATGGGGGTGAGTAAATTATCAGCAAAAGTTTTTTTTTAAAAGTGAACTACTCCCACTAGTAATGACTCAAGTGTTACTACAGGAACTACTAATAATTTGAATCAGTATCTAAAGTGAAAAACATGAAAACTACCTAATATACGGACTGAAGTCATTGTAAGTTTTGTAAGATTTTAGTTGTTCATTAATGAGGGTCTCTGTAAACAGTCTCTGAAGTGTTGTCCCGAACTGATGTGTCCAGGTATTTGCTGGCTCCAGACACATGGTCACGCTGCACTCAGCCGGCTAGCGTGGTGGAGTGGAACGTGACGCTGCTGTCGATCCTGCTGGGTCTCAGCGCGCTGGAGTTCCTCATCTGCGTCCTGCAGCTCATCAGCGGCCTGGTGCACGCTGTGTGTCGGCCCTGCTGCTACAAGCAGGAGTACAGCCTGAACGCTTGAGACACACACACACACAGATACACCACTGCAGCCGAGATCCCATGTGTTCTGGATAGAACAAACGTTTGTATTGTATACTAGCTACACTATGCATTTTGCTAAAACATAAAAGTATTTTTGTATGAGTTCTGGTCATTTTGTACAGGAAGCTGTTTTGTAAATTATTTAAATACTGAGAGTAATAGAAGAACAGTGGATGAATGTTGTTTTATTTACCTGTGAACACTGTAATATGTTTTGAATATTCTCTTCAATAAATAAATATAGGTTTTTCGAGTACTTTTTGTCTGTTTTGTTAAATCAGTGGATAATTTCACATTTTTTGGGTTTCAGCATTTGCAGTACAACATTAAAGGGAGAGTTCACTTTGAAATTAATTTTTGGTATGTTTTATCTTACCTCAAGGGCACCCAGATGTAGGTGTCTTTGTTTCTGCAGTATTTTCAATTTTGATATTTTTAGGTCAATCCGTTCTTGTCTATCAATCATATAATGGAGGTCTATGGTCACCACCTCAAAGAGCATGCACAGAGAAGTCCAGATTAAACATGATTTAATGACTCGTAAATGTAAGGACACATTGACGGCCTAAAACACGAAACGAGCGGTTTGTGTGAGAAAACGAATGTTCCCTCAGATCACTTGGACGTGGCTGTGGATACAAGAGGTAAAAACGATATAAATACTGTTTGTTTTCTCACACAAACCACTCGTTTCGTGTCTTAGGCCATCAATGTGTACTTACATTTACGAGTCATTAAATCATGTTTAATCTGGACTTCTCTGTGCATGATCTTTGAGGTGGTGACCATAGACCTCCATATAAATATCAAAATTGAAAATATTGTGGAAACAAAGACACCTACATCTTGGATGCCCTTGAGGTAAGATAAAACATACCAAAAATTAATTTCAAAGTGAACTATCCCTTTAATGCAAACAATCCCCTGGGAAGTGGTTGCTGTAAGCCTCAGTGTTGCAGGATTAATCTCTCAAACTTAAAGCCGTGTCACACTGTAGCATTTGCACAAAGCCTTGCTGGTATGTGTCGGTATGGTATCCTCTTGGTACGTGTTTCATAGACATGCTGATTTATGACGTACAACATAACGCAACGCAAACATAAGCAACACTAAGTACGTGAGCACAAACTCTTTAGTTTACAGATCTGTTGAAAGGTATTTAGCCTTATCCTGATTTCATGTGTTTTTTGTGTATAAACAGTTCAGATTTTCAATCCCTACAGTATTGCAATCTGAATAACTGGTCGTGCTAACTATATCAGCAAAAAGCAGAACCAAATGCTTTAGAGAACCGTAACTCCGTCTTTCTGTGTTGTATTGTCCTTTCAGACCAGCTTCAGCCCATCCCATCTGAGATGCAACTGCATCTCAATCAGGTTCAGTCTTTGACTAGATATTCAAATCTCCTGCGAAGACTTCAGATGAAGCAAGCTCTGAATCAACATCACTGATGCTACATTTTATATACATTTCCTAATAATTCTTCACGCATGTATTCATTACTTAAATTACACTGTAAAAATGAATACAACTGAATATGTTTAATCTAATCAAAAAAAAATAGGCAACAAATTACAATCAACATTATTAATTCAATTTAACAAATTAGAATTGAGTAATAATTAACCAAGTGAATTACTTAAAAGTTAACCATTTAAAATGAGTAGAATGAGTAGTATATCGGAAAAACAGACTGACGTCAAAGATGAATTGAAAACTCTTTTTTTATTGCCAACATTGCAGATACCTGACGATAACAAGCAGAATCACTGAAGGAGAAAACTGTAATTTTTAAGTCACCATTGTGGAGATAAGTATGTGTTTTAGTTGGGCTCTTGCGCCTTACATTTATAATGTTGTTTGGCTGTTATACGTGAGTTATAACAGCCAGATGAACAATTAGATAATATGATTTGATGGTGTTGGTTGTGTTTTCACATAATGATTATTTAAGTAATTCATTTGGTTTCAAGTTTCAAGTTTGTGTTTATTTATATAGCACATTTAAAAACAGCAAACAAGGCTGACCAAAGTGCTGAACAATACACATGATGAAGAGAAAAAAGAAAAGACAGAAAATACAAGGACAAACCACACATTCATAACAAAAACTCACAATGAGCTAAAAGCTAAAGAAAAAAAAATATGTTTTAAGAGAGGATTTAAAAACAGTTAAGGATTGAGAAGCTCTGATATAAACTGGAAGGCTGTTCCAGAGCCTAGGGCCAGCAACAGCGAAGGCTCTGTCCCCTCTGTTCTTTAGCCGTGATCGGGGGACAGACAGTAGACTCTGATCACCAGACCTCAGGGATCGTGTGGGGTTGTGTGGGCAGAGTAGCTCAGACAGATAGCTTGGTGCAAAGTTATTTACGGATTTAAAAACAAATAAAAGAATTTTATACTCGATTCTAAAATGCACAGGTAGCCAGTGTAGAGATTTTAAGATAGGTGAAACATGATCAAATTTGCGTTTTCTTTTGAGGAACTTTGCAGCAGCATTCTGAACTAGTTGGAGACGAGCAATAAAGTGTTTGGGTATGCCAAAGTAGAGAGAATTGCAATAATCCAACCGTGATGTAATGAGCGCATGAATGGCAATCTCTAGTGTTTTCTCAGAAAGGGAAGATTTAATTTTAGAGAGAAGGCGTAATTGAAAAAAGCAAGCACTAATCACCGTATTTATTTGTTTTTCAAATTTGAGGTTTGGATCCCAGAGAACGCCAAGGTTCTTGATGCAAGATGACTTTCGATCCAGATAGTTCAGATCAATGTTGCTGCTATCATAGTTGTCATGGGGGCCAAAGACTATAACCTCGGTCTTGGATTCATTCAGGAACAAAAAATTTTGAGAAAACCACATTTTTACTTCCTCTAGGCATGCAAAAAGAGATTTTAGAGCAGTCTCTTTGTTGCGTTTCAGAGGGAAATAAATTTGTGTATCATCTGCATAGCAGTGAAATAATACACCATGCTTTCTGAAAATGGAGCCAAGAGGAAGCAAATAAATGGAAAAAAGAATGGGTGCGAGGATAGACCCCTGCGGCACTCCACATGAGAGTTGGGCTGGTGAGGAAGAATAATTACCCAGTTTGACGGAGAAAGTTCTATTTGTTAGATAAGATCTAAACCAGCTGAGGACAGTTCCCTGGATGCCCACAGAGGACTCCAGTCGGGACAGCAAAGTTTTATGATCAACTGTATCAAAGGCCGAGGTTAAGTCTAGCAGTATTAGGATCACAGAGTCACCAGCATCAGTTGCTAACAGAATATCATTAGAAACCCTTAAAAGAGCAGACTCTGTGCTGTGCAGAGGCTTAAAACCAGACTGGAAAGTTTCAAGAATTTGATTTGTGCTAAGATGAGATTGGAGTTGATTGAATACCGTTTTCTCCAGTACTTTTGTAATAAAAGGAAGGGTCGAAATAGGTCGAAAATTATTGAAATCCCTAACATCGAGTGAAGGTTTCTTGAGGAGAGGTGTAACGGTCGCTTGTTTTAGTGTATCAGGGATAGTCCCTGTGCTCAAGAATTTATTCATCAGAGACACCAAACATGTACCAACCGAATCAAAAGTTTGTTTCAAGATACGAGGAGAAAGAACATCAAGAGAGCAGAAGGAAGGTTTCAAATGGACAACAATTTCTCTGAGAGATAGAAGAGAAACAGGTTCAAAGACACTCCAAATGGGTGAAGAACAGTCCAGTTCAGGCAGGACATTAGCAGATGATTGCAACTGGGATCTGAGAGAAGTGATCTTCTCACAGAAAAACCTTGAGAAACCTTCACATAATGATACTGAAGGATTTGAAATCACAGTTATAGGAGGATTGAGAGCAGACTTTAACACAGAAAATAAGGCTTTTGAGCTATGATGATTTTTTAAAATTAAATTAGAAAAATACTTAGACTTAGCAGATTTCATAGCTTTTTGAAAAGCACTGAGGGAATTTTTCAGCATTTCATAAGAAATTTGTAGCTTATCATTTTTCCATTTACGTTCAGCTCTTCTACAAGCTCGCCTCAGAGAGCGGATGGTATCATTGAGCCATAGTTCAGACTTAGGTTTTGACTTTTTAACTTTTAAAGGAGCAGTGGTATTTAAAACCTCAGAGCATACAGTATTAAACAGACTAAGATGTTCTTCAGCATCCACGTCAGGTAGGGGTGACTCCATGGATAGAGACAGACACAACTCATTAAAAGAGTTAGAGAATTCCTCATGGAAACAGGGTGAAAAGGAACGAGTCCATTGTGCAATAGATGAAATGTGCGATCTTGTAGGAGGAAGGGACATAGAAAACATTACAGGCATGGTTAATTTTTAATTAATAATAATGATTGTAATCTGTTGCCTCAATTTTATTAATTAGATTTAATATAGTCAGTCATACTAATTTTTACAGTGTAGCTCATTCTTTCTGCCTTTAATGCATTGTTTAAATGAATACATTATTATCTAACTGTGAGATTTGTATATGTACATTTCTGAAAATCATAATTTAGACACTGCTAACAGATCACTCTAAATTGTAATGCAGACACATGCATTTTCTACGCTATCCCACGACCAATTCGTACGAATTCGACGCATGATTAAACAGTGTCTAATTAATACTAATTCGTACGACCTCACTCGTACGAATTTGTACGATTTGTCCAAACCCACGTGATGGTTAGGTTTAGGGGCGGGGTAAGGGTTAGGTTATTCGTACGAATTCATACGAATTGGCCAATTCGTAAAATATTTACGATTTAGCAAAATCGTACTAATTCGTACGATTATACGATAATAGGTCGTACGAATTAGACACTTTTTAATCATGCGTCGATTTCGTATGATTTGGTCGTGAGATCGGGTTGGCATTTTCTGTCAAGCTGCTTTGAAACAATATGTATTGTGAGGCACTATAGAAATACATGTGAATTGATTTGGATGATACTTGCGTTTCACAGACTGGTAAAATTCTCCTTTTTAGGATTTTCTGGTCGAGAGTGAACTTCATCCACCCATCTTCCAAACGACTTCTTCTATGTGAGGGATGCTATAAGCATATCCCAGTGTTTCCCAGTCACACCAACAACACACATTTTGTGATGTCTCCTTTATCTGATGCATTCATTTCATGTCTTGTAGTCTTTTCTAATGAGCTGATGAGTTGAGTCAGGTGTGTTTGATTTGGAAGAGTTTGGAAATGTGCTAACCCCTCACAGAATGACCTATTGGCTCGGCCAGGACTCAAGCCGGGGGCGTCTTGCTGTGAGGCAACAGTGTTCCCGCTGAACCGCTGGAGCAGAACTATCCACTTTTGAATAGCAGAACATTCTCTCAGAAGTTTTGAGGACCAGTGTCTTTGTGAACGCTGACCTCTACTGATACGAGGCAATCCTGCAGTTCCTGCGATGGTGTCCTTGGCTCTTGAAACTTGCTGGATGAGTCATTTATGTACTTTTAGAGGAATGGTGGAAGCTCAGCCAGTTCTGGTCCAAGTTTAGTGATAATGGTGGTGTTCCAGAACCCTGAAAATAACTTTGTAACACTTGATTGTCAATCATCCTCTTCCTTATCTATTTTATTACGCCTGCAGCTGAGACATCATGGAGACTTCATGTTGCTTAAAATGTTTGGTTTTCTAAGTCAATATTTTTGTTTTTATAATTCTGTACAAGCTTGACAAATATCCCCCGAATGAAAATTCATTATTTACCCTCCCTCACGCCATTACAATTTCTAAACCTGTGGGACTTTCTTACGTCTGTGAAGCACAAAAGGTGAATTTTTAAGAAATAGACTGGATAAACTTTTTGATATAATGAGGGGCTGTAGCAAATAACAAAACATAATGCAATACTTGTGCATAATTGAATAGGAAATACTTTATTAAGGTCGAAATGTAATACAATCTTGAGCCTATAATGTCAAGTCAAGTCAAGTCATCTTCATTTATATAGCGCTTTTAACAATGTAGATTGTTTCAAAGCAGCTTTACAGTGATAATTGGAGATTAAAATGTATAATACAGGATTCTATCACTTCGGCGTAGCCACGTGAACCAGAATTATCCCGACAACGATTATCTGTACAGAGGTAAAGGGAGGGAGGCCTTCACAGGAAGAGACTGGTGACACTTCAGGACTGCGTTGTCGTCACGTCCAGACGCAGGTCCATCACCAGATCTGGAGTCAAGTCAAGTCACATTTATTTATATAGCGCTTTTCACAATACAGATTGTATCAAAGCAGCTTCACAGTGATAACATGAAAGTAGCACAACACAGATCAACAACATTGCTAAACACTAAATAACCCCAACTGAGCAAGCTCAAAGCAAGCCAAAAGCAAGGCGACAGTGGCAAGGAACCAAACTCCATCAGATTGGATGGAGAAAAAACCTTGGGAGAACCCAGGCTCAGTCGGGGGCCAGTTCTCCTCTGGCTTACATTCATATTGTTTAAATATAAATATTAAATATAAATATTGTTTATGAATTAAACGGTGCCATAACATATCGCAGGCGTTGAGTCGTCTCTTCACAGGCGTTGAGTCATCTCATCACAGGCGTTGGGGCATCCGAAATCCCCGTGAGAGGCTGGACACAAAACTGGACCTGACGAACGCCATTTTTCTCGGGACAAGCGTCCCGAGATAACAGCAGAAAGGCAGATGGGAAATAATTAGCATAGCTGATGTTCATAATGATTTCCGTTATAACTCACAAACTCTCCGTAACCTGAACTCTCCGCAACCCAACCATACGCGCCGACCCGTTTGTCTAAAAGGCTTTTGAGCCCCACTGGTGCGTTAAGCAGTTTCAGTGGCAAACGGTTCCGTATGGCATAACAGAGGACTAGAAGGTAAGCATTATGTGAATGCTTGACTAAAGAGAAGCGTCTTTAATCTAGTTTTAAACTGTGTCAGCGAGTCAGAGGCTCGGACCGTATCGGGAAGGCCATTCCAGAGTTTTGGAGCTAAATGCGAGAACGCCCTCCCTCCTTTACTGGACTTCGATATCCTAGGAATGACCAGAAGCCTTGAATTTAGTGATCTTAAGGAACGCGGTGGATTGTAGGGCGAAAGAAGGTCCGTTAAGTACATAGGTGCTAAACCATTTAGGGCTTTATAGGTTAGTAGTAGTACTTTGTAGTTGATGCGGAACTTAATAGGTAACCAGTGTAGAGATGATAAAATCGGTGTTATATGATCATATTTTCTTGACCTAGTAAGAACTCTAGCAGCTGCATTTTGTACTAACTGTAGCTTGTTTATTGAGGATGCAGGACAACCGGCTAATAAAGCATCACAGTAATCTAGTCTCGAGGTCATGAATGCGTGAACTAATTTTTCTGCATCAGAAATAGATAGCATGTTACGTAGCTTAGCAATGTTTCTAAGGTGGAAAAAGGCTGTTCTTGTAACATATGAAATATGATTTTCGAACGACAAGTTGCGGTCTAGTATAACACCCAGGTCTTTTACTGTTGTGGATAAAGTAACAGGACATCCGTCTATATTAAAGTTGTATTGTAAGAGGTTTTGTGAGTAGTTTTTTGGACCAATAAGTAATACCTCCGTTTTATCTGAATTTAATAGCAGGAAATTACGCATCATCCAGCATTTTATATCTTTGAGACACTCTGTCATTTTAGATGAGTTAGTGTTTTCATCTGGTCGTGATGAAATATATAATTGAGTGTCGTCAGCGTAACAGTGGAAATTAATTCCATGTTTTCTTATAATATTACCAAGTGGCAGCATATATATTGAGAATAGCAGAGGGCCTAAAACCGATCCATGCGGTACTCCATAGTCTACTGACGTTATCTTTGATTTTTTCCCATTTAAACAGACAAAATGAGAACGGTCCGATAAGTACGATCTAAACCAGCTTAATGCCTGTCCCTGGACACCGGTGAAGTTTTGTAGTCGATCAAAACTTTTAGTCGGAGTGTGTCTGTCTGTGTGTCCAGACGCAGGTCCTCCATCAGATCTGGATGCGGCCTCTATCCGGCAGACTGCGATAAACAGAGAGACTAATATTAGCGTAGATTAGCGTAGAGTACATCAGGATTCTTGGGAAGTGTTCCCGGTTCCGGCTGACCTAATCTATGCAGACTAACATTGAATTATAGTGTTATGTGTATGCCAGGCCAAAGAGATCTGTTTTCAGTCTAAATTTGACCTGACAGTGTACTTCCTGGTTCTGGTAAGAACTCCAGCTGCTGCGTTTTGGACTGAAGTTTGTTTAGCGTGCAGGGCGACCACCCATACAAGCATTACAATAATCTAACCTTAATGACATGAACACATGAAATGGAAGCTTAAGCGTTAAGTTCTGCCAGGAAGACTCAATCGTTGTGTCACTAATTACGATCTATCCAATCGTGTCTAATGCTTGCGGTATAAAAGTCCGGTACTTACACATGTTTGAGTTCGCAGATGCTGACGCTTTCATTGACCTCCCCACCACCTCCAAGATGGTTCCTTCCCTCCCATCCTACCACCTCCAAGATGGTTCCTTCCCTTCCATCCTCCCCACCACCACCAGGATGGTCCCTTCCTATACCTCCCGGCCCCGGGGGGGGGGGGGTCGGCTGCGCCCCTGCCTTCGTCTTCAGGCAGGAAATGCAGAGTCCGGACCCTCGGATTGCGAGCTATGGACGGGGCCTACGCCAAAGAACTTAATTGCTTGCTGGGCTATCAATACATGTATTTATTGTTACAGTATTTATTCTCCCGAGTCTTTCTGGTAGAACTAACTGTTCCACATTTGTCAATGAGAGACATTTGTCATGTGGCGTAATTTATATATATAAAAACGAGCCAATGGCAAAGAAATGCCATGGGTCTGCGGAATTTGCATAGCGTATCTCCGCCTCACCCCATAAAAGGAGGAAGCGGACGCAACCGCAGTATGTTTTCGCTTCGGAGCCAAGAGCTTATCTTCACTCCACAAGCCACAAGACGTGGGTTGTCTTCGAGATGAGCGGCTCTCCAGTGTTGGTGTGACGGCGGTACCCAGCGAGTCTTCACTTTGCCTGCAGTCTGTGTTGCAGTCTGCCGGACTCGGTGTTTTCTCCCTGGTCGCCTCAGCGCTGTAGAGCTTCCTCTCCTGAAAGAGTGCACGGTGCTCGTCTTTTTAAAGATGTCTCGCCGGTGTTTTTCTGGTTGCGGACGATATCTGTCATCCTCTGATGGGCACGAGTGTTGTTTTGTGTGTCTGGGCTTTGAGCATGCAAAAGCAGCACTCGTGGATGACTCATGTTCTTTTTGTGGGAACATGACCATCGCTACACTGAGATCGAGACTCAATGATCTGAAAGTGAGAGTCCCCGTATCCACCACCCGTTCTGCTTCCTCTAACAGGGCTAGTAGTTCGGCTGGGGGACCAGGTGATCTGAGGGTTACGGTGTGGAGTAATCCGACGACACGTCCTCGGACCAAGCCCCCCTCTCCAGTGTTGCAACCCGTGAGTGCCACGGTGATTCAGGCGGGGCTTTCTACGGAGGTCCCTCGTGTTTCATTCGGCGCCCCAGAGGAGGACGCGATGTCAATCGCGACATCACAAGGCGAGCCTGAGTCATTGGGAAGTGATGATGCGGCTGCGTTGCCTCCCTCGGGAGTCTCAGCGTTGCCCGTATCGGATCCCGAAATGACTGCTATAATGTCTCGGGCAGCTGCGAGCATCGAGCTAGAGTGGAACCCTCCGCCCTGCCCTGTTCGCTCGCGGTTGGACGATTGGTTTTTGGGTGCGGCTGCCGCTGCAAAACCACAGCCAACCCCAATTCCTTTCTTCCCGGAACTGCATGAGGAGTTGGCGAAGTCATGGAAGGCTCCTTTGACCTCCCGTGAACGTTCGTCGGCTTTCTCCGCCTTTCCCCCCCTCGACGGCGCAGCTGCCCATGGGTACACTGGGGTCCCTGCGGTGGAGCGCTCAGCTGCCATGCATGGTCTACCAGGCCCAGCTGCTCAGAGATATGCACGAGGGCGGGACTGATCCAGGGATGTTTGACAAACTGCGTGCCGCCACTGACCTCGCTCTCCGGGCGACGAAAGTGGCCGCGCGCTCCCTGGGTCAGGTGATGGCCACTAACGTGGTCCAGGAACGTCACCTTTGGCTAAACCTGGCTGATATGCGGGACGCTCAGCGGACTCGTCTGCTTGACGCCCCCTAATCCCAAGCTGGCCTGTTCGGCGGTGCGGTTGAGGACTTTACCCAGCAGTTCTCGACCGCTCAGAAGCAGTCTGAGGCGATTAAACATATTCTGCCCCGACGGCCAGCTGCTGCCTCCACCCTTCAGCTGTGGCTTCGCGATCGAGTCCTGAGGTGGGCATGGCATCACGGTACGCTCAGAGTTCCAGTGACTCCGACCTGCCGTCAGACCTTCATCCCGTGGAGGAACCTCAGCTTTGAGCTGAGGTGTTCCCCTAGAGCAAGTTTCCAGGTATGTTGTCTCCACAGATGCCTCTGCCACGGATTGGGGCACCACGTGCAATGGGCATGCAGCCACGGGCTCCTGGACAGGACCCCAGCGCCTCATGCATGTCAATTGCCTCGAGTTGCGGGCAGTACACCTTGCCCTGCACCGCTTCCGTGCGTTGCTCAAGGGTCAACACGTACTAGTCCGTTCAGACAATACCGTGATTGTAGCGTACATCAACCACCAGGGGGGTCTACGCTCTCGACGTATGTCGCAACTCGCACGCCACCTCATCTTATGGAGTCAGAAGCACCTGAGGTCCCTTCATGCTATCCACATTCCAGGAGTTCGGAACTGTGCAGCCGACGAGCTGTCATGGCTCCGTCCAGTCTCTGGCGAATGGCTACTCCATCCCCAGTCGGTCCAGATGATTTGGGATCAGTTCGGGGACGGACAGATAAATCTGTTTGCCTCCCACGACTCATCCCACTGCGCCCTGTATTACTCTCTGACCGAGGGCATGCTCGGCACAGACGTACTGGCGCACATCTGGCCGCGGGGCCTGCGCAAATATGCGTTTCCCCCAGTGAGCCTTCTCGCACATACCCTGTGCAAGATCAAGGAGGACAAGGAGCAGGTCATTTTGGTCGCCCCATACTGGCCCACCAAGACCTGGTTCTCTGAACTGATACTCCTCGCGACAGCACCTCATTGGCCAATTCCTCTGAGGAAGGACCTCCTTTCTCAGAAACGGGGCACCCTGTGGCACCCTCGCCCCGATCTCTGGAGGCTACATGTGTGGCTCCTGGACAGGTCGAGGCAGGTTTAAGTACCCTGACACCTGCGGTGGCGGCTACTATCACTTCCGCTAGAGCGTCGTCCACGAGACACGTCTATGCGTTGAAGTGGAACCTTTTTGTCAACTGGTGTTCTTCTCGCCGAGAAGACCCCCTGAGATGCTCAATCAGTGTCGTGCTTTCCTTCCTGCAAGAAGGGTTGGAGCGAAGGCTGTCTCCCTCCACCCTGAAGGTGTATGTGGCTGCCATTGCCGCATATCACGAAGCAGTTGAAGGTAAGTCTCTGGGGAAGCATGACCTGATCATCAGGTTCCTGAGAGGAGCGAGGAGACTGAATCCTCCTCGTCCTCCTCTCGTACCCTCTTGGGACCTCTCAGTGGTTTTAAGCGCCCTGCAGAGGCCTCCCTTTGAGCCTCTGCAATCAGTTGAGATTAAGTTCCTGTCTCTTAAGACAGAGCTCCTGGTTGCACTGGCCTCCATCAAGAGGGTGGGGGACCTGCACGCATTTTTCGTTGACAAAGCATGCCTGGAGTGCGGGCCAGCTTACTCTCACGTGAGACTGTGATCCTGAGACTGAGATATGTGCCCAAGGTTCCTAACACTCCCTTCCGGGACCAGGTGGTGAACCTGCAAGCGCTGCCCCTGGAGGAGGCAGACCCAGCCTTGGCACTGCTCTGTCCAGTATGCACCCTCCGTGCTGACGTAGACAGAACGCAGTGTTTCAGGACCTCAGACCAGCTTTTTGTCTGTTATGGTGGGAGCCAGAAGGGAAGGGCTCTCTCAAAGCAAAGGTTGTCTCACTGGATAGTGGACACCATTGCTTTGGCTTACCAGCAGCAAGGTTGACCGTGCCCCCTTGGTGTGACCAACACCCAACACATTCGCTAGATTCTATAATCTCAGAGTGGAGCCTGTGTCCTCTCTTGTACTCGCTCACCCGGCCAGTACTGGACCCGCTCAGGTGTCTTCGCTTGCTCGCCATTCCACTCCACCGACTGGATAAGTGCGATTTTTTCTCAGCTGAGCCTTCTACTGAAGCCCTGAGTTCCTCCAGCACTGTTGATGCTGACGCCAGTGTCTTGCTTAGACCTCAGTTAGGTGCCTCCGTGTGCATGGTTCCTGCTAGTAACCCCCACATGTGTATTTCCACTGTAAGCCTCTCGGAGAATGTGTCTTCCCTCGGCAAGCCACCTTGCCACCCCTGGAGTTAAGATTCTAGCCACCCTACGGGTTGGTGACTCCAGTGTTCCTCCATACGAAGCCCCCTGGGCTGTATGTGTATTCCTAAGTCCTCCCCATGGGTAGGCGTACTGCGGCATATTTCCTCTGGGATATGCTCCCCAGTGTACCTTGGTATTCCTGTGTAAAGTAGGACTCCTCGTCAGTAAATTAAGTGCGTCAGGGGTTCAGACTTGCGCAGGGCACTGGAAGACAGCTGTGAAGGTGGCGTGATTACACGGGGGACCCCCATTCTCCGTCATCCGACGTAACTCGGAGTGACTACGAAAGGGATCGTCTCGGTTACGTATGTAACCCTTGTTCCCTGAGTAGGGAACAGAGACGTTACGTCTCCCTGCCACTTCCGCTGTACCGCTGGGTAGACGCCTGAGTTAAGTCTCGGCTCCTCAGCGAAGACATACTGCGGTTGCGTCCGCTTCCTCCTTTTATACTCACGTGGTGAGGCGGAGATACGCTATGCAAATTCCGCAGACCCATGGCATTTCTTTGCCATTGGCTCGTTTTTTAATACTCAACGAGGATTGGCTTTCTATGCGAAACCCCCATTCTCCGTCATCCGACGTAACGTCTCGGTTCCCTACTCGTAACCGAGACGTTTTTCTCAATTGCTTAAACACATTTTTTTAAACCATGTCTCGTATTCTCAAAACAGTAGCTTAAATCCTTAACATCTCACCCAATTCCCCAAACATCCTATTTTCAGGTCAAAATGAAGCTCTACACTCAAAACCTTTTACTCTTGCAGAAAAACCAAACTTTGCCCTCAGACATCACACACAAGCCCGCACAACACACACACACACACACACAAACTACAACATAGGCTTACACACTGGTGCAATAAATTCAAAACAACATTTCCAAAACTGTTAAGTTATGTTGCTTGTGGTTCCCCCCTCACAAACCTTTTCACATGATTAACACAAAAGGCACAACCAATGGATACACTGGCACATTTTGTTATTCCTTAATGTACTGTACAGTACAATACACCAAAAAACAATAATAAAAAAAAAATATCATCCACATCACAGGCTATATTGGCCCTAGCCAGGCAGCGGGGGAGAAGTCCTCTTCTCATGTTCCCTGCTGGCACGTATCAACTGAGATATTTGGCAGGCTTCTTCCATTTCATCATCTTTGTGTCCTAGAAAAATAGAAGTACGGATCACCGTAACTTTAACATCCTTTTTACAAAATGGAAGCATTCAGAAAACTCTGTATGTGAGGCAATTTGATGCATTTCTTTTTATTACAGGGCAACAGCTACAGTGCATGTATGTGTTGTAACAGCACACTGTTAGTCAACATGAGAAAAGTACCCAAAACCCTATTGATTTTTTCGCAATGCAATCATGTCGTGTTTTTTGGTCCCTTGTCTGCCATGCACAAACACACTTACGCATTGGGCTGACTACTTTTCTTTACAATTTTTATCCATTCCATACACCTTCTTTGGTTGGTATGTTATGGAATAAATGGTCTAACCTGGACAACATACAAACCCAATTCCATAAAAGTTGGGACACTGTACAAATTGTGAATAAAAACAGAATGCAATGATGTGGAAGTTTCAAATTTCAATATTATATTTAGAATACAACATAGATGACATATCAAATGTTGAAAGTGAGACATTTTGAATTGCCATGCCAAATATTGGCTCCTTTTGGATTTCATGAGAGCTACAAATTCCAAAAAAGTTGGGACAGGTAGCAATAAGAGGCCAGAAAAGTTAAATGTACATATAAGGAACTGCTGGAGGACCAATTTGCAACTTATTAGGTCAATTGGCAACATGATTGGGTATAAAAAGAGCCTCTCAGAGTGGCAGTATCTCTCAGAAGTCAAGATGGGCATAGGATCACCAATTCCCCCAATGCTGAGGCAAAAAATAGTGGAGCAATATCAGAAAGGAGTTTCTCAGAGAAAAATTGCAAAGAGTTTGAAGTTATCATCATCAACAGTGCATAATATCATCCAAAGATTCAGAGAATCTGGAACAATCTCTGTGCATAAGGGTCAAGGCCGGAAACCCATACTGAATGCCCGTGATCTTCGGGCCCTTAGACGGCACTGCATCACACACAGGAATGCTACTGTAATGGAAATCACAACATGGGCTCAAGAATACTTCCAGAAAACATTGTCAGTGAACACAATCCACCGTGCCATTCACCGTTGCCGGATAAAACTCTATAGCTCAAAAAAGAAGCCATATCTAAACGGGAACCAGAAGCGCAGGCGTTTTCTCTGGGCCAAGGCTCATTTAAAGTGGACTCTAGCAAAGTGGAAAACTGTTCTGTGGTCAGACGAATCAAAATTTGAAGTTCTTTTTGGAAAACTGGGACGCCATGTCATACGGACTAACAAGGACAAGGACAACCCAAGTTGTTATCAGCGCTCAGTTCAGAAGCCTGCATCTCTGATGGTATGGGGTTGCATGAGTGCGTGTGGCATGGGCAGCTTACACATCTGGAAAGGCACCATCAATGCTGAAAGGTATATCCAAGTTCTAGAACAACATATGCTCCCATCCAGACATCGTCTCTTTTAGGGAAGACCTTGTATTTTCCAACAAGACAATGCCAAACCACATACTGCATCAATTACAACATCATGGCTGCGTAGAAGAAGGATCCGGGTACTGAAATGGCCAGCCTGCAGTCCAGATCTTTCACCCATAGAAAACATTTGGCGCATCATAAAGAGGAAGATGCAACAAAGAAGACCTAAGACAGTTGAGCAGCTAGAAGCCTTTATTAGACAAGAATGGGACAACATTCCTATTCCTAAACTTGAGCAACTTGTCTCCTCAGTCCCCAGACATTTGCAGACTGTTATTAAAAGAAGAGGGGATGCCACACAGTGGTAAAAATGGCCTTGTCCCAACTTTTTTAAGATGTGTTGATGCCATGAAATTTAAAATCAACTTATTTTCCCCTTAAAATTATGCATTTTCTCAGTTTAAACATTTGATATGTCATCTATGTTGTATTCTAAATATAATATTGAAATTTGAAACTTCCACATCATTGCATTCTGTTTTTATTCACAATTTGTACAGTGTCCCAACTTTTATGGAATTGGGTTTGTATTATTTTAGAGCCAAATGGGAGATATTAACACACGATTCTGTCCCAACCGTTATCATGGTTGATGACTGCAAAGAAAACTTCTCTGATTGGACTTTCCAGTCCATCGGGTCACATACTGCCAGTACATTCCCGGGGTCATGTACTGCCAGACCGCACATCTGTGTGTGTGTTAGTCAACTTGCCCTTTTCACGGCTGTTGTGATTGGCTGACCGCTGTCACCTTTTATCTTTAAAGAAGCGAAGCATCTGCTCCCTTCTGATAGTCAAACCCCACTGATCCACAATGAAGGGGATGCAGTGGACTCTGCTCGGGGTTTTGTGTTGCGCTGGAATTGTGTCTTCAATCACAAGGGAATATTTCTTTGCCATTAAGGAGATTCAGTGGGATTATGCTCCTAGTGGTAAAAACCTGATTCAGAACAAAACCATAAAAGAAGACGAGTGAGTACAAACACTTCTGAGTGGGATGTACAGGAGTTCTGTACGCATGACATGAGATTATAATAACATTTGATAGAACATTTAAACATTAAAAATACACTCTAGTTGCGAATTTAGAACTTATGATTGTAAATTGTAGCCTTTTTTAGAACATGAATGACAATTCCACTTGTATATTGCTTCTGCCTATTATTTATTCAACTGTGGTATCCAACTGTATCAGCAGATCACTGCACTGCTGCTCATTTGCATAAAGTTAAATTGCCGCTTCATACTGATTATGTTGCTAATTAATCATTTTAAGTTTGAGTTCTGGTCACTTTGTTTCTATAGATAGTTTTCAGTGTGAATGTTGATTTAGAGTATGGATCTTCAACAAACCCTTACCTCTAAGTATTATATGAGTTTAGACTTAAAGGGATAGTCCACTTTTTTTTGGAAATAGGCTCATTTTACCACTCCCCCAGAGTTGAACAGTTGAGTTTTACCGTTTTCAAATCCATTCAGCCGATTTTTTATTTATTTATTTATTTTTTTATATTTAGAAGAGTATCAGTAACCAGACAATTTCTGGTCTCATTGACTTCCATAGTAGGAAAAAAATATACTATGGAAGTCAATGAGACCAGAAAGTATCCCTTTAATATTTTTTAATTGTGGGGGATTAAATGAGCAGTGAGAAATCATTTAGCAACTCCTTATTCATAATCTATTAACCGCTTAGCAACACTCCAGAAATCAACCTTAGAAATGGCCTCATTCCAAAATGTTTATGCAGTGGTTATGAATGATATCTCGAATCATGCAGCATTTTGAGAAGATCTCTGCTACTCCTCAGACGTAAAAATTTTGATAGAAATTCTGCACGCGAAAGCACCATTCACGTTTCCTTTAGAAGTTAAAGGGATAGTTCACTTTGAAATTAATTATTAGTATGTTTTATCTTACCTCAAGGGCATCCAAGATGTAGGTGTCTTTGTTTCCACAGTATTTTCAATTTTAATATTTTAGGTCAAACCGTTCTTGTCTGTCAGTCATATAATGGAGGTCTATGGTCACCACCTCAAATTAAACATGATTTAATGACTCGTAAATGTAAGTACACATTGATGGCCTAAGACACGAAACGAGCGGTTTGTGTGAGAAAACAAACAGTATTTATATCGTTTTTACCTCTTGTAATCACAGCCACATCCAAGTGATCTGAGAGCGCGGACACTTCGGTCTGCGCAAGCGCTGGAAAGTGCCAGAAGTGGTCTCTCGCACGGTTGCGAAACAAAATCAACGTTGTCTGTTGATATATCAAAATCGTCTTCCATTGCAATCTCCTGTATATCTAAATATGTTTAGATCTTCACAGTGAAGGATAACACTTCTGAAATCTACACACGCGCGAGAGATGTGCAGACTTGTGCAGACCGAAGTGCCCCCGCCCTCAAGAGAACTTGGACGTGGCTGCGGTTACAAGAGGAAAAACGATATAAATACTGTTTGTTTTCTCACACAAACCGCTCGTTTCGTGTCTTAGGCCGTCAATGTTTACTTACATTTACGAGTCATTAAATCATGTTTAATTTGGACTTCTCTGTGCATGCTCTTTGAGGTGGTGACCATAGACCTCCATTATATGACTGACAGACAAGAACGGTTTGACCTAAAAATATCAAAATTGAAAATACTGTGGAAACAAAGACACCTACATCTTGGATGCCCTTGAGGTAAGATAAAACATACCAAAAATTAATTTCAAAGTGAACTATCCCTTTTAATGCAAAAATAAAATAGTACCTGGGAAGGAGTGTAGGTCAGCTTCAGTGAATGACAGAGTGCATGTAAAAGCCTCACCGAGACTGTTGGTGTTTGACAGAGATGCACGGGTGTTTCTGGAGAAGGGAGAGCAGCGGATCGGGCACGTGTATAAGAAGGCAGTCTATCAGCAATACACTGACGCCACCTACAGGCAGGAGATAGAGAAACCCAAGTGGCTGGGTTACCTCGGACCCCTCATCAGTGCAGAGGAAGATGACACCGTTGTTGTGCATCTGAAGAACATGGCCACACGAGCGTACTCTATCCACGCACACGGCCTCAGTTACAACAAGAGCCATGAAGGTGTGTGTGCAAATGATGACAAATAATATGATATAAAATAAATAATATAAAATGTTCAGTCTGTTTAGCTCATGAATTGCTCATCATAAATACTGTGAATATTGGATTTCTCTCCAGGAGCCCTGTATCCCGATTCAGCAGAAAAGGAGGAGAAAAAAGACGATTCAGTGGACCCTGGGAAGTCGTTCTCCTATGTCTGGACTCTACCATCTTCCCATACTCCTGGCAAAGACGACACTAACTGCCTGACCAGAATATACCACTCCCATGTTAGCGCCCCGAAAGACATCGCCTCAGGTCTCATTGGACCTCTCATTATATGTAAAAAAGGTACAAATCTTTCTCTTCACATCAGGGTTCACATGCTAGGACCCCTCTAATTACAGTAATGTTTTGGATTCAAATACAAGCTACTTTAAAATGCAAGCAAACGTATAGCCACAAAGATTTATATGTTAGCATAAGGCTAGTTTGAGAGAATCTTTTAGAGAACCTTAAGGTACCAATATGCACTCTTTAGGTACAAAAGCTGTCACTGCGCTGTACCTTCTCAAAAGGTACATTTTTGTACCTAAAGGGTGCATATTGGTACCTTAATGGTACATATTAGCATCTAAAATGTACATATTAACACATATTAGCACCTAAAATGTAAATATTAACAACTAAAATGTACATATTACCACCTAAAATGTACATATTACCTCCTAAAATGTACATATTAACACTTAAAATGTGCATATTAACACCTAAAATGTACATATTACCTCCTAAAATGTACATATTACCTCCTAAAATGTACATATTAACACTTAAAATGTGCATATTAACACCTAAAATGTACATATTATCACTTAAAATGTATATATTACCTCCTAAAATGTACATATTAGCACCTAAAATGTACATATTACCTCCTAAAATGTACATATTAGCACCTAAAATGTACATATTAGCTCCTAAAATGTACATATTAACACCTAAAATGTACATATTAGCACCTAAAATGTACTACCTCCTAAAATGTACATATTAGCACCTAAAATGTACATATTACCTCCTAAAATGTACACATTAACACTTAAAATGTACATATTAGCACCTAAAATGTACATATTAACACCTAAAATGTACATGTTACCCCCTAAAATATGTACATATTAGCACCTAAAATGTACATATTAGCACCTAAAATGTACATATTACCTCCTAAAATGTACACATTAACACTTAAAATGTACATATTAGCACCTAAAATGTACATATTAACACCTAAAATGTACATGTTACCCCCTAAAATATGTACACATTAACACTTAAAATGTACATATTAGCACCTAAAATGTACATATTAACACCTAAAATGTACATATTACCCCCTAAAATATGTACATAGTAGCACCTAAAATGTACATATTAACACTTAAAATGTGCATATTAACACCTAAAATGTACATCTTATCACTTAAAATGTACATATTACCTCCTAAAATGTACATATTAGCAGCTAAAATGTACATATTAGCACCTAAAATGTACATATTAACACTTAAAATGTACATATTAGCTCCTAAAATGTACATATTACCTCCTAAAATGTACATATTAACACCTAAAATGTACATATTAGCACCTAAAATGTACTACCTCCTAAAATGTACATATTAGCACCTAAAATGTAAATATTACCTCCTAAAATGTACATATTAACACTTAAAATGTGCATATTAACACCTAAAATGTACATCTTATCACTTAAAATGTACATATTACCTCCTAAAATGTACATATTAGCAGCTAAAATGTACATATTAGCACCTAAAATGTACATATTAACACTTAAAATGTACATATTAGCTCCTAAAATGTACATATTACCTCCTAAAATGTACATATTAACACCTAAAATGTACATATTAGCACCTAAAATGTACTACCTCCTAAAATGTACATATTAGCACCTAAAATGTAAATATTACCTCCTAAAATGTACATATTAACACTTAAAATGTGCATATTAACACCTAAAATGTACATATTATCACTTAAAATGTACATATTACCTCCTAAAATGTACATATTAGCACCTTAAATCTACATATTAGCTCCTAAAATGTACATATTACCTCCTAAAATGTACATATTAGCACCTAAAATGTACTACCTCCTAAAATGTACATATTAGCACCTAAAATGTACATATTACCTCCTAAAATGTACACATTAACACTTAAAATGTACATATTAGCACCTAAAATGTACATATTAACACCTAAAATGTACATGTTACCCCCTAAAATATGTACATATTAGCACCTAAAATGTACATATTAGCACCTAAAATGTACATATTACCTCCTAAAATGTACACATTAACACTTAAAATGTACATATTAGCACCTAAAATGTACACATTAACACCTAAAATGTACATATTACCCCCTAAAATATGTACATATTAGCACCTAAAATGTACATATTAACACTTAAAATGTGCATATTAACACCTAAAATGTACATCTTATCACTTAAAATGTACATATTACCTCCTGAAATGTACATATTAGCAGCTAAAATGTACATATTAGCACCTAAAATGTACATATTAACACTTAAAATGTACATATTAGCTCCTAAAATGTACATATTACCTCCTAAAATGTACATATTAACACCTAAAATGTACATATTAGCACCTAAAATGTACTACCTCCTAAAATGTACATATTAGCACCTAAAATGTACATATTATCTCCTAAAATGTACATATTAACACTTAAAATGTGCATATTAACACCTAAAATGTACATATTATCACTTAAAATGTACATATTACCTCCTAAAATGTACATATTAGCACCTTAAATGTACATATTAGCTCCTAAAATGTACATATTACCTCCTAAAATGTACATATTAACACCTAAAATGTACATATTAGCACCTAAAATGTACTACCTCCTAAAATGTACATATTAGCACCTAAAATGTACATATTACCTCCTAAAATGTACACATTAACACTTAAAATGTACATATTAGCACCCAAAATCGTTAAATGTACATATTAACACCTAAAATGTACATATTACCCCCTAAAATATGTACATATTAACACCTAAAATGTACATATTAGCACCTAAAATGTACATATTACCTCCTAAAATGTACACATTAACACTTAAAATGTACATATTAGCACCTAAAATGTACATATTAACACCTAAAATGTACATATTACCCCCTAAAATATGTACATATTAGCACCTAAAATATTAGCACTTAAAATGTACATATTACCTCCTAAAATGTACATATTAACACCTAAAATGTACATATTAACACCTAAAATGTACATATTAGCACCTAAAACGAACATATTACTTCCTAAAATGTACATATCAACACTTAAAATGTACATATTAACACCTAAAATGTACATATTAACACTTAAAATGTACATATTAGCACCTAAAATGTACATATTAACACCTAAAATGTACATATTAGCACCTAAAATGTGCACATTACCTCCTAAAAATGTACATATTAGCACCTAAAATATTAACACTTACAATGTGCATATTAGGACCTAAAATTGACCAAATTTTACCTTTCATGAAATAAGCAATGGTGAGAGAACATTGTGCTTGGTATGTTTTTCATCTTCAAACCAAACTTTTGTCTCCAGCCAAAGTTTAAATCCCGTCTTTCTAGCGTAATCCATGTCTACGCATCAGTAGGCATCGAGTTGATGGTCTTTTGTGGCTGTTTGAACACATTCGACCACGTGAGCGATCCGGTCTGTTTTCTACTACCTCAACACGAGCTCAACACGTTTTGACCCCGTTTACACCTGTATTTAGGTCAAATTGACAAAAGCACATCTTAATGCCAGGTGTAAACAGGGCCTAATTGACTGTAACACGTCATGACGATGTAAACCAGTGAATTCAGTGATTTCAATATGATACACACAAAGAATTTACATCAATGACAAATTCATCCACTTAAAAGTAGTCGCACCTGAAACATGATAAATTAGATATGTTTACAGCTTGAATAGAAACATCTTAAAAGAAGAATAAATGTGCACAATTACCACCATAAAAGTCATTGAATAATTCTCACACTTCAAGCTCTGATAGTCTGATAGTCCACTAATGAATCGTTCTATTTTTGTGTGTTTTTTCAATTCTTAGGCACTCTAGATGTCCATGGTGACAAGACAGCTGACTATCTTTACACCGTCATGTTTACGGTGTCTGACGAGAACCTCAGCTGGTACCTGGATGATAATATCAAGACCTACTGCTCAGTACCAGCCAAAGTCAACAAGGGTGATGAAGGATTCCAGGAAAGCAATAAAATGCACTGTGAGTTCAGTAATAATGTCCTGCAATAATGTCTCATCATAACATGAACTGTGAACAAACCCTTTTCTAGACACACACATCTATTAACTACCTATATATTAGTAGCATACTGTTCAGTATATACTATATACTGCCTAAAATAGTATAAATAAATATCCGAGAACTTCCCTTGTGAACTTTATTGTAGCTATAAATGGGTACGTCTACGGAAACTTGCCGGACCTCAGTATGTGCATGGGCAATAAGATCCACTGGCACCTGTTTGGGATTGGGAACGAGGTGGACATCCACTCAGCCTTCTTCCATGGACAGATCCTGACGAACAAACGGCACCATGTTGACACTGTCAGTCTGTTTCCCGCTACTTTTGTAAATGTAGAGATGGTTGCGGACAATCCCGGCCAATGGCTCCTCAGCTGTCAAGTCAATGATCATATGGAAGGTACGGACAGCCTTGATCTGAGTGTAAATATTGCATTGTTACACCTGTAATTGATGTGTTGAATTTACCTCCCCACTTTTAGCCGGCATGCAAGCTATTTTTGAGATTAAGAAGTGTTTCCCAAATGTGCATAAACCCAGGCCGACTGGAAGATTGAGACAGTATTTCATTGCTGCTGAGGAACTGATCTGGGATTATGGGCCAACAGAGATAAATCAGTACACAGGGAATAAACTTGCTGATGACAGGTAACAATTTTGTTTTAAGATCTTCACTGAGAGGCATATTGATGTCAAAGGGTATGTCCTTGAATTTAAGCTTGTCTCTGAATGTCCACAGTGTATCTGACACTTTCTTTGATAAACGCGGTGATCGCATCGGGGGCAAATACAAGAAGGTTCAATATGTGGAATACACTGATGACACATTCACCAAGCGCAGAGACAGGACCCCAGAGGAGCAGCACCTGGGAATTCTGGGTAGATGTTGTAGACAGAACATTGTATTCATCTAGGAATCTTTAATGTGTGCACAAATGAATGTCTTTGAGTTGTTTTTTAGGTCCAGTCATCAGAGCAGAGGAAGAGGACACAATTAAAGTGACATTTCGAAATAAAGCAAGCAGGCCTTACAGTATTCAACCTCATGGAGTGCAATATAGCATAGAAATGGATGGAACACTCTACCACAACGTCCTGGAAGGTAAAGTAAACCTCATTAAATAAATGTATGAAGTCTGTGACAGTCTTGACCAAAATAGCACTTTACTTTTCTTCTTTATGCAGAGACACACACTGCCAAGAAGCTTCGTGAACTCAAAAAAGAAGCAAGTAAGAAAAAGATCTCACTGATCTCAGATATATATATATAACCCAGACTGTTAAGTCAAATGTTGAATCAAGGTCAGGGATCATTGCGTAAAAGTGTATGTCCCAGTCTTGGCTGAACTCAAACAAATCAGTCCAAATCTATCAGACCAAAGTTCCCTCTTGTGATTATGAGAGCATGACTGGCTTAACTGAGAATGAACTGAGAGGAAAATCCAATCAAATTCACCTTATGACTTGTTTCTCGTCTTGTTGTGAATAATTCAGCAGTTCACATTACTTCATAGAAATCCGTCTTTTCCAAGTCACATGTCCTACACAGGGATGCTATAGCCTTTTCCTTCTTGCTTTCAAGGTAAACTTGACCATTAACCTCCCTATTCTAGTCAAAAAGTTCCTCAAAAGTGGGTACTGATGGTGTTCTGGGATCCTATGCCAGGGATGACCAATCCTGCAAATGGAGGGCCCCTATCATGCAAAGTGTAGCTCAAATCCTAATTAAACACACCTGAAACAGCTAACAATGGTCTTCGGAACATCCCAGTCAAGTTGGTTGGGGCACAATTAAGCTAGCTTGCTCTTCAGGACATTGGACCTCCAGGAGCAGCACTTGACAAACTCTTCAATTGCAAACTCATATTCAGATCTGACTCCATCTTTGTATAGAATGCCCACTTTTAATAATTCAATCAATTCCTCATGTATAAAATAAGGTCACATCCTTCATATTACTTACAAGGCAAGAAAACAATTATGGAATGTAAAAAGTTGTATGCTGTGCATCCCTTTCAGGGGTGATTGAGCCTCTCCCTGCTGCACTGGTCCGCCCTGACACCACGTACGTCTATGAATGGGTGATACCTAAGGATGGAGGTCCCACCGAAAAAGATCCAGACTGCATCACCTACTTGTACTACTCAGCGGTGGATCCCATCCGAGACACCAACTCTGGGCTGGTCGGACCTCTTCTGATCTGCAAGCCAAAAACCCTCAAATCAGGAAAGCAGGTGGGAGAGACGGATTTGTCTTATTTGCAAATTGTTGAGATGAGATTACGACATGATTGGTGGCTGAAAACAGGCGCAGATATAGGCAGAAAACCTTCTGAGTTCCAACAATATTGTGTAAGAATTATTTGCTCACAGCTTTGCCAATATTTATTTTCCATTCCAGAAAAACGTGGATAAAGAGTTTCACCTTCTTGCAACAGTGTTTGACGAGAACCTGAGCTGGTATTTGGAGGAAAACATCAAAAGAAGTGTGAAAGAGCCCAAATCTGTAAAGAAAGATGATGAAGACTTTCAAGAGTCCAATAAAATGCACTGTGAGTCAAGTCACATTCCTTGATAAAAACGTTTTTGAATTTCTGTAGCACACAAACCGTATTGCTTGCTCTTTCATCCAAACTAATGTTTGTTCACCATTCACAGCGCTCAATGGATTCATGTATGGGAATCTCAAAGGTTTGAGTATGTGTAAAGGGGATAAGGTGTCCTGGCATCTGTCCGGGCTAGGATCAGAGACAGACATCCATGGACTTTACTTTGAGGGCAACAGGTTCCTCTACAAAGACACCAGGAGAGACACCATCAATGTGTTTCCTCATATCTCTCACACCGTCATCATGGAGCCTGACAGCATGGGTACAGTCCCATCTCCCATGCATTTATGATAAACTTCGCAGTATTACACATTGTGCTGTTCTGATGATTGAACATGCTTGCGTCTGCAGGACAGTTTGAGGTGAACTGTAAAACCACAGATCATTATCATGGAGGCATGAGAGCCAACTACACTGTGGAGAAGTGCAGCATCTTTAACCGTCAGTCTGAGATCATGCTCCAGCAGAAGAAGTATTACATCGCTGCAGTCGAGATGGATTGGGACTATTCACCAACCCGCACCTGGGAGGAACAAATGCTCCATGGTCTCAAAGATAGGTATTCCACTTCCTTCACCAGAAGTGCCTTTTGTACTTGGCAAATTTCATTTCAATAGTTTGCCAGCCCATCCAGTCTTAAAGGGATAGTTCACCCAAAAAGTAAAATTCTGTCAGTTTTTACTCTCCCTCATGTTTTTCCAACCCCAAAAGACCAATCGTTCATCTTATGAACATGAATTAAGATACTTTTGCTGAAATCTGAGAGCTGGATCACTTCTCCATTCAAGTCCATAGGCTTCTTGAGGGATTGAAACTTGCCGCCCTCGAAAAGTTATTAAAGACATCGTTAAAATACTCCAAGTGACTACAGTGGCTCAAAAAACAAACATAAATAACGACTTTATTTCAACTATGGCTAAAAATTAATGAATATAAAATATTTACAAATGAAGAAATGAAATAGCAAAAAATAGTATTACATGTAATATTCAAAAAGTTCGTTTCAGTTTTTCACACATATATATATGCACACACACAGAATGAGTTACAACAGATTTCTAGTTCCCAGCATGCCTTGCTTCTGACTGTTAAAGGAGAGCAAATGTTAAAATTAAGTGTAATTTAATGTGTTTTGCTCATTATACACTCATAATGTTGATTGCCAAGACTGAATGATTAAGGTATTTCCGAACCTACGTTTGGAACTTCATTTAAGGTATTGAAGAACACCAAAGGTGTCCAAATTTCAGCCAAACCTGGTTATGTCAGAAAAAAAAGATAATCAGTAAAAAACCACATCAATGACAACAAAGGAGACCACTGGGGTAACACTTTACGACCCGCAAACAACTGTGTAAGTACACTGAAATTACGGTGTACGTTTCTGTAATTATAGTGTACTTCCGTGTAGGTATAAGGGAACAATATGTTAAGTTTGGGGTAATAAAGGGGTAACAAGCACCACTTTAATTTACAGCACGCAGGAGTTACACTTATTCAGTAACTACGCAGACCAAGGGGGTAACAAACCCTACTTACTATGTAGCAATACGAAACAACACTATTTGCACTGTAATAATTACAGAGAAAGGTAATGTTATCAAAAACAAAAAACGCTTTAATTACACAATATATTTGCCCTGACATTTAAGTGTCATTGCAATTCAATGGTATAAGGTATAATTACCACATGGTAACGTCTAAATTAAAATCATAGCAAAAACAAATTATTTTGACTTAACATTAAGTAATCTAGTAAGAAATGCCAATAAATTTAATTTTTATCATAGTATATATATATATATATATATATATATATGTGTGTGTGTGTGTGTGTGTGTTTAATTTTTAACCCACAGATGTCAAAATTACCCTGTAACATTGCACAAGAACATATTTTGCCAGAAATGTGATATGTTTTATAAACAACAGACGTACAATTTTTGTCTGGAATATATCAACAGAATAGGTACCTGTTATTTTTTAACTAATTAAATAATTTGCTTGTATATCTGCTTGTTACCCCTTTATTACCCCAAACTTAACATATTGTTCCCTTATAACTACACGGAAGTACACTATAATTACAGAAACGTACACCGTAATTTCAGTGTACTTACACAGTTGTTTGCGGGTTGTAAAATAAAGTGTTACCAAGAATTACAGGATTTTCATTTTTACACTTAGTGTAGTTTTGGACTAAATTGAATTTACAAAGACTGTTCATGTAACCCCTCACACCCGGGTCCTACTCGCCCCGCTCCGAGCGGACCCTCGAACCCGGGTCTCCGGCGTGAGAGTCGGGCGCTCTAGCAAGGAGGCTAAAGACTGCAGCCTCTAGCGTCTGTCGCTAGAACGCCTATTGAGATCGGGGAGTGAGGTTTACTCGCACAGCAACTACTAGCTGGCCTCCGTTACACTCACCCCCCTAAACCTCACTCTCATCCGGGTCACGGCACCAATGTAACCCCTCACACCCGGGTCCAACTCGCCCCGCTCCGAGCGGGCCTCGAACCCGGGTGTCCGGCGTGAGAGTCGGGCGCTCTAGCAAGGAGGCTAAAGACTGCAGCCTCTAGCTTCTGTCGCTAGTAGAGCGCCTATTGAGATCGGGGAGTGAGGTTTACTCGCACAGCAACTACTAGCTGGCCTCCGTTACATTCAGACTATATTTTTTAAAAGGAACAAGTTTTTTAGATGAACGCAAGTTCTGAATCTCTTTTTTTTTATCCAGTCCAGGCAACGCGTTCCTCAAGAAAGAAGGGAAATTCATTGGTTCAAAATATAAGAAGGTGTTGTACAGAGAGTACACTGATGATACCTTCACTAAACCCAAGGATAGACCTGCAGATATGGAACACTTGGGAATTATGGGTAAGCTGACAGAATTTGCTGTATATTGATGGTTGACTCATAATTTGGTGTAAATGCTCAGCTGTGGATTTGCTCACCTCAGGACCCATGATCCATGGTAAAGTAGGAGAAAAAGTGAAGATTGTGTTTAAGAACATGGCTAAGAGACCGTACTCCATACATGCCCATGGAGTTAAAACTGACAGTCCCCAAGTCGCAATGACAAAACCAGGTAAAGGACAAGATGATCTGACTCGAAATTTGATTTGAGTCTAAAACTCATGCTTACTCATGTTGCTCACTCAAGGTGAAACTCATACCTACACCTGGTACCTCCCAAAGAGTTCTGGGCCGACAGAGGAGCAGGAGGAATGCAGTGTCGGAGCATATTACTCCACCGTAGATGTTATTAAGGTACCTATCTCACCAATGAAACAAGGTCATGGGACCTTGTTTTGAACAAGTTTGGATCTACCATTTTGTGAAAGTCCAGAATATCTATCCAAGAAAATCACACAATCACAGTGATGCAAACACACTCTCAGAAAAAAAAAGGTACAAAAGCTGTCACTGCAGGGCTGTACCTTTTCAAAAGGTAAACTTTTGTCCACTTCAGGTGCTTCAGGTACATTTTATGCGCTAATAAGTACATTTTAGGTGCTAATAAGTACATTTTATGTGCAAATTTGTACATTTTAGGTGCTAATAAGTACATTTTATGTGCAAATTTGCACATTTTAGGTGCTAATAAGTACATTCTATGTGTTAATATGTACATTTTAGGTGCTAGTATGTACATTTTAGGTGCTAATATGTACATTTTAGGCGCTAATACTGTATGTCCATTTCAGAAGCTAATATTTACATTTTATGTCCTAATATTTACATTTTAGGTGGAAATATGTACATTTTAGGTGGTAAATGTATATTTCAGGTGCTAATATGTACATATTAGGTGCTAGTGTAAATTTCAGGTGCTGATATGTACATTTTAGGTGCTAATTAAGGTAACAATATGCAGCCTTTGGGTACAAAAGTGTACCTTTTGAAAAGGTACAGCCCCAGTGACAGCTTTTGTTCCTTTTTTTCTGAGAGTGCATAGGAGACAGACCATACATTAAACATTCATAACTATTCTGTTTTGGTTGTGAAGTCGTATGAATTTATATACTATAATTTGCAGGTTATTGTATACAATCTGATCACGCCACACAGATTGTACAAGTTCATAACAAATTCATGCAGCATCCTGAAATTGAAAGTCTGTATTCAAAGTGCACAGGAATCTCCACTCAGTTGTTTCTGAATATATTCATTATACTTTTCATTATCTGGTGAATTGTTATTGTATTTATTTTCTCTTGACTGTCCACCATCTTGGATCATTTATTTTTCAATGAAATGCATTAATCGCAGTTGTAATGAATTTTGTCAAAAGAAGGCATCTTAGATGGTTGCATAATTATATCTATAGAACAATATTATGACCCATGGTGTCAAATGTTTTTAATCTATGTAAATCTCATTTCTTCCTGCGCAGGACATGTACAGTGGTTTGATCGGGCCGCTGGTCATCTGCAAGAAGAGCCTGGCTCGTACACTGGGGCTGAAGAAAGAGATTGAGGAGTTTGCTCTGCTCTTCATGGTCTTTGATGAGAATGAATCTTGGTATCTGGATGACAACATCAAAGCTCACGTTAAAACCCCTTCAAAAGAACTGAAGGAGGATGAGGAGTTTATCGAAAGCAACAAAATGCATGGTGAGTTTAATGTGTTCTGGGCTGACCATTGATTTGGTCATGGTCTTTGAGGACGAGGTTACTTATTTTACAGTCAATAAGTTCTAAATGAGTTCTTCTCATGGAGTGGATTAGCATGCTAAAATGTTCTAAGTAACTGTTAGAATAAAGATAACTGTTAGCTCTGTTAGACTCACTCTGAGAAATCCCTTGCCTCAGCATCATTGCATTGCTTCAGCATTAAAATTCAATGAATGTTCTTGTTGTTATTATTATTATTAAAAGCTCTAATGTATAACTAATGGTTATTCCTTTGTTTATTACAGGAATCAATGGTTTAGTCTATGGCAACCTTAAAGGCCTGACCATGAAGGTCGGTGAGAAAGTGTACTGGTATCTGATGGGAATGGGAAATGAAGTGGACATACATACTGCACACTTCCACGGCCATAGCTTTGACTACAAGGTAAAGCATCCCTCCATTCCTACCTCCCTCACTGACTCCCTCACTCACCCACAAACCAAACCACTAACTCACTCACCCACCCCCTCACACTCACTCACTCACTCACTGACACACCCAACCACTCACCTAATCAGTCACTCACCCACCCAACCCCTCACACTCCTCACTTACTCACTCACCCACCCACACAACCACCCACCCACTCCCTCACCCACCCCACCACTCACTCACCCAACCACCCACTCACCCAACCACTCACTCACACACTCACTCACTAACTCACTCACTCACTCACTCACTCACTCACCCACCCACCGACTCACTCAATCCCCCACCGACTCACTCACCCAAACATTCATTCACACACACACACACACACACACACACACTCACTAACTCACTCACCCAACCACTCACTCACACACACACTCACTAACTCACTCACTCACTCACCCACCCACCCACCGACTCACTCAATCCCCCACCGACTCACTCACCCAAACATTCATTCACACACACACACACACTCACTAACTCACTCACCCAACCACTCACTCACCCACCCACTCATTCACTCACCCACCCAACCACTCATTCATTCACTCACCCACCCACTCACTCACCCAACCACTCACTCACCCAACCACTCACTCACACACACACTCAATAACTCACTCACTCACTCACTCACCCACCGACTCACTCAATCCCCCACCGACTCACTCACCCAACCACTCACTCACACACACACACTCACTAACTCACTCACTCACCCAACCAACCACTCACTCACTGACTCACTCAGTCACTCACTCACTGACACTCCCAACCACTCACACACTCACTCAACCAACAACTCACTCACAGACTCACTTACTCATTCACCCAACCAACCACTTACTCACACACACACACACACTCACTAACTCACTCACCCAGTCACCCAATCACTCACCCAACCACTCACTTACCCACCCACCCAAACACTCTCTCACTTACCCACCCAACCACTCACTCACTTACCCACCCACCCAACCACTCACTCACTTACCCACCCAACCACTCACTCACTTATCCACCCACCCACCCACCCAACCACTCATTCACTCACTCACTCACCCACCCACTCATTAACTCACCCACCCAACCACTCATTCACTCACTCACTCACCCACCCACTCACCCAACCACTTATTCACTCACTCACCCAACCACTCACTCAATCACCCACTCACCCAACCCAACCACTCATTCACTCACTCACCCAACCACTCACTCACTCACTCACCCAACCACTCACTCATCCACCCACCCAACCACTCACTCACCCAATCACCCACCCAACCACTCATTCACTCACTCACCCACCCAACCACTCACTCACCCACCCACCCAACCACTCACTCAACCACGCACTCACTCACTCAATCACCCACCCAACCACTCACCCAACCCAACCACTCATTCACTCACTCACCCAATCACCCACCCAACCACTCATTCACTCACTCACCCACCCAACCACTCACTCACCCACCCACCCACCCAACCACTCACTCAATCACCCACTCACCCAACCCAACCACTCATTCACTCACTCACCCAACCACTCACTCATCCACCCAACCACTCACTCAACCACGCACTCACTCACTCAATCACCCACCCAACCACTCACTCAATCACCCACTCACCCAACCCAACCACTCATTCACTCACTCACCCAACCACTCACTCACCCACCCACCCAACCACTCACTCACCCAACCACTCACTCACCCACCCAACCACTCACTCAACCACGCACTCACTCACTCAATCACCCACCCAACCACTCACCCAACCCAACCACTCATTCACTCACTCACCCAATCACCCACCCAACCACTCATTCACTCACTCACCCACCCAACCACTCACTCACCCACCCACCCACCCAACCACTCACTCAATCACCCACTCACCCAACCCAACCACTCATTCACTCACTCACCCAACCACTCACTCATCCACCCAACCACTCACTCAACCACGCACTCACTCACTCAATCACCCACCCAACCACTCACTCAATCACCCACTCACCCAACCCAACCACTCATTCACTCACTCACCCAACCACTCACTCACCCACCCACCCAACCACTCACTCACCCAACCACTCACTCACCCACCCAACCACTCACTCACTCACCCAACCACTCACTCAATCACACACTCACACACTCACACACTCACTCACCCACCCAACCACTCACTCAATCACACACTCACTCACTCACTCACCCACCCAACCACTCATTCACTCACTCACTTACCCAGCCAACCACTCACTCTCACACACACAAAATATTCTTCCAGAGCAGCAGAGTGAGACATGTTGGCTTTTATTGTGGATCACCCACCCACCCAACAACTCACTCACTCACTCACACACACACGCACACACACACACACACACACACACACACACACACACACACACACACACACTCACCAGAAACTGAAGAACTCTTCCAGAACAGCAGAGTGATGTCTGTTGGCTTTTACTGCAGATCAGTGGCACACATCGGGCAGACGTGTTTGATTTATTCCCCGGGACGTTCCAGACAGTGACCATGCGTCCGCTGTACTCTGGCACATGGCTATTGCACTGTCACGTCACCGACCACATCCAGGCCGGAATGCAGACCACATACACCGTACTCGAAAAAGACGGTGAGTCACCATAACATGGACAGCAAGTACAAGTCTGAGATCCGTTTAAGAAATTTAGTGCAAGAAACATATTTTACTACCCTGTTATGTAAAGCTAAAGGGCAGAGCGGGGCATGTTGTCACACAGGGTTGTTGACACAAGAACTCAAGAAAAGTCTAATTACACAAATGTTTGTTTTGTGATTAAATTGAGTACATTTTACCAGCAACACACACTGAATGATATCGTTTTCTTTCTTCTTTTAGGGAAGAAGAGGTTCCTGGGTTTGTTTGGTAGCGGTTAAAATGAGCTTGTAACAGGAAGTTTGTTTTCAATACTTCCCCATGAATTTTCTAAATAAACACTTGTAGTTCTTCATAACTATTTTATTGTGCTTACATGACTTATTTTACTTAAATGTGACAAATATCTTGTTAGCATTACAATAAAAAAATGAGATTGGGAATTGGTAGTTGTTAGCATTTGAATAATGTTACAGAAGCTTTAAAATATGATTGTTTAAAGGGAAGAGCATGTTTACAGATCTGCACATTTGAATATAATTTAATAAACAAAAAAGGGCACTTTAAAATGTTCATTCTGAAAATCAGATGAAATGAGATGAGATGCATTGTGGGTAATGTGCACACATATTTCAGATACATTTAAAAAAATCAGTGCAAGCCTAACAAATCTTTTAAAAAAACACTTGTAATTTAACAATTGAACATCAGCATATTTTGCAGTTTATATTTATCCTGATTTAACAAGGCAGTACTTTTTTTTTAAGTAAACTTGTAACATTCCAGACTTTATGAATGATTGTAACATATAGTTCACAGCAGTCAAAGGACACATGACAGTCTTTGGTAATCAGCATTCAAAGCAGCAGGACGACTGTAAATCCGGATCCTGTCTTTAAACAGGTTTAGTGTTGATTCACAGATTGTCTAAAATAAATGCCAGTGTCATGAGATTTCATTGGCAACATTCAAGCAGATGTGGCAGGAAAAAGTGTGCCGTTCCATCATCCGGCAACAAGCCCAGGAACTCCAACGGGTTCAGCTCTCGGGCCGCCACAAGCAGAGTTTCTGTGGAAGAAAAGAGCAGAATCGCTTTAGTTCAGTGCGTTGTGTTGGGCATCCAGTGGCTTAAAGCGGCGGCTACCTTTGAGTGCTGAGAGGAGGACGGCGTTGTGGATTCCTGTTGTCCTCATCCGCTCACACACCTCAGGGAAAAGCTTCTGCCACCACAGAGGCTGGAGGGAGAGACGGAAAACTCACTCAGCGGACAGTAAACCAACATAAAAACTGACATGAAAGCCCTAGCATACCATACTAGCATACCATAACTAGTACTAATAATCATTCTAATACTTCTTTGGCTCGCCAAATCCTGGCAAAATGTAGCTAATATTTTGCTGATGTGGCCATACCTTCAAGGCCTGTTCACATGAATGAACAATAAATATAAAGATAACACTCACTCTTTACAATAAGGTACATTAGTTAATGTATCAACTAACCATGAGCACTACGTTTGTTACAGTATATATTAATAAAAAAAATTAATTTCTTTAATTTCGTTTTGACTGAAGAAAGAAAGACATGGACATCTTGGATGACATGGGGGTGAGTAAATTATCAGCAAAAGTTTTTTTTTTTTTTTTTTAAATGAACTACTCCTTTAAGTTTTTGCATGTCATCCACAATAACCCTAAAGGCACCAGGGTGGTGGTGCCACCGGCTTTATATATATATATATATATGTAAGCAGCGATGAAGGGCCAAATTGGGCCCGTAATCAATGCTTGCAGCTATATTTAGGGCCCAAGCCCAAACTGCAAGTGCTGCAGTTTTAAATGCTCGAGCTCTCTAGAGTCCGGTGGATTCTGATTGGCTGTTTATGGTTTTATAGTTCATCAGCTGAAAGTGATTCCAACGATATCGTTTGTTTGTATCCTTACGGTTGTGTTGTGGACTTCTATTCTTTTACATTCAGAAGGGTTTTAAAAAACTGCATGTTTATCATTATCATTTAAGTTATTGTCCTTCATGAGTCTGAATATGATTTGAATCAATTTCAGTGAAGTTCGGACAGACATTTTAGGAAAGTAGCAGTGGAAAACAGTTTGTGAATCCATTCAGAATGGTATTTTTCATCAATTTTTATGACACTTTGGCCGGCAATGTTGAGTTCTGACAAATCAAGGCCAGCATGTGTGGAAGCACGACTCATGGCGTATCGCGTGTCACCAGTTTGTCGTTCTGCAGCTCGTGGTTGGCGTAGGAGATGATGGCTCGTGGGCATCGGTCCAGAAGCCTGTCGATGGAGCTGTGGTGTTGGCCCAGTCTGGTGGCGCAGAGCACATGGATGCTGAGGCCGGTGGCGTTGGAGTCCGACAGCTGCTCCAGCAGAGGCAGGATGGAGGAGACCTCCAGCGTCGGCCCACACAGCAGAGACTGAAGGGGAACACAAGAGCCAAAACTTTACTTACACACAACTTTATACATTTATCCTGTCAGATCCAAAGAAGAAAGAAATCAAGATTAATACTGTAACAAATGTAGTGCTCGTTGTTAGTTAATACATTCACTAAAGTTAACTAATGAACCTTATTGTAAAATGTTACCGAAATTATTTGTCGAGCCGAGGTTCGTGAACACTGTAAAAGTGATTTTTCATAGTTGTAAATAAAACAAAGATTATGGGATTGTTTTACAAGAAAATATCATTTCTATTTTCTAATTCATAACCCGTTCAAAATGTCATGTTTAATTCAGTGTTTCAATTTCTGGATGAAAACGGTTTCAAAGTGAATCCTACAACACTTTTTTTCAGTGTACACAGGGCCAAACTTTATTTCAGCTCTTCTGGCTGCAATTCATAGAGCTCCTGGATATTAATGTGTGTTATTTAATGGTGTTGCTAGACGAACAGAGAGAAATACATGAGTACACACCTGAAGTTTGAGTAGGTCCTCCTGGTGCTCATAGGTGACGTTGAGCTGGACAGGCGTCAGGATGCTCACCCACGGATACAACGTCCCATAATGAGAACAGGAGTTTATCTGGATATAAAGAAACATTTGATGAGGAAAATTAACTATCTTTAAATACCATTTCCAAGCTATAGTAATTAAAGATGTCATTTACTCATTTACTTGAGATCTAACGTCACTTACAGGCTAACTGTGCTATCTGTTTGCTAAGCCAACATTTCCTGCACCATTATGCACACTAAAACAAAGAAAATCAGCAAAAGAAAATATAAAATACCCTTCTGGTCAAATGTTTGGATTGTTTTAATATTTTTAATCAAGTCAATTCTACTCACCAAGGCTGAATTTATTTGACCAAAAATACAGTAAAAACAGTAATGTTGTGAATTATTATAATATATTGTAAACTGAAATATATTCCTGTGAAAAAAGCTGAATTTTCTGCATCATTCCTCCAGTCTTCAGGGTCACAAGAAATAATTTGAATATAATGATTTGTGGCTCAATTATTACTGTTGCTTGAGTCAAGTGCTTTTCCAAAGTTACAAGACATTCGACACAATTTTGTTGTTTGGAAATTATGTTTAGTGCCACTTTATATTAAGTGGCTTTAAGTACTATGTACTTACATCGAAAAATAAGTACAACGTATTCCTGTTGTTTTGTAAAACACTTTTGCTGCTATTGAGGTGTGATACGGGTAAGGTTAGGGACAGGTGTGGTGGTATGGGTCGGTTTAGGGTCAACTGTGTAATTACATAAATTAATTATAGCTGTAATTACATGCTGGTATTTTTCAAATATAAGTACAATGTAAAAACATGTATGAACACAATAAGTCCATTGTATCAAATTATTAATTTCAATGTAAGTACATAGTACTTAAAGCCACTTAATATAAAGTGGGACCTTATGTTTTATTAGGGGTGTGACGACACGATATTGAGTTCACGACAACGAGACGATATTTTAACACTATTTAAAAAAAAATCTTCAATGAAGAAATATATGACTGGAAAAGATTTATTTTCAGTTTTATTCGACTGAAAGTCACAAAATGCAAAACCATGCAGGTGCATTTTGATCAAGGGCCGTTAGTAACAAATATTTTTGTAATGGAGTAATTTGCCGATAATTTTGACGATTAAGTAATCTGATCTTTTTTTTGTGGTAATAAAAATGGACCTAAGTGAACAATAGGCTTTAAAATGACAAAAATACATAATAATACAAATGCCCGGTTATTGTTGTTGTAACACTACAGCATGATCAAATCCTTGTTTACTATCGGCCATATCAACAACATTTAATTCAAACGTCCAAATAATATTTAATATTTAGCCACTTCTGTGCGATAGAAATGCTACAGCCACTGTAATTTCTTGAACAAGGACATACACATCAAAACACACGAACTCAGAACTTTTATTTTGAAATCACAACAAACAGTTTGCATATTTAGAAACATATTGTTGTACTGTCGTTTTCCGCACTGTTTATGCGCCCCGGGTTTTAATCGTCTGTCCAAAAACTCTGTCCAATCGAATTTTTTTTTTTTTCCAATCAAACTCCACAGTCCGACAAATGAAGAACTACTCCGTTAGAGAGAGAGGTGGTGCTGGAAAAGCTGTATAAATAAGGTTTTCATGATACTAAATACAAATTAAGTTTCCAATAGAAGACAGTTTGTTTGTGCAAAGGGTTTCTATTCTAATAAAGCTAGATTACTCTGTGGTGTTCCCCAGGGCTCTATTCTCGGACCCTTATTATTCTTTATATCTTATGTTTTGTTATCCATTTGTTTCACTGGTTTTCTCTAAACTCTCTTGTGGCCCACTGAAGATCCTTGGACCCCAGTTTGAGCACTCTAGTGATCACCTAGAACCGTGTAAGGTAGGTTATCTTGCTCACCAGATCCTCTGCCGTTTTGAGGGCTTTGACGCCGGAGTGCTCTCTGCATGTGATGCGGTCGATATAGACAGACGTGAGACGGAAGAGGAGCTCTTGGATGATGGATTCAAGAGAGGACGCTACTAACAGAGCCTCCCAGAAGTCCACCAGTAACTGAGGACTGCTCTCAACCACAACGCCATCCTTACACAGCTCCTGAGAGAGAGATGAACACACACGGCTATGAGAATGACACGGACAGAAACACTCTCTGAGTCTCTGTGTGTACCTGGAAGAAGAGATCGGCCTCCTCCAGTCGGATCTTGCTGTTCTCGTGCAGAGCCACGACCGCCGCCACCAGCAGCCCCTTGTGTGTGTCGCGCAGGTGGCGGGCCAGTGTGGTGGGCAGAACCGCCTTGCCTCTGCCGTGGAGCAGTAGTTTGGGCTCTTCGATGAAGCCGTACACCTGCAGCATCTGCAGACGGCAGAGAATTAACATAACATAAAGTCACTCACAGGGTCAGGAAAAACAAACACGATATGACCAAAAATGATAAGAAAGGTTATCACGATAAAGGTTTATATGACGATAAAGCCGTTTTTGTTAGCATTTTGTTTTTGTTAGCATTCGTTTAACCTGTAGATAGAAATACTTTAGAAATGTAATAATCTAATGTAAAAATAAAACACTGAATTGTCTTCAATGTATGAATTAAATACAAGTTGATTCTTTTTAAATATCCCAAAGTGATTCGCTTTCGATTCGATTGAAACTTCAATTTCAATTACATAAACTATGTGAGATTAACATTTTGTTCAACGTTTATATTTAACAACATTTTTTACGTATATTGAAATATGAAATGATGGGAAAACTAAGTGTTTTACATGAAACTAAAACTGCTGCTCACTAATGAGTGAGTCATTTATTCATTTGATTTGTTCAAAAGGACTGATTCATTCAAGAACAAAGCCTGTTATTTTAAGAATGGGTCATTTAATCATCCGCTCAACTAATTTGTTTAAATGTGGATTTATTCAGGAACCAAACACCACTATTGATGAATTCGTAAACAAAGTGTTGTAGTCAAGACCACCGAAACTGATCCCAAGTCAAGACCAAGACCAAGACTGTATTGAGTATGAGACAAGACTTTCAAAGAAAGTCTCAATACTAGGATACTACTCCTACTACTTTTACCATATCTTTCTATGGAAAAAATAGTGTGATAAAGTTGTATCGTCAGCTAGTATGCAGTTTTTTTTTGAGCCCATATCTTGATTTTGGGGGCAAATTAACCATAAAACCATACATTTCCGACCTGCTTTCCATGATTGTGAAGTGACAGTAAAGGTCCACTCTGTAAGCGTCGCTGTCTGTATATTCCTTCAGAAAACAGTGTGTGCTGTACTTGAGTGTGTTTAGAGTTTTCAGAGGGATTACGTACAGATCTGGGACAAAAAACTAACAATGCTGCATAGAGTCTGCGCAATATTTTTAATATAAAAGTCTAGTTTTAAACATTATGGGAACCCATTCCTCCTGAAATACCTCAGCGTGGCGGTCCATCTGCTGGCTGTAAGTGTGCAGGTCCCCGTCCCACAGGGCCAGGGAGGCGATACACAGGGACAGGGTGATGGACGGGGCCCCGGGGGCCTCCAGCTGCCTCAGGAGGGCAATGGCCCCGGCAGGGTCGGCCTTCAGCATGGACGGGCTGCTCACAACATGAGCAAGCTGAGCAGGTTCAGCCACACTGAAGATCTCCAGGACTTTATCAGCCATGTCCTGCAACACACACACACACACGATACAGGTCGGTTGTCACAAACATTTTGTGTAATTTCATTATTCTTAACCAATTAAGAAATTCATGAAACTAATGTTATGAATGTTATGTTATGAACTGCAAACAGTACAGCTGTTAAGTTTGTGTGCTTTTTGAGTTCAGACAAGAGGTCAATCTGTGCATTTTAGATCCACTTTTGGTCAAATGTGTTTGTGCTATGCAAATCTGCAGGTCATAAGGGAACCGTAAATGTTGCCTAAATTAATTAATTAATTCAATATTCCAGGTGCAGTACAAGTTGAGCTGGATCGACAGCATTTATGGCAGTATTTTAAAGGGATACTCCACTTTTTTTGGAAATAGGCTCCCTCAGAGTTAAAAAGTTCAGTTTTACCGTTTTCAAATATATATATTTATCAAATATAATATTTAGAAGAATATCAGTAACCAGACAGTTTCTGGTCTCATTGACTTCTATATTATACCATGGAAGTCAATGAGACCAGAAACTGTCTGGTGACTGATATTCATCTAAATATCAGAAAATCGGCTGAATGGATTCGAAAACGATAAAACTCAACTGTTTAACTCTGAGGGAGCCTATTTCCAAAAAAAAGTGGAGTATCCCTTTAATAACCACAAAAAATCTTTCAGACTCATCCCTCATTTTCTTTAACATCAGACTTTTTCACCCCAAGAATCTCCAACATGTGATCCTTTTGTGAGGGACTCACTTAAATATAACGGCAGCTGTGCATTTTGTGTATAAATATATTTATACTATTAGAAAATAGTTATTAGTAAAAGTTTTCCGCCACATTAAATAATTTTATTCTATATTGTCATTATACTAAAGATAATTAAATGTATTTATAAAACTTTGTATTTAGTTGACAGTGAATGTATTGTTAGAATAATGATAGTTGCACATATAGTTATAGTTGTATAAACCTTTCAAATCAAATAAAATGTTTCTATATTACTGTTAAAACCTTGGTTATCAATAGAATAAATAAAATAAAACTATTGATTTCAGTCCCAGCAAAATAAAACGGTAATCATATCAAATTCAAACTTTAACAGCACTAAAAATCAATAAATGTGACAGACCCTATGAGTCTCCCTGTTTGAAAGCCCCCGTATCAGATGATTTTAAGGCCATTTTGAGATTATTACATTTCTATATAAGCATTTGCGTATCCTAACAAGCAAATTCGTGAATACGTATAATAACTGAAACTTTATGCACATGCAGACAGGAACGTTTTAATTGTATTTAAGCAAACACTACATCAAAAATGTCCATGTGTGAGACACAGGTGTTTCCTTCAGTACCTTGCTAAGCTCCTCCATGTTCTCCTCATAGATCGAATGCTTCAGGAAGAAGAGAAAGCCTTTGCCGTAACCGTTTGAGGAGCTGCTCATGGACATATTCCTCTTAATGACATCAGTCACACTGAGGCCTGACATCTTATAGTACGGAAGAGCCAGATGATAGTCCTTCTTATCAAACCTGCGAATGAAACATGACATACAGATAATGACTGACCCCATCAGAATATGTAAAACCGCATTTTTCCATCTTAAAAATATAATGCTCGTATGGGTGGTCGCCCTGCACGCTTAATAAACAAACTTCAGCTAGTTTAAAACGCAGCAGCTCGAGTTCTTACCAGAACCAGGAAGTATGACCATATTAGCCCGAGTTAATGGTTAGTGGTCACTGTCATAAAGCCAAAACAATCTCTGTTTCTGTAATTTCCTATTGTCACAGTAAAGCAGCTTTGGAACAATCCACGTTGTTAAAAGCGCTATATAAATGACTTGACTTGATGTGATCAGAGCACGCAGCGGACCTGCTGAAGCAGTCTCCTAAGTGAGCGCAGCTCTCCTGAAAGGCCTGCTGCAGCTGCGCTCTTCTCTCCGCAGGCTCGGGGTCGGGGTCGGGGTCAGGGCCCCCCCGCTGCAGGGCCGTGCGCAGGAGCAGGTGACCTTCGCTCAGCAGGTGAACGCAGCTCTGAGACGACGGGCTCGACTGCTCGTATCTCCTGCTGTATTCCACCTGATGGAAACAATGAGGAACGTTTACATGCAGAAAATCTGTTTGGTTTTCTCCCAAATTATTATTATTTTTTTATTCATTTATAATTAATAAATAAGATTTAAGTCATAAAAAGCATTTCTGATCAATTGAAATCATGAAACCCCTTTGAAATCGGTTATTTTTTCCCCAAATTCAGCATTATTTCCCCCAAATTTCAAATGTTTTCAGATTTTTTTTCTCCTGGATTCTGTTTTAATGGTTTAACTTCATTTTCACACAATTACATTTTTGGTTTGACACAAAGAATCAAAGCCAGGAGGGAATATGTTAACATACAGACTTCATAATTAAAAAAAACAGTCTTTTTGTTGTTTCTGGCCACTAACAACCAACTCTTGCTAGTAAATACTCTTGTGTACTGTATGTTCGTTTTGCTTCCTTGTCGTTCATCAGTCATCTTCCCTTCTGCTATGTTAAAAGAGTCATCCAATCTTACATTGCATGTTTGTGCATTTTTAGGGGCGGAGCAATGAAGGGAGGGGTGTGTTTGATTTGGTTGATTTCAAATATCAACAGTGTTCACATAAAAGTCACAGTCAAAGTAAGTTTTATTTAAAGGGATACTCCATTTTTTTTGGAAATAGGCTCATTTTACCACTCCCTCAGAGTTTAACAGTTGAGTTTTACCGTTTTCGAATCCATTCAGTCGATTTTCTGATATTTAGAAGAATATCAGTAACCAGACAGTTTCTGGTCTCATAGTATATTTTTTCCTACTATGGAAGTCAATGAGACCAGAAACTGTCTGGTTACTGATATTCTTCTAAATATCAGAAAATCGGCTGAATGGATTCGAAAACGGTAAAAACTCAACTGTTTAACTCTGGGGGAGTGGTAAAATGAGCCTATTTCCAAAAAAAGTTGAGTATCCCTTTAAGCAAATTAGCCTTAATAACATATTTTCTGCATGTGTAATTTCTGTGCCATTAGCGGCAGATATGCCCACTCATAACTGTAGTTGGACACTTTACATGTCAATCAGACAGTCTCTTCCTGTCCAAGTGTAAGAATAACAATATAAACATCTCAGCCTGGCTCTAAAAGAGTTTGTGATAATCGAATCATATCTGAAGCGCCAGTACTATTTCTCTGTAGAGCTGCAGTGTGGACACAGAAGTGATGACATAGAGGTTCCAGCCGTGGCCGCTGTCCGTCGGCTCTGTGGGTTTGGAGATGGAGATCTTCCTGGATCTGAGGAATATAGAAGACAATGACAACAGTCAAAGGTCCTAATCCTAACAGCACCGTTGCATTTACTGCTCGGTTTTCTGAAATTAAGGTGCCGTCACATTTACTATTCTTTTTGGGCGAAATGCAGTCAATAGGAATCAACAGCCATCTGGAATTATATGTAGCGCTGAAGATGTTTCTATTTTCGTAGTTGACCAACAGAAAGCCGCTTGCTTTAAAAGTGATTTCTGTTTAACTGTGCTTCATACTTCACTATTGAAAATAGACCAGTTTTGCCCACAAAAGTTTAATGAATTTCAATGAAATTTCACTAATGTGACTGCACCTTTTGTCAGTATTCTAGGACATTTAACAAATAATACCAATAAAACACACTTAAAGGGGTCATGATGTATTTTATTTTATATGTTCCTCAAGTTTCACTTATAATGTTAATCAAGTTTTTTTGCACTATATATATATAGAAATTCAGATATATTAGGGCTGTCAAACAATTAATCGCATGCAAAATAAAAGTCTGTGTTTACATAATATATGTGGGTGGACACTGTATAAGAATTTTATATATATATTAGGGCTGTGCAAAAGTTAATTGCGATTAATCGCATCCAAAATAAAAGTCTGTGTTTACATAATATATTTGTGTGTGCTGTATATAATTATTTTGTATATATAAATACCTATGCATGCATGTATATATTTAAGAATTATTTGCGCTTAAATTCTGTATATATTTATAAATACATAATCTATATTATATAAATATAAATATTTTATATATTAATAACATATTTTCTTAAATATATACATGCATGTGTGTGTATTTATATATAAAAAATAATTATATACAGCACACACAAATATATTATGTAAACACAGACTTTTATTTTGGATGCGATTAATCACAATTAACTTTTGCACAGCCCTAATATATATATATATATATATATATATATATATATATATATATATACAGTATATATATATACACACATGCTTGTATATATTTAAGAAATATTTTCATGTGTATACTGTATAGAAAATTATATATAATTTATATTATATATATAAATATTTTATATATAAATAATATTTTTTTCTTAAATATACATGCATGTGTGTATTTATAAATATACAAAATAATTATACACAGTGCACCCACATATATTATGTAAACACAAACTTTTATTTTGGATGCGATTAATTGTGATTAATCGTTTGACAGCCCTAATATATATATATATATATATATATATATATATATACACATATATACATATGTATATATATATATAAATATAAAATATATATATATATATATATATATGAAAGGGTCGGTTTTTATGGCGAAAATCATTTAAGGCTACTCAGTAAATGGCCACTGTTATAATTGGCTAACGTCACTGCATAGGAAACAGTCTCAAAAAAACGCCATTTGCAGACAGAGCATTATGAAATCATTTAATTATGGTTTGTAATGCAGCTGATCTCAGATCCAATATAGTCGCTGCTTCAACTGTCACAATTTAGTTACTGTGCCTCGAATACAAAAAAAAAATGCTCCGAACAAACAAATAATCCTCTGATGTGAACAGGACACCATTCAAATAAACCAAGTCTGTATAGAGACGAAACACACTGTTGTCTTGATGTCTTGCTCTGGAGGGGTTCATAGATCTCACGATATCAAAACAAGCCGTTTTCTTTATGTTTATACTGAGGAGGATGTTTTAATCTATATAAATCTTGCAGAGTGTTTTAAAAGAATAAAGACCACTTATATATCAAAAGATCAAGGCACATTTGATTTCCAATGTCATGACCCCTTTAAATGGAGGGAAAACTAATTACTTGTTAAAATGCCGGACTGAAAGGGGTTGTGGGATTAGTACAGCTGTGGTTGGTTAAATTCAGCTATATAGCATTTTCTAAATAAAAGGAAGTCATGAACCATAGTGGGAGGTTCTTGTCTCATTTATGATGAAGTCACGACTGTTATGAACGACTGCATGCAGGTAACACTCACAGTGGGTTAGGAGGAGTGTAAGGGCTTGTTTCAGAGCGGCCCACTGTTAGCATCATGCTACTCGCTAACTTACAGGAAGGACCTGGACAGAAGGCTTTCCAGAGTCTGCGTTGAGGACGGCTCTAGACCTACAGCTACTAAAATGCCTGTCAGGGCCCTGAGTTCCCTCGATTCACTACAATAAGAGTTACAGGCCATTTACACAGGGCACTACCAAACAGCAACGTCATACTGAAAGTGTCAAGCAGTCAAACCGTAAGAGAAAAACATTTCATTTCCGTAATCAGGATATAAACGTGTTGAACAGTGATGGTGAACAAGCACACGTACGTGTTTTTGCGGGCTGATCTCTCGATGTCCTCTTTGCTGTCCACGTCCGCTGCTGTCAGGAGAACAATATGATTTCCATCCTGACAGAGAACCTTGAGTCCGATGAAGAGCTGGATCCTCAGAGCGCATACCTCCATCGTGGACGGCGGACAGGCCTGATGGGACAGCGCTCAGATATTCAGACAACTGCTTCTGGAGTCAATATGAGTGGTTTCTGGCCTTACATGTGTTTCGGTTCATTTATGACTCGTGAGACGAGTGGCGCCTCCGTGTTGTGATTATCTATTGTCTGCTATATTTGCTTCTTATTAAATCCAGGCAATTGGTCGATGAAACATTTATTAAAATGAAGATACAATTAATACAAAACCAAATTCATAAAAACCAAATTCAAATGAAAGGCTTTGTGTTTTATATTTGATGTGAACGTTTTAAAGCAGTCTTTCAGTGCCGCTTTCAGAAGCGGTCAAGTCCACAATGGGGAACGGTCACGTAACACTGTTTTTCCTTCATAAATGCGTACACGAAAAATAAGACAAAATGAACATTTTATGTTCTGCGGAGATTAGCCAAACTCTTCTTCATCCGGTGGGTAGTATTACTTGTTATACTTTTTTAACCTAAAAGTTAACGTTTGTTGTGTCATGTCCGTAATGGATATAGCTTGTTTTCACGTGACGTTTTTCACGAAAAACAGATGGAGGGCAGGAAGTGATTTTCTACATTAGGAAGCACTATAACACACTCAAAATGCCTATGTTTTGCGTCGTTTATGGTTGCTCAAATCGGTCAAACCACGAGGAGTTTTTATCGTGTGCCCAAAGTTGTTTTTCATAAGGGTGGAAAATACAAGAAATTGACAGAAAAACACTGGGAAAAATGCCTTGCAAACCTACGTCTGCGGTCGGGAGGAGCCGAATGGGAAAATGCCTGTGTGTGTGTGCGCAGTGATCACTTCATCAAATGTGAGTTAATACATTATTTATGTGGCTTATTCAGGTGTTTAAATACACTTATGTGGCTGTTCATGTAACGTATCAGTTTCTGAACTTTGTAAAGTCAAAGTATGTCTGTAAGTCTACAGCCTCGATGGCAGGCAAATCTCTCAATTCAGTTGAAAATCGGTCCTCTTCATAACGTAAGGATGACGTCCAACATATATTTCGATTTTCTGTTTATATATTTCTCTTGTAATAGCGTCTAAAGTAGTACAGCACGGATTTTCCTCCATCTCGTTCATTCACTCCTTGCCCTCCATCTGCATTCCGCGCGCCAACACAATCACGTGACTGCAAACCACCTATTAAATATAAAACGCATGTGTAGACTGATATTTTTCTAATGTCCAAAGGAGGTATGGACGTTTCAATATACTGGTATTAAATGCATTTTCTGTTTTTTACCTCAAATTTCACATCCACGCTGGAATTGCTCAACTAGTTTTGTTGTATTTTATAATGTTAACTTAAGATAATACTAATAGTAATTTAAAGATGTGGTAGCATTGGATCTGGACGGGAAGGATAACTGGGAGATGGAAGGGGTGTATCGTGATTTTGCCTTCTCACACACATTTCTGTTTCATATCGCATGCCAGCCATCATTTCTACTAAAGAAAATGACAAAAAAATAGTAATGCACAGTAACTTAGATAAGTAACTTTAATCTGATTACTGGTTTGGAAATAGTTACTCGTTACTGAAAGTGTTCAGATTAGAGTCTCTTCTGCCACTCAGTCCGGCCGAGGGAGCGTGATCCAGCGGGAAACTGACATCAACTGACTATTTACATCTCATACCGTCAGATACCGTCCGTAATGGCTGAGTCGGATCGCCACAGAATCAAATAATTATGCAATGAGAATGGTTTGGCCCGACGGTGTAAAAGTGGCTTTAGCGTCTTCCTATGTGGTTCCCAGGCTCAAAAAGCCCCCGTCCTAACGATGCGGTCACATTACCGGATTCAGATTAAAGGCGAAATCCAGCCATTTCAATAGGAATCCGTGCAGTTGGGAATTTTATGTAATGTGACCACGCTGTCGAGATATGACTTCCCCTCCTTCTGAATAGGTTTACGGTATATTTTCAGACATTTTGTCTGATCTGGTAGTTGAAAATCTGACGTACAGTAATAGCACACAAGCCACATTATGTATCAATCAAGTTCGAAGCACTTCACTGAGGGGTTTAAATGGTAGCACTGAGTTTGAAGACCGTACCTAGAAAATATACAAAAACAGGGGAACCCATGATGACTTGTGTTACCTTCATGGTGGTGTCGATGTATGGGTCATCGACCCGAGCCGCTACCGCACTGCACCTGACGGTGAAACACTGGAGAGCATTCCTACAGTAAACATAACCACAAACTATTAAGACCAACTCCTCTGTTTTATGCTAAAAGTCGACATGAAACGGAAATTTTCTAGATGCATGCTATTATGAACGACTTGTTTTTTGGCCTTGTAATTTTAAACTTAAAATGTCATAACTTCATCTTTCATTGACATCACAGACTACTCTCTATTAACATATGCCGGATCATTTTGTCTGCATAAACCCACCCCATTTTAACAATCAACTGAAAGCTTGCATTAAAGTCTTCATGAGACTGAAGTTGCGCTGGTCTTTTCTCCCCTGTTGTGCCGTACATCTGAGTGAAACGGATTATGAACAAGAACAGATGTGGGCGGGGCTTGATTCTGTCTGTGTGGAGTTGATTGAATGGTTGTGATTTGCTATTGTCAGATCTCATGTGAGTGACAGGTTATAGCCCCGCCCTCGTCATCAGAGAAGAGAAGAGGAAGTTACTCTGATTCAAGATTACAGAACATGAATATAGATGTGCACGATAAATAATTAATAATAAATACTATACTGCAATATCCCATAAAAAAACAAGAACTGTCAGCTTTGACTTCATAGTGAGTTTAAGATTTGCCTTTATTCAATCAACGACAGATAAATTGAACCAAGTCCCCATCCTACATGTTTTTCAATTTATGATAATCCGTTTTGCTCAGATGTATATCAAAACATGGCAGAAAAGATCTCTCATTACTTCCATTACATTGAGAACTTAATGTTGAATACATTGCTCTTTAGTACAAATATATAAATATAAATGCCAACATTTGACCAATCACAGTGAGCTATGGAATAATACATAATAATTCCTCTCACTATGTACTGCATCACAGCAGACAAAGAAGCAATTATTAACCTTAGTTTATGTGTCAAGAAGAGCCGCATGTGTACAGTGGACAGCGGGAGTGTATCCGCCCTACCTGGTGATGATGTAGAGGAACTGGTCACTAAGCACAGCCTGGTGGGTCTTTTCTGGGTACTGGTAGGTAGACACGAGCTCCACCGCGCTCTTCAAGCTGTACATGTAGCCGGTGTTCGGCAACGAGAAGAAAACAAACATACAAGTAGGTTCCCCAACTTTGGAGATGGAGGCTTCTTCCTGTTTACCTGTTTACCAGAGAGAAGTGTGTGTGAGTGAACGAAGCTCACTGTTTTACACACTGTATCACACGATTTTAAGGATCTAAGCACATGGTCCAGTGCACTTAGTACGAGTCCGAAACCACTTTTTCTAGTTTAACGACGGGAAAAATGGTCGGCGCTCCCAGCGCATAAAACATAAAGTGTTGTCTCTATTCTCTTAATGAGTAATGGGTGTGTTTGGGGCGTAACATGCAATAAACCAATCAGAGCCTCGTCTCTCATTCCCTTTCAAAGCCAGTTGCGCTCGTGCCACGGCGGATTCGCTATTTACATGGAGGAATTTCCAAGCGGAAAGACTAAATGCTTCTCCAGAGCGCAAACGGACAAAGTTTAAGAAAAAGACAAAGTCAAAGTCTAAGTCAAAGACAAAATGACAAAGAGTAATTGTGTTGTGGACATTACTAATGCATTCTTTAACCCCCTGGGGACCAAAGTATATTTGGGGTCCTTGAGATGTTCTGACATGCCCTGACATTTGTGCATTTTTATGTTGCTTATAAACATATTAATGGCACAGGTGAAATTACGCTCTATTTAGCACAAACAGGGCTACCGTAATATGTGAGCAACATGTATCTACATGTTTGTATATTTGAGAGAATATCGTTTATGCGTGGTTATTGAAAAAACTAAAAATGAAAGGGCACAAAACACATATGATATATGTATATATATATATATATATATATTAGGGCTGTCAGTTTAACGCGTTATTAACGGCGTTAACGCAAACCCATTTTAACGGCATTCATTTTTTTATCGCGCGATTAACAGTCTTTTTGTCCTAGCAAACTTTGTAGTTTTTTCACATGCTTTTGCAACGGGACGAGGCATGCGTCCTGATCCATTTCGGCGTCTCATGCTCGTCATCCACTCAAAGCCAGCTCACAAGCCGAAACGTGTGTGTGCGGAGTGTCTGTTGTTTTGTTTCCGGTCTAGATCCGCTTGCGCTTTGGTCAAAGAAGCAACAAAACGTCCTCGCGCGGCGCAAGCCATTGAAATGAATGGGTTTCAGAGCGCAGTGTGAGGACGTTTTGTGCCGCACACACTCGTTTCGACTTGCGAGCCGGCCAAATAGTAACGTTACGTTTTGAGTGGATGACGAGCGCGAGACACCGAAATGGTTGCCGTTAGAAGATTCTGAATGGAAAGTTTACTTTTAAAAAGTTGCCAAATTGTCCCATTGACAAGATCAAGTGATCTGTGTGTTTTGTCGTTGTGAACTGAGCTATCATCATCGCAGCACGTCCAGTCTGAAACACCACTTGATGATGACCAAGCAAACACACACAGGTGACGCGAATTCTCCACCCCCTCTTCAATATCAGGACCTCGTCAGTATTTCTTTCACCCTTTTATTGATAGACAGTGTTACATTGTGTGAGAAATTGAGCACTATTCCAATGTTGTTTTCAATAATAATAAAAAAAAACATTTGCACTGAACAAGCCAATCCACTTTTCCATGTTGATAAGAGCATTAAAATAAAAAAAAATTTATCTAACAAAAAGAAATCAAAAGACATTTAGAATAGATAAAAATGTGCGATTAATCGCGAGTTAACTATGACATTATTGCGATTAATCGCGATTAAATATTTGAATCGTTTGACAGCACTAATATATATATATATATATATGTGTGTGTGTGTGTGTATATATATATATATATATATATATATATTAGGGCTGTCAAACGATTAATCGCGATTAATCGCATCCAAAATAAAAGTTTGTGTTTACATAATATATGTGGGTGCACTGTGTATAATTATTTTGTATATATAAATACATACACATGCTTGTATATATTTAAGAAATATTTGCATGTATATATACTGCATATAGATTTATATATAATTTATATTATATATAAATATTTCATAAATAAATAATTTTTTTTCTTAAATGTACATGCATGTGTATGTATTTACATATATATATAATAATTATGCACACTACACACACATATATTATGTAAACACGAACTTTTATTTTGGATGCGATTAATCGCGATTAATCGTTTGACGGCCCTAATATATATAGTGTTATATATCACTCAGTGTTAACTTACCAGTAAACGTGGGGTGGAGCTGTAGGGAATGCAAATGTGTCTCCTCAACACTGCAACCTTGGAAGAAATCAGGCGCAAACCTCCTAGACAGGGCAAACTAGAGAGGTGACATCTGACAAACACACACACCACATTCAGAAAGCAGCTCATTTCTTAAGCTCTTCATGATACCTGAATAAGATGTAAACCACGCTCATGTCTCCTCGGCTCTCCGCCTCCATTCCAGTCCACTCCAGAACCAGAGAGATGCCACACTCCCGGGCTTCATTACCCAACATCTCCTGATGCTTCGGGAACAGAAAGAAGTCCTCTTGCTCATGGAGGGGGCTGAATCCATCTTTTTTCATCTCTAGAAATAAAAAACATATATAAAATGCAGGAAATAACACCTTTGTAACTCGTTTCCCAAAAGCATTGCAAGCCAAAGTAGATCATAGAGATCTGCCAGTGGTTTCTACTGTCTAGATAAGCACAAAGTATATTTTCATTGGGAACCAAAACGGTTCAAGGTCCAAAAGAGAGTTTCAGTGCGGCTTTAAACGACACCAGACGATGAATAAGGGTCTTATCAAGGACCCTTTGTAGCTGCACTGAAACTGTCTTTTGGACCTTGAACCGTTTGGTTCCCATTGAAGTCCATTATATGGAGAACCTTAATTTCTTTTCGACTGAAGAAAGAAAGACGAGGACATCTCGGATGACATGGTGGTGAGTAAATTATCAGCAAAACTTTTTTTTTTTTTAAGTGAACTACTCCTTTATTGTAACAAACACATTACTTTAACTAAACATCAGATTATTATACTAACTAAGCATGCAACGAGTGCAGTGAAGAGAAAGGAAACAATGGGAGAGGAGAGAGGCGAAGTGATTATACCTGCATCTTCATCTAAGCTGGTTTCAGGCATGATATCTTCTGGCAGCAGTGAGTGTTGCTCTGCTGTGCTGTCCTGGCTGCTCTTCTGCCGTGGGGTGAGCTTCACCACCAGCACCTCCAGCTCCGTTTGAAGGGCCACGTATCCAGCACAGAAGGCCACCTGAGACGGGCTCCAGCCCTGGATGTGAAGGATAAGGACCCTCTCGAAGTCCAGCACAGAGAACTGCTCGCTCAGCGTCTGCCGCTTCAGACTGAAGACCACCAAACTCTTGGCACAGCCCACTAGAAGATCACCTAGAGCAACAGAGGACTCAGTTGCATGCATCTCAGGTAAATGTGAACCCGGGTAGGTAGGCCCGATTCAGTGGCCGAATCCTCCGAAGGCCGAATGCATCAAAGCGGCGTGACAAACGTCCCAATTCTAAACCTTTCCTAGCCTAGCCTATCCCAAGAGTCATTGGGCACCTGTGATGATTACATGTATTTTTAATTTTTTTTTGAGAAAATGTTAGATTACACTCCTTATTGCAAGTATTGTTGGGTCACAATGCATAAATGACACTCGATCGAACTGTCACATGCCCTATAGGGCCAAAAGTTTAGCATTTGCACATGTTTTTAAGCCTTGCCAATCAAAATATTGCACAAGAAGATGTGAAAGAGAACTCAATTCAACACACATCCGGAGCTTGCGCCTAGAAAGCCCCTCTCAGACAGAGCGAATGCTGAATTGAGTTCTCTTTCATGCCATCATACACTTAAACAGCTATATTTACACAAAACTGTTTTGGCTTAAGTTATGGGCCAAAAACAATCAAAGCAATAACTAATCCTGTTTTATTTGAATTATTAATTACTTTTTTGGTGTGGGGACAGTAAAAAAGAAAATCCTTAGCGTCGACCCCTGCAAGTTTCAACTCACTCGAATATCTAACCACTACGTTGTGAATCCTGTTTAGTTTTCAGACAGTTGAATATAACTCCGGTACAAACGTTACTAAGCTCGGTCCGACCGACCTTGGAAGGACGCAGCCTATGAATCGGGACACAGTTTGAGAATCCATCAGCAGCCTGACATGTTGACTTCTGGCTTTAACAATGGTGTTTGGGAGACGTCCCATTTGTCTGAACTTCTTCAATATATTTGTAATGTTATACTTGTCTGAAGTGTTAAACCCAGGTGTTTAGGCTATGGATATACACTCACCTAAAGGATTATTAGGAATACCATACTATTAATGTGTTTGACCCCCTTTCGCCTTCAGAACTGCCTTAATTCTACGTGGCATTGATTCAACAAGGTGCTGAAAGCTTTCTTTAGCAAGGGTGGCCCATATTGATAGGATAGCATCTTGAAGTTGATGGAGATTTGTGGGATGCACATCCAGCTCCCATTCCACCACATCCCAAAGATGCTCTATTGGGTTGAGATCTGGTGACTGTGGGGGCCGTTTTAGGACAGTGCACTCATTGACATGTTCAAGAAACCAATTTGAAATGATTGGAGCTTTGTGACATGGTGCATTATCCTGCTGGAAGTAGCCATCAGAGGATGGGGACATGGTAGCCATAAAGGGATGGACATGGTCAGAAACAATGCTCAGGTAGGCCGTGGCATTTAAACGATGCCCAATTGGCACTAAGGGGCCTAAAGTGTACCAAGAAAACATCCCCCACACCATTACACCACCACCACCAGCCTGCACAGTGGTAACAAGGCATGATGGATCCATGTTCTCATTCTGTTTACGCCAAATTCTGACTCTACCATCTGAATGTCTCGACAGAAATCCAGACTCATCAGACCAGGCAACAAACTGTCCAATTTTGGTTGAACTCTTGCAAATTGTCGCCTCTTTTTCCTATTTGTAGTGGAGATGAGTGGTACCCGGTGGGGTCTTCTGCTGTTGTAGCCCATCCGCCTCAAGGTTGTGTGTGTTCACGAATGCTTTGCTGCATACCTCGGTTGTAACGAGTGGTTATTTCAGTCAAAGTTGCTCTTCTATCAGCTTGAATCAGTCGGCCCATTCTCCTCTGACCTCTAGCATCAACAAGGCATTTTCGCCCACAGGACTGCCGCATACTGGATGTGTTTCCCTTTTCACACCATTCTTTGTAAACCCTAGAAATGGTTGTGTGAAAATCCCAGTAACTGAGCAGATTGTGAAATACTCAGACACCAACAACCACGCCACGCTCAAAATTGCTTAAATCACCTTTCTTTCCCATTCTGACACTCAGTTTGGAGTTCAGGAGATTGTCTTGAGCAGGACCACACCCCTAAATGCATTGAAGCAACTGCCATGTGATTGGTTGATTAGATAATTGAACAGGTGTTCCTAATAATCCTTTAGGTGAGTGTATAGAACATCATAGTTTGGAAAACCATGCTAAAGGGAGTTGATAGTGTTTGTTTTGTATGCGCGTGTTCTCACCGGTAACGTTGCAGCATGCCATACAGAGCGGCGGCTCAAACAGAGGGATCTCGATGATCTCCATCTGCTCTTTGGGAGCTCCGCGGAAGGACGAGCCCCGCAGGAGGTGACCCAACAGACGCACCCCGACGCGAGTCTTCTCCACAGCCTGGTACCTCCAGTTAGTGTAGGCCCTGAGATAAGTGGCCTTGTTCTTCTCTTCAATAGTGACTAGATAGTCCCCTGAGAACAAAAACAGGCTAACACCACTGACTCAAAAACATACATGACTGCAGACTTACTGTAGGAAAGAGTACTATAAAGAACCACATTATCTGTACCATGCTAATCACACTTTTCATGGCAAGTTTTTATTATTGTAATGTGATGGTTTTCATTCAGACATGGTGCCATAGTATACACAGCTACGTTTTTGCACAGTTTTCCATTGGTATCATTTTAAATGAAATGAAATCGCATGATAAACGTATAATTAGTAACATCTATTACCATCTTGGCGCCCCTTGTGAAAAAAGAAGTGCACTTAATTTTATTTAATGTACAATTGCATTGAACTTCAAATGTTAAAGTTTTAACCCCTTAACTGTCACCCCCCCCCCCCCCCCCTTTTGAGAATGATTAAATCTATTCACACTTAAATGGTTGTAATTCAAGAATGCTTTGGAATATATACCCAAGTTTGGTCCTGTTTTAAAGAAAACACTCAGCAGATTATTGCTGAAGTGAAAACACTTCAAAAAATGAAAGTATGAAAAAGTTATGGAAGTTTTAATTCACAGTAGATCAAATATACTGTACTATATATTTTTTATTTTATATAAAATATATATTTTACAAAATATTTTTACTCTAAAATTACTGTAAAATCAAAGCCATAAATCTAACCAAGTTATGTTCCAAATTTGAAGTTGATATCACAAAAATTGAAGTTCCCATGAGATTTTGTTTAGGCGTAGTACCAAAAATAGCCACCGGGTGCCATTGAATTCCATTGAATTTAGTTGTGTACATTCTGCCTTAACAAATTAATACATTTCGGTCCAAATATCAATTTTGTCACAAATTTTGGAACCTTGAGACTCAGACCTTTCTGACAATATGTGTTTTGTCAAGATTAGAAAAGGTTTTGATCATAAATTGTGAAATATGGATGCCCAAAAGGGGAGGAGCCTCATAAAATAAGTACCGTTTCTATGGTAACGCAACGTTCAATTATAAAATGGTTTACACAGGACGAATTCTGAGTTTATAAGCTTTCAAATGATACCTAATTTATGATAAATATGTGATATAATAAAAAAAGGCGATAGAAAATATTATTATATTTTAGAGGATAATATATACATATATATTATAATTTTTAGAGGATAATGTTATACTATAATTTTTATTTTTTATTGAAAAATACTAGATTATATGTTTTACTATGAACTTTTAGCATGAAAACAGAAGTTTCAATGATTAAAAGTGGGTGCATCAACTTTTTGTGACAAAGGTCAGACCTCCTGTTATGATGCAGATTTTTTTAGGTGCACTCTTGTCATAAATTCATTAATTACTCTTCCTACATCATTTTTAACACAAAACAGGGGTCGAATATTTAATTAGAAGTCTTAGACCTTTCCAAAAATATATAATTTGCCATAATTAGATTAGGATTTAATAGAAATATAGTGAAGTAAAGTTAGGCGTCCCGGTACCGTGACAGTTAAACAACTGCACTTAGAGGCAATGCAATGTTAATAAAAGAAAATGCAGCTTAACACACTTACTGTAAGTACACTTTTAAAATAAAGTGCACTTTGTAATAATGTCACATTTAAATCATGTTTTAGTTACTGTTTGTCCCATGGTGAAGGTTACACTTATTTTGATGTGTTGACTAACATGCTACAGCACATGTAACGTTACTGTTAAAGACTAACGAGATCACACACACTAATGATGTTCGAGTGCAGTGAGTGACTGACCCACAGTGCTGTGTCGGATGCTGAGCACCGAGCCCACGGTGCTGAAGCGGCAGATGAGCGGACACCCCCCCTCCTGCTCCTCCCGGTCCCGGAGACTGTACGCCTCGATCCTGCAGCCTCCGGCGCTCACCACGAACAGCGCCCCGCCGCCGCAGCACACCAGCCCGGGCTCCTGCTCCGCTGGCACGATGCGCTGCGACGCGAACGGGTGGCAGTTATACACATGAACCATTTCTGCGGCGCGGACTGTAGGCTAATCTACATGTCTGTGGATCACGGAAGAGTTTTGTAAACATTGAATCATAAAGTGACAGAATAACGACTCGCATGACGAGTGTATTTAAAGTGGGCGTGGTTTAGCGGCCCGGAAGCTGTCTCTAATTGGTCTGGTTCGATAGGACTAAATAATTATTCTGCTATTTTGTCTACTTAACGTATCATTTCAATCCATTCGCTGATAATGTTTTACTTTAATTATTTAGGTAATAATAAATTGTTTACACCCCTGCTGAAGCTACATATACACGTTAGCGTGGTCACGGGAAAGCTGTTACTTTTCAAATCGCTGATTAGAGCGGACCAATCACAGTAGAGCACTTTGTTGCACACTAGAGTTCCTCTTACTAGAGATTGATGCGGCGGATTTTTAATTTGTGTGCCTAAAACCTATAACTAATGTTAAAAGATTTAAACAATTATATGTAGTCGGCAATTATTAAGCAGGGGGAAATAAAGTGTTTAATGCGTTACAATGGAGGACTCGCCTTCCTGAGCCGCCAAGCGCCTCCTGTGGAGTAACACAAATATTACACAACCTGAACATTGAACATTCACCGCTCAATGTTGGATGTGTATAATAGTCTGATCAATATCACATGCCTCACACACAGTCTTGTGACGGTCAGCACAAAGTCATTAACAAGCTGTCAGTTAACTTGCCCGCCAAAAATCAGTTTATGAATTGATTTAGACAAAACAAACTCTATAGATTCCCATTATAGATGGGAATGTATAAAGAACTGTAAAATGTACTGACTTCCTGGAAAAAACAGCAATATAATGGCATGGGGTTACATTGGTTTTCAGATCTGACAATAAAAGAACTTGGGTTTTGATTGGTTTCTTTCATTGTTTATTATTTTACTGATTAGACCTATTAATTTTGTTTAATAATTTTGTTATATGCAGGACAGTTTTTCTCTCAACTCTTAACCGTATAGGCTATCCACAACGTAATATATATATATATATATATATATATATATATATATATATAAAATTCATTACATTTATATAGCGCCTTTCTGGACAATCAAAGCACTTCACAAAGGGGGAATCGATGGCAGATATATTGCACCTGCAGAACGCCCACCACACACCAGCTAACTGGTGGAGAGGAGACAGTGCTGAAGCCAATTGGTATATATGGGGATGATTAGGAGGTCATGATGGACAGAGGCCACTGGGCAAATTTGGCGAGGATGCCGGGGTCACACCCCTACTCTTTTGAAAGACATCCTGGGATTTTTTGTGACCACAGAGAGTCAGGACCTCGGTTTAACGTCTCATTCGAAGGTCGGTGCTCTTTGACAGTATTGTGTCCACATCACTTTACTGGGGTGTGGACCCACACAGACCACAGGGTGAGCGCCCCCTACTGGCCTCACTAACACCTCTTCCAGCAGAAAACTGGTTTTCTCAGAAGGTCTCTGACCAGGCTCAGCCCTGCTTAGCTTCAGTGGGCAACCAATTGAATAACAATTGGCTATATATATATATATATATATATATATATGCGTGTATACGCAAACGTATCCGTGTGCAAATGTACTAATTGTGCACACCAAATATTAATTTGATTTGGTTAATAAAATGTAATTGACAAAAACTCTTCATTTAATTATATTTGAAAATATCCTCATTTTAATGTTCAATTTATGTTCTAAAAAATCTGAGAGCCATCCATCATTTTGAGTTTTTATTGAGGGTGATCTTGGACCGGTCACTACTGTAATTCCCACCCCTGTCCAGTATGGCAGCAGAGCTGGAGTTCAGGCTCTAGAGATCACACACAAATGAATTTCAAACTCTGGTGGCAGCTAACGTTAGCCTTGCTGACGAAAGAATGATTTCTCTGATGTCTGTGCAGTTCCGGATTAGTCAGTGGGTGTGGCTTGCGGAACTGTGCAAAGTGGTGCATTGTGGGTGTTGTAGTCTTTCAATACAAATGCACCCTTCGGTTATTTTCTGTCTTTTCTCGGTCAAGAGGGCACCAAATTCAAAACTTCTTTTAGATTTCGACTACATATATGATCCACTTTCAATAAAGATTAATGTTGAAATGGGTGAAATGCTCCTTTAAGAAATGATATTCAGTTTGCTACATTTTTAATGATTACAGTATAGCTAAACTTCAACATTTTAGCTGTAAAATGCCACATGCAGTCGCTAATATTAAGAAATATCTTGAGCTTTTGCTTTTAAAAATGTTTAACGTTACAGTTAATGCTTACAAACTTTGAAGATTTTGAATACAGAAGTTACAGCCTATTTTCATTTAGATGTGGTATTATTATTTGTGCTGAAGCTAAGATTAATTACTGCATAAATTAATTAAGATTAAGTAATAAATTAATTTTAAGACAGCGTGGAATAGATTGTAGAATATGCTGTTAGCTATCATTTGGATGGTATAGTATCATGAGCCACAATTAAAGTCATGTGACGCTCATGCCAGGCAACAGGCGTTATTGTTGGGCCGTTTTTTAGTCCCAGTCCGTCCCTGGCTTAGTGTGTGAATTTAATCAGCCCAGTGACAGCAGATGAAAATGATCTGTTTATATTACACTAATTAATGTGTGTTGTCATTGACAAATAAATAAATACACAGTATGTTTATATATATATATTTATTATAAGACTCACACGTTTAACAAAACAAAAATGAAATATTTTAAATGACAAAATATTTTGCAAATAAGCAACATAAATAATCCATTTGGTCTGCGCCGCCTGGATCCGACTGTCGGTCGTTGACTTGGATCGCCATCCGCTGCTTGTTTTGTGAGGCTGACCTGTCCACTCCGGCACTGTCCTGTTGAAGGAACAGACATAATCATGTAACGCTGACCAGATTTAATGAGGGATTCTTACAGAAAATCTAAAGAAAAGTTGCTTCTACCATTTCGATATGAGGGGTCTGAATTGAAAAGGAAATGATGTGCATCCCAGATTAAATTAATGAAGTATTTAGTTTCTAAATCTTAGTCAAATTGAGAGATAGGAGGGTCTAATCAATGCTCTTTTACGGGTCGGCTGGGACCTGGGCTAAAGTCTGTTCCAGTTCTCCGGTTCGGTTGTGATATATATAATATAAGGGACTTACAGACACTCCCTTTTGGATGTTCTTCTGCCTCTGCTGATGCTCCCACCAATCCCTCAACTTCTCCCTCTGCTTCGGGATCCTCAGTTTTGCAGAAGACTCGGGCTCTGGTGCATTATGGGTATTCTGCATCCGCAGCTCAGGGATTTCAGCATCTCTCCTCTCGGAGATCTTTTTAACAACAAGATCTGCCTGAGAACTAGACAGAGGCGCTATCTCAGGCTCAGGGATCTTTACTTTGGGACGAGCTCCTATCTTGTCCTGCATGGATGCTCCATGTGAGGAGTGTGTGAACACCTTTGAGGCAGACACTGGTTCCCTCTGTGGAGACTGGATGGGCATGGGTGTTTCCAAAGAGGCCTTTATAAGATGTTTCGTCAAATGCAGAGGAATCCTGAGTTTTCCTCTTTGTTGGGACCCTCTGGGGACAGGAGCTTCCTTTGGGGACCCAGCAGACACAGGCGCTCCCCCTGAGGATCTGGCGGATCTGTCCGGCACAGGCGATCTGGAAGAGAAGGGCTCTCTCCTTGAGGATCCGGAAGAGAAGGGCTCTCCCTGCGTCCTCTTCCTCCTCCACTCCGGTGTGGTCTTCAGCTTTGTATCTGAGAAGCCCGAGTGTTGGAAATGAGCCTTCTCAGATGCATCACTGAAGACGAGGGATGAAGGGCGTGATGTTGCTCCTGCCTCTTCCGTTTCCCCCCACTCCTCTGAGATGGAGAAGTCGAACTGATAATCGTCAGGGATGGGGTCTGACACCTCCATAATCGCCCACCACCGTCCCGCAGCAAGGGCCGTAGTCAGCTCCTCTGACAGCTCTACATTCTCAAAGATGGCGGGCATGGTTGAGAAACTCATACTGATGATGGATGACGTGGAAAAATCGTGAACAAGACTTTCTGCAGTGTATAACTGTGAAACACTAGAAAAGAAAGAGAAAGAGAAGAGATGATTTGAGTAAACATACAGTACAAGAACCTGAAAGCTTGTTGTCTGAAGCCCAAAGTAAACTCATGTCGTCCGCATTCTGCAGTTTTTTGTCTTTTGAAGTTTAACGGACATCCATGTGTTGAGGCTAAGGAGGCTGAGAGTCTCCCTAAAATGTGTTTTAAATTAAAAATGAAGCTAAAAAAAACTTAATTGTAATTTTATCAATTTACTTACTAATCTGCATGACTCAGATGCACATAATGTAACTGTATATAGTAATTTTTTATTTTGCCCGGTTTGCTTAAAGCCAATAATCAGCTAAAGGCCAATGAGCTTTCAGTATCACTTCAGTGTGTCATCATCTGCTTTTTGTCATTGAAATGTAAAATATCAACAATTATATATATAAAAAAGATTTGATCATAATTGATTCACATATCATCCTCTCATTTCCACATAAACCATCAGTGTAGCCATGCCTATTTATTGATCTAAATGTAGCTACAGCAAATCGAGACAATAACATTCCACAGTTTAAGCAGATTCTTCTGTAAATTATTAAAAATATTCAAATTCAGACCCCCAAACCCAGTGTAAAAAGCACAGCATACTCACTCAATCGCCGTCGACTCGCTACAAAGAAAGCAGGATTCCGCTGCACTCTTTATACTCACCGAACGTTCTAAGGAATGAATGACGTCATAGAGGGATATGGAGACCTCGACTGTTTCAAATGTGAACATGCGATATAAACAAAGACTGACTTAGCATTTTAATTCATGATTGTTGATACATTTATTGATACATTTATGTTTAGCATTTGCAGCTGGTGCATAAACCGGGAGCAAGTGAAGCAGCGGGCTACATTTTATTATAAAGAAAGGATAACAGACCATTGAAACAAAATTAATCAACAGATATTAGCCTACAATAAAAGCACATTTCTGAAACAGAATAGGCTAATTCACAAAAAAAGGTTCCTGTAGGCTGTCCTTGTTTGTTTTTGTTTTTTTTCAATAGTTAAGCAACAGATCAGACGAGAAAGAGTGATGTCCCGAACATTAGCAGGACGTTGATTTAGGATAGGATAGGATTAGCCTTTATTGTCTCCTAATGGAGAAATTCATCTTTGGTCTTCGAGACACAGATGTAACACATACATTATACATAACACATAACACATAACACACAAAACATGAATTACATAAATACAAATTATATTAATGTTAAAAATTAATGTCACACCCGACATGATTAACCTAATTAATGTCACACTTAAATTCTAACCCCCTAGTTGATCGTTCAGTATTTTAATAGAGAGCGGTACAAATGAAAATTTAAACCTATTTAATCTGCAGTTTGGTAACCGTCAGGATCAAGCAGGCTGTCTTTCTATTCTACTCTTTTTCTCTCGCTGCCAGAAGACGGTTTCACGCGAATTTGCGGAAAGTTTTGATAATATTTATTTCCTGAAGATACTGAACAAACTGTTTTGACACCATGAATTTTTCATTTTCATTTTTATTTTTATTAAATTTTTATTTTAAGCTCATTTGAATTATTATGACTGTTATTATTATTATTAATATACTGTTATTGTTATTAATAATAATAATTGTACATGCAGCTGCCACACACAAATCTAATTTAATTGCAATAAATTACAATATTTTATCATTTTATTTATTATTATTTATCGCAAAACTGTGCAGCCCTTTTCTACTGTGATATTGATCCACAATAGAAGATGGAGATGGACAATAGGAGATGATTGGATGAGGGATGGATGTATGGATATCTGTCTATACAGATGCACAAACAATATCAAACTATTCAAATAAAATAGCACTGAATTATGTGTGTTACAACTAACCCCTCTGGCTGTTACAATTAACCCCGCATGGGGTTGTAACATTAGCACTACTGTCACTTTCAGTGCAACTGTACGAAAATGGTAGGTCCTAGAAAAAACTTTTAAGTGTTCATTTGTAGCAGAGATGTGCATGTTGCTTGTGTAAAAAAATATTAATCCAACCTAACTATTTTTTAATTAATTGAGCCAAAACCAAAATGCGTTAGGTTGTGCCCCGCTCACCCCTAAATATTTCATGTTGAAGAAAGTCAATTAATTTAAATACTTTTTTTTTATCTAAACAATAATCTATAGATTTAATTGAAGCAAAACATCTCATTTAAGAAATATGTATTAGAAATGATTTATTTTCTGCAATCAAATATATAGATTTAATTAAACAATGATGTATCATTTTTTAAAAATAAATGTTAATAAAAAATTATTAATTTTAAACTAACAAAAAGATATGGATTTAATAAAACATGTTTCCCATTGTCACATCGGGTCAGGAACGAGACAGAAAGCGAATCCAATCGCAAGCATTTATTAATCACACTAACAGATAATCCAGGGACCTCAGAACAGGACAGATGAACAGGCAGGAACCGAGTGACATTAAACAACAACCGACAGGCAACAACTGAAACAAAGGGGTTTAAATACACAGACAAACAAGCCAATCAAGATAACAAGGGGGCGTGGTTGATAAGAAACACCTGTGGACACTGAGCAACAACATGACAAAAGACAAGACACATGGCAGGATCACATGACCAACAAGGAATCACGTGATATATAAAACACAACAAAACCCACACGTGACATAGCCCCCCTCCTATGGGCGGCTCCCGACGCCCCTAGTGTAACACCCAAAACAAAACCCAAAACAAAAGTTCAGGAGGGTGGTGACACGGAGGTGGTCCTGGGGGAGGGAAGGAGGGCCAAGTCTGTGCAGGGGAACAGGACCAGACTTGGAGCAGACGACCAGGCGAAGGCCAGGGCGGAGCAGGACCAGGCGAAGGCCAGGGCGGAGCAGGACCAGGCGAAGGCCAGGGCGGAGCAGGACCAGGCGAAGGCCAGGGCGGAGCAGGATCAGGCGACGGCCAGGGCGGAGCAGGACCAGGCGAAGGCCAGGGCGGTGAAGACCCCTCGGGCGGCCACGGCGGTGAAGACCCCTCGGGCGGCCACGGCGGTGAAGACCCCTCGGGCGGCCACGGCGGTGAAGACCCCTCGGGCGGCCACGGCGGTGAAGTCCCCTCGGGCGGCCACGGCGGTGAAGTCCCCTCGGGCGGCCACGGCGGTGAGAGCCCTTCGGGCGGCCACGGCGGTGAGAGCCCTTCAGGCGGCCGTGGCTGGGACACTGGGCCCCCCCCAAAAAAATATTTGGGTTGAGTCCCCGGGTGAAGGGCAGACGGGGAGTGGATGGTCTCGGGCTGGAGGGTCTGGACGGTCTCTGGCCGGACGGTCTGGCCGGTCTCTGGAGGGCTGGACGGAACCAGCAGTGAAGAGCATACAGTCTCTGGAGGACTGGACGGAACCAGCAGTGAAGAGCCTACAGTCTCTGGCGAGCTGGACGGAACCAGCGGTGAAGAGCATACAGTCTCTGGAGAGCTGGACGGAACCAGCAGTGAAGAGCATTCAGTCTCTGGAGGACTGGACGGAACCAGCAGTGAAGAGCCTACAGTCTCTGGCGAGCTGGACGGAACCAGCGGTGAAGAGCATTCAGACTCTGGAGAGCTGGACGGAACCAGCGGTGAAGAGCATTCAGACTCTGGAGAGCTGGACGGAACCAGCGGTGAAGAGCATTCAATCTCTGGAGAGCTGGTAGGGACCAGCGGCGAAGAGCATTCAGACTCTGGAGAGCTGGACGGAACCAGCGGTGAAAGCTCGGGCTCGGCAGGGCTGACGGTGAGCGCAGGCTCGGCAGGGCTGACGGTGAGCGCAGGCTTGGCAGGGCTGACGGTGAGCTTTGGAATGAAACTCTCTTCACAAACGAAGATCGCCTCTCTCCAGTTCAGACCCGAGAGATTGGGGAGCTCCCTCGGGTTGACCTCCTTAGCCCCTAGCTGGTAACACAGCTTAATAGCCTCATCACCGAGAGAGCAGGAGGCAGCGAGAGGAACAAACCCCCAGGTATACTGGAACAAATCACAACTATTCAGGGCCAAGGCCGCGATCTGACCAGCAAACTCCCGGATTTGTGCTGCTGGATTCATTTGCGGTCGGTTGTTCTGTCACATCGGGTCAGGAACGAGACAGAAAGCGAATCCAATCGCAAGCATTTATTAATCACACTAACAGATAATCCAGGGACCTCAGAACAGGACAGATGAACAGGCAGGAACCGAGTGACATTAAACAACAACCGACAGGCAACAACTGAAACAAAGGGGTTTAAATACACAGACAAACAAGCCAATCAAGATAACAAGGGGGCGTGGTTGATAAGAAACACCTGTGGACACTGAGCAACAACATGACAAAAGACAAGACACATGGCAGGATCACATGACCAACAAGGAATCACGTGATATATAAAACACAACAAAACCCACACGTGACACCCATCAAGGAACATTGCTTTATATTTGATCGATCCAAAATCTATAAAAAAGACAAATAACTTGCATTGCAAAAAGATTTATTAACCAATTTAAACACATCAGCAATTTCAGTGCTCAATTTTCTTATTTTAACTTCAAGGGCTGCCAAACATTTACCTTACAACAGCCTTAAAGGGATAGTTAATTCAATGAAACAGCCGAGGTAGAAGCAACTTTTCTTTAGATTTTCTGTAAGAATCCCTCATTAAATCTGATCAGCGTTACATGATTTTTACATGAAAAATCAATTAATCCAGAATAAATCAGAAAATTCTGGATTAGAGCACAAATGCAATGTGGAACGAACATGGTCACTTGTCTTGCACACACACGTGCACGCGCACATAAACACACACACCGGTGCGACTCCAATAGAAAGCATTTTTATAGAAATTGGGAAATAAAATCAATAATTCCAGCATTAATCTGAAAATTCTCACACATAAATGAAGGTCTGGTACTAGATCACTAATACGAGGAATGAACATTATCACACACTCATGTGCGCAGACACAAATACACACACAGATAGAGAGAGGTTTGGCTGCAATAGAGAGCATTTTTATAGAAATTCGGAAATAAAATCAATAATAACTGCATAAATCTAAATAAATTCACACACAAATGAAGGTATGCTATGAGAGCATAAATGCAATATGGAAAGAACATGACTACACACATATCACACACACAGAGACACACACACACACACAAACAAGTGTGATTGCAAAAGAGAGCATTTTTATTGAAATTGGCAAAAAACAAACAAACAAACAAACAAAAAAACTCCAGCATGAATCTAAAAATGTTCACATAAAAATGAAGGCCTGGCATTAAAGCAAAACAAAAAACAAAAAAACAATGTGGAATGAGCATGATTACACACACACACACACACACACACACACACACACACACACACACACACGCACACACGCACACACACATGCACATGTGCACACACAGACACACAGGTGTCTGTTCCTATCCACCTATAGCTGTTTGTTTTTTGTTTTTATTTACTTTTTAAAAATTAATTTCTTATTCTAAAGTTAATCATTTTATACATTTCGATTATTGAAATAATATGTAATTGCAATTAAGTATTTTTTCTTTTAATGGCAACTTATGTGGCATAATTCTGCAAATTTATTTGCCGTTACTGCAAATTTATAAAATATTATTGCAATAACAAGATGCTTCAAAAGACCTCAAAAAACAACAAAAATAATTTTAAAACATTGACAAAATACTGATTTAATGTATTTTAAATGTTTAAATATATATATTCATAACAAAAGCTGTTATAAGAGCAGTAAGTCACATCCAGAAATGAATGGATCTAAATGGGACCTCTGCTGGAAGTATATGGTAATTACACTTTCTGGCTAAAACTATATTATCTGCAAAAAAAACATCTAACCAGCAGATGGCAGAATTATGCATCAGACACCTAGTAAATATCCAGAAACAACTCATATTTAAATCTGATAATCGTTACTGTGTTTTATTTGTCATAAAAATGTAATATTTCATATTTATGCTAATGCTGTAGTTGAGGAATTCTGCAGTAAATAGGTACAAAAGTACTTCATATCCCCCAAAACACAGCATAAAAATATAGATGAGAAGTAACTGAAAAAAATGATGTATAATTTGTATTATTAAAAATTATATTTTTTGTACAATAGCTCTATGCATCTTTGGGGTCATATAGACCCCAAATGCACTGAGTGTAAACAGGAAACTAAGAGCAGAAACATGTTTCTCTCTGTCAGTCAGAGACTGACGATCTCAAACCGATTAGCAAATGCTAAACATAAATGTATCAATAAATGTATCAACAATCATGAATTAAAAATGCTAAGTCAAGTTTGTATCGCATGTTCACATTTGAAACAGTCGAGGTGTCCATATCCCTCTATGACGTCATTCATTCCTTAGAACGTTCGGTGAGTATAAAGAGTGCAGCGGAATCCTGCTTTCTTTGTAGCGAGTCGACGGCGATTGAGTGAGTATGCTGTGCTTTTTACACTGGGTTTGGGGATCTGAATTTTAATATTTTTTAATAATTTACAGAAGAATCTGCTTAAACTGTGGAATGTTATTGTCTCGATTTGCTGTAGCTACATTTAGATTAATAAATAGGCATGGCTACACTGATGGTTTATGTGGAAATGAGAGGATGATATGTGAATCAATTATGATCAAATCTTTTTTATATATATAATTGTTGATATTTGATATTTCAATGACAAAAAGCAGATGATGACACACTAAATTGATAATGTTACTGAAAGCTCATTGGCCTTTAGCTGATTATTGGCTTTAAGCAAACCAGGAAAAATAAAAAATTACTATATACAGTTACATTATGTGCATCTGAGTCATGCAGATTAGTAAGTAAATTGATAAAATTACAATTAAGTTTTTTTTAGCTTCATTTTTAATTTAAAACACATTTTAGGGAGACTCTCAGCCTCCTTAGCCTCAACACATGGATGTCCGTTAAACTTCAAAAGACAAAAAACTGCAGAATTCGGACGACATGAGTTTACTTTGGGCTTCAGACAACAAGCTTTCAGGTTCTTGTACTGTATGTTTACTCAAATCATCTCTTCTCTTTCTCTTTCTTTTCTAGTGTTTCACAGTTATACACTGCAGAAAGTCTTGTTCACGAGTTCATTTTTCCACGTCATCCATCATCAGTATGAGTTTCTCAACCATGCCCGCCATCTTTGAGAATGTAGAGCTGTCAGAGGAGCTGACTACGGCCCTTGCTGCGGGACGGTGGTGGGCGATTATGGAGGTGTCAGACCCCATCCCTGACGATTATCAGTTCGACTTCTCCATCTCAGAGGAGTGGGGGGAAACGGAAGAGGCAGGAGCAACATCACGCCCTTCATCCCTCGTCTTCAGTGATGCATCTGAGAAGGCTCATTTCCAACACTCGGGCTTCTCAGATGCAAAGCTGAAGACCACACCGGAGTGGAGGAGGAAGAGGACGCAGGGAGAGCCCTTCTCTTCCAGATCGCCTGTGCCGGACAGATCCGCCAGATCCTCAGGGGGAGCGCCTGTGTCTGCTGGGTCCCCAAAGGAAGCTCCTGTCCCCAGAGGGTCCCAACAAAGAGGAAAACTCAGGATTCCTCTGCATTTGACGAAACATCTTATAAAGGCCTCTTTAGAAACACCCATGCCCATCCAGTCTCCACAGAGGGAACCAGTGTCTGCCTCAAAGGTGTTCACACACTCCTCACATGGAGCATCCATGCAGGACAAGATAGGAGCTCGTCCCAAAGTAAAGATCCCTGAGCCTGAGATAGCGCCTCTGTCTTGTTCTCAGGCAGATCTTGTTGTTAAAAAGATCTCCGAGAGGAGAGATGCTGAAATCTCTGAACTGCGGATGCAGAATACCCATAACGCACCAGAGCCCGAGTCTTCTGCAAAACTGAGGATCCCGAAGCAGAGGGAGAAGTTGAGGGATTGGTGGGAGCATCAGCAGAGGCAGAAGAACATCCAAAAGGGAGTGTCTGTAAGTCCCTTATATTATATATATCACAACCGAACCGGAGAACTGGAACAGACTTTAGCCCAGGTCCCAGCCGACCCGTAAAAGAGCATTGATTAGACCCTCCTATCTCTCAATTTTACTAAGATTTAGAAACTAAATACTTCATTAATTTAATCTGGGATGCACATCATTTCCTTCTCAATTCAGACCCCTCATATCGAAATGGTAGAAGCAACTTTTCTTTAGATTTTCTGTAAGAATCCCTCATTAAATCTGGTCAGCGTTACATGATTATGTCTGTTCCTTCAACAGGACAGTGCCGGAGTGGACAGGTCAGCCTCACAAAACAAGCAGCGGATGGCGATCCAAGTCAACGACCGACAGTCGGATCCAGGCGGCGCAGACCAAATGGATTATTTATGTTGCTTATTTGCAAAATGTTTTGTCATTTAAAATATTTCATTTTTGTTTTGTGAAACGTGTGAGTCTTATAATAAAAAAAAAATATATAAACATACTGTGTATTCATTTATTTGTCAATGACAACACACATTAATTAGTGTAATATAAACAGATCATTTTCATCTGCTGTCACTGGGCTGATTAAATTCACACACTAAGCCAGGGACGGACTGGGACTAAAAAACGGCCCAACAATAACGCCTGTCGCCTGGCATGAGCGTCACATGACTTTAATTGTGGCTCATGATACTATACCATCCAAATGATAGCTAACAGCATATTCTACAATCTATTCCACGCTGTCTTAAAATTAATTTATTACTTAATCTTAATTAATTTATGCAGTAATTAATCTTAGCTACTGCACAAATAATAATACCACATCTAAATGAAAATAGGCTACACCATTATAACTTCTGTATTCAAAATCTTCAAAGTTTGTAAGCATTAACTGTAACGTTAAACATTTTTAAAAGTAAAAGCTCAACATATTTCTTAATATTAGCGACTGCATGTGGCATTTTACAGCTAAAATGTTGAAGTAATCACTGTAATCATTAAAAATGTAGCAAACTGAATATCACTTCCTAACATCACCCAGTCATTATTGATCAATTCTGTTTGGGAGTAGTAGATAAAAGACTGAGAATTCTCTGTCTTTTGGCACAACGGGCCAATACCGGCACGGTACAGTTTTCTCCTCATCTGGACCAGAACTGGGCCAGCTCCGGATTCCTTCATGGTGATTTGGCTCAAATTTGGGCCAGATCTGGTCCTGCTCTGTTTTGGATCTGGTCCAGCCGGATTAAGGCCAGCTCATTTTGTAGACCGTACACACACACACACTCGCTCTCTCTCTCTAAGAAGTACACATAGGTTTTAACATGAAATACTTAGGCAATAAAAAGTTGAACGTACTGCTTTATAAGTTTACACTAAAATGTACACTTTACACTAAAACACCACCTGTGTTAGCACTAATTCATAGCCACTACTTCACAATAATCATGCATTCACTGACTTCCCACAATTCTCCGAAATATTTTTTTTACCTTTAGCGTGCTACGGTGGGCGTGGCTTTGGAGCGCACGTGCGTGTCAATCAAACAACGGAAGGAGACCGTTGGCAAACTCACCCAGTAGCACCTCAATGCAGAACGTGAGATCCACGGGGAGGAGTCGGATCACGATCCAAGGGGTGGAGACGAAACGCTGTCAGGTAAGTCGAGTGACTTTTGTCGGTTATATAAATTAAATACTTTTATTATCACAATGATGATGAGTTTAGATTTGCAGCAGGTTTGCTATCATGTTGATAAATTTATAGCTAGCTTATCGATTGCATTAACTAGCACTACTGCTGCCATGGTAGAACAGTTAAGCCTACACACAGGTGTAAAACAGGAATAAAGGGAAAAATACATTGACATAAATCTTTACAATGACTGTTTCTCAGTATCCTTTAGTTCACTATTTCAATATTGCAAAACAGCCCATTCTCACCCCCAAGGCGTCACTTAACTGACGCCTTGGGAAGCATTTGGACATGCTTCAATATCTGACGCTTTAGGCGCCATTTAGCGTCAGTTAGATGACGCCCTAGGATCGCGTGTACCCCACCCCCACCCCACACCTAACCTAACCGCGTCCTCTAACTGACGCCGTAGGATCGCATCATGTAAGTGACGCTAAAGGGCGCCTAAAACGTCAAATATTGAAGCATGGTCAAAGGTGACACCTTGGGGTGAGAATGCGTTGCGCAAAACGGATGTGTTTGTCAGTGAAATCATTTTGTGGGTGTGTCATGTCAGTTGTCCACAGTTCTTGTTAGTATTCAGTGTTTGAATGAGTCATGTGTCCCGCCAGAAGTGTTCATTTAACAAATGGTTTAACAAAATAAATGTAATAGATCAAACTTTACCACTATTTGGAAAGCTATTCACTCTGTCTTTTACGGCCATGACAAAAACGTCAGTCTCCTCGGCTGAGAACGCTCCTGGCGCGCTCTTATTTTCATATTTTTATTATCATAATAATAACAAAAATCCGCCATATTCCGTTTCGACATCCTGCTGCAAGATAGGTGATTGAGGAACGACTCCATTGCGTATGTCACGCGACAAATGAACGTAAGACTCGGAAGGTAAAGTAATCATTTATGTTCCCTGTAAATCATTTTTTACTGTGTTATGATTTCTTGATTCAGAATATGATCAAATTTGCATAGGTGGATGTGATCGGGGAATTTGGCTGTTAAAATTATAACATTTAAAGCCACTTGTGACATGCACCTAGTGGGTGCTTTCTTCCGTTACCTTGTGGGTAACTGTAGCCTTCTGCCACACTGTCAGAAAAAAAGGTACGAAAACTGTCACTGGGGCGGTACCTTTTCAAAAAGGTACACTTTTGTACCAAAAGGGTGCATATTGTACCATGAAGGTACCAATATGCATCATTTAGGTACAAAAGTGTACCATGAAGGTACCAATATGCACCCTTTAGATACAAAAGTGTACCATGAAGGTACCAATATGCACCCTTTAGGTACAAAAGTGTATCTTTTGAAAAGGTACCGCCCCAGTGACAGCTTTCGTACCTTTTTTTTTCTGACAGTGCAGGAGCAGATGTCGTCAGGTGGTACACAACCTTCACTGGGTGTTTCGGCCCTCAACCACAACACCATCCGGTTGGTGGGCCGGCAGTGATGGCCAAGTCACTGCCCATCTGCTCCTGGCTTCCAGCTTTCCTCCTCCCTCCTGTTCCATATCCAGCAGGAGGCACGTTCTGCCTCCTCCCCCATCCGACGCACTGCTTGTTTTTTCCTTCTTTCGTTCATGCCCAGAGCTGATAGTAACCGCCAGGTTGATTTAGCAGGGAAACCTCTGCAGCCAACCTCCACTGGGAACAACCAGGCCTGCCATCCCTTGTCCTTGCAGTCCTGAAGAAGGGACTGATACTTCAAGGCCTTCCTCTCATGGGCAACCTCACATCTCTCCTCCCAAGGCACCATCGGCTCAACTAGAATTATTTTCTTGCCCTCTGTTGACCACAAGACAATGTCTGGACGGAGGGCTGTGAGCACCACCCCTGGGAATTGCAGCCTTTTTCCCACGTCCACCCTCATCTCCCAGGACCTGGCGTTTTGAAGGAGATTGGGTTTTGATGGTTTGGTTAAAACAGGCCTTTCTCCCTCCTTGATGAAGGTGATCGCCCTCTTCAAGCCCATACCGGCAGGCCTTTTCCTGCATCTCTCCTGCTCCAGTATGTCAGCAAGGGACAGTAACACTTTGTCATGACGCCACCTATACCGACCCTGAGTGAGAGCTGTTTTGCATCCTGATAGTATATGTGCCAATGTTCCCTTTTGCCCACATAACTTGCAGTTAGGATCTTCCCTCAGCCCCCATACATGTAAGTGTGCTGGCGAATGGAGGGTGTCATAAGCCATGTTTCCATCCACTTGTCAATCGAATTATCTGAAATTCGGTTAAAAAACTCATGCGGATAAAGCTGGTGAAAGTGTGTTTCCATCCAACGGCTTTAAAGCGAATAAAAACCTGTACGTAATGACGTCACATGCTGTTTTGCGATCAAATTGGTATATCGAATTGATTTGAGACATTTTAAGGTGTTTCCATTTATTTTCGCACTAAATCGAACAACATTCAAGCGAACTTTTGCGAACAAAGTTTTGTTAGACAAAACGGATCGCGCCATCTACCAAAAAATTATCAATATTTCAGAAGTTGAAGGCTAATAATGCTTATGTGCCAGCTGATAGCGACATATGAATGGGATAATGTATGCGAGGCGGTTGTTGTATTCGCTATAACAACCGCCTCGCTATATTATCCTGCTTATTACATATAAATCAACCAAATAAATAAATAAATCAACAATTTGACACAAAATATTGACTTAAAAACGAGTTTATTGATTTAAAAACGAGTATTGCTTCTGCTAAAGAAAATAGTCTGTTCCCGTCTCTGAACTGCGTCCATGGCAACGGTGTGTTATAGCAGCGCCGCAGTCTGTTAACTAGAAATAACAGACCAAGCCAAGCCACGTAAAAACAAGCAAAACTAACCTAAGAAAACAACAACGCTATAAACATTGCTATGATGATGACGATGCACGTATGCCCGACGACAGCGGAGGTGACTGTGGTGTGGGAACGACAGCGCTCCATCAGTTCTGGGAGATCGTGGTTCACGGAAACCCTTTGGTTGAAGCATCTTTTTGCTTTGTCCACTTACATCCCGTCTTTGTTGACATCCGCCATGTGTGCGCAAACAGACTGGCCGGAAATGAACTCGTCTTCTGACGTGTTGCAACCATAAAAGGGCATAAAACTTAATCGCAATTCATTATTTATTCGGCAAATAACGTTTCCATCAGCTTTTATCGCATTAGCCGTATATCGATCAAGAGAAAATTCGATGAGACCGAACGTATTTCATCTGAGTCGATTTTCATGAAATTACATCGAATTTTACTGTTTCCATAAGGCTTTTTTCATTCGATATCACTTAATTCGGATAAAAACGTGTCGATGGAAACATGGCTATAGACAGATCGCAGTAGGAAGGAAATTCGGTAGGGCTCCAGCCGCCACAACTCTTGCCAGGAGATCTTGCGCTTGGGAAGGTCCCATTTTGTCCATGCGCCCTGGGATCCTTGTTCCACTGCCCTTGCCATCCGCCTTTCCTCCTCAGCCTGAACCATCTCCAAATAAACGAAATGACTCGAATGTCTCAGAGAGTCAGTAAAATGAACTTTTATTAAAATGAACGATTAATCGATGAATTGGTCGCTAATTTAAGTGACGATCGATCATGGGAATTTGTGAAAATTTACATCCCTAGTGTACATACCTCACTAACATGCACACACAAACATAGTCGAGCACAAATAAACACATATTTACAATGTATAATGTGAAAAAGGTATGTCTCAAAGGGAATAATATAATTTTTAATAAGAGGAACCTCCAAAATTTCTGCTTAAACTCAACTTAGAACTTAGTCCCAATTTAACTCAAATTAATGACCCCATTATATCTATTGGGCCAGTAACTAAAAATCTGAATTATTTAGCCAGAGGCCATCGAAACATGGGTTATGAATCATCATTTCTAAATGTCCAATTTTTTTTTATTGATTTATCAACCCTATTATTATTGAGAAGTAAGATTTGATATGTCAGGCCACCCACTTTGCTTTTTTCTGGGGTGGTCTCAACATGAGGACCTTTATTACATCATTGTTTACTGGTTAGCAGACAGGAGCATATGGAGCAGTAGCAGATAAAGACTGTTTGCTGATCGCTGCAGGTGAAAGTCCAGTGATTTGTGTAAGAGTTGAACTGTGTTCTCATCTGCCCTGTTTTTGACATCGCTCTAGCACAAGGGTGCGAGGAATCTGGAGATGAGGATGCAGTCTTCCCTCCTGGTCTTGTTGGTGTGTGTGTTCTGGCAGCATGGCGGCACCTCCTCAGCGCCAGCCGAATGCCACGACACCGCCGTGGTGAAGGCAGCGGAGGAGACCTTAGAGCAGATCAATGCAGACAGACAGGAAGGGTATATCCTGACACTCAACAGACTTTATGATGTCAGACAAGACATCAAGGTGAGTGCGTTGATACTAGCATCATTTTCATCTATATGGATGCGTTTGAATAGGTTCTTATATGAAATAGGCAAAAGGATCAGTGGCGAACAAGGATCTTGGAGAAAAAAAATGGATATCGCGAAGTTGCCATCAAGCAAAAAAGTGAATGAAGTTGAAATGGTCCACTTCTATAAGTAACTTTGCCACTACATTCAAATATTTTCACATTTATTTGTATAGTGCTTTTCACAATACATATCGCATCAAACATTACATGTCAACTCTCATTTAGAGAATCAGTCGACTGTTTTTGGGTTCGTGGATTAAGTTGACGTAGACGTAAGATATTTATAGTTAGTAGAATGTCTATTGGGAGCGTCAAAATAAAGAGTCACCAAAATGAATATAACATAGAAATATTTAGATACACCTTGATTATCAAGTAATTGATTGTTGATGAATTATTCCCTGAAATAGTGCTTCATTATTGATTTTATTAACCTCATTTTAATGGTCCTCTTATGTTATATTAAAATGTCATGTTATGTAAAAAGAAGGATTGTGGACTACAGTAAGGTTTTTTGATGCCCGAAGTGGAGGGACTTGCAAGCTAGAGCAGCATAATTGACTTTAAAACAAGGTTAAATGTTCAAATTATAGTCAGTGTAAAGCAATTGCAGAAGATTCCAACACAATACTAACCAATGCATCCCCAAAACAGTAGTCTAAATAAAGCGATATCTGTCAGAGCCAGAGTCCAAGTCCATTTCAAGTTGACTCAGTCAGTGAGGGGAAGAATTGTCAGCTGACGGTGAGAAGGGTATTGTGCCATGTTTAGTTTCTTTTCTTTTTTTAAAAAAAGTTATGGAATGAATGGAAGATACACACAATCACACGTTGTGAATATATGAGTGTGCTCTTTTTTTTTATTTTTTTATTTTTTTTATTTTACAAATTCTAATTTATTTTTCAAAATAAGTTTTATCACAAATATTATGACATTTTTGCTGTCTGAATGAACCTTTCTTCGTCCAATTAAATAAGTCAATAAATGTTCTGATATTTTTAAATATACAAACAAAAAAATATTTACCAAAAATATTAATTTTTGGAACTGAAATCTGAAAAGACACACTATATGTATTAATCTAGCCTTGTCCAAAAAAATACTTAAAATAAAAATAAATTATCAGATATTTTAAAATATGAAAATATGTGTACACTTATAGTTTTCACTTTTTTAAAAAAACTTTTGCTGATAATTTACTCACCCCCATGTCATCCAAGATGTCCTCGTCTTTCTTTCTTCAGTCGAAAAGAAATTAAGGTTTTTGATGAAAACATTCCAGGATTTTCTCCATATAATGGACTTCAATGGGAACCAAACGGTTCAAGGTCCAAAAGACAGTTTCAGTGCAAACTGTTCAAAGGGCTTTAAACGACACCAGACGATGAATAAGGGTCTTATCAAGGACCCTCTTTGAGTCATGACTCGAAAAAACATTAGTTCATTTTGATGAACGAGTTCGAACAGGAGAGTCACAAACGCGCATCACAGAACAGAGCAAGACGAGCATTTGAGCTTATAAAACGTAAACTTTGTTATTTATTTTATTAAATGAGCGATCATTTCGCTTGATAAGACCCTTATTCATCGTCTGGAATCGTTTAAAGCCCTTTGAACAGTTTGCACTGAAACTGTCTTTTGGACCTTGAACCGTTTGGTTCCCATTGAAGTCCATTATATGGAGAAAAATCCTGGAATGTTTTAATCAAAAACCTTCATTTCTTTTCGACTGAAGAAAGAAAGACATGGACATTTTGGATGACATGTGGGTGAGTAAATGAACAGCAAGTTTTTTTAAAAGTGAACTACTCCTTTAAGTTTAAAAAGACAAGAAGAAAGATAAACAAACAAACAAACAAACATGACTATAAATGTTGTTTAAAAGCAGAGGCTCTGTTCTTTCATTTGATTTATTGTATGTTCAGATAATAAAAAAAAAACCCAGCTGGCAGTTTTTGAAATGTTATTTCATGCTGGTTTGATTTGTTTGTTTGCTTGTAACAAAGGCAGAGGGTGTGAGGCATTTACACCTGACGATCGATGTTCTGGAAACACAATGTCATGTGATCAGCAGAAAAACATGGAAATCCTGTGCCATTAAGGGGATTGGTAGTCTACCGGTAAGTATTTAACTCTAGAACCATCAGTTACTTAAGTATGTGCTATATTTTACTTGGGTATATATTTGTATATCCTGTTTGACCAAAGAGTTAACTGTTATCTAAACTATATTAGGTGTTCGGAACATGTGATGCATCTGTTTCCCTTCAGAGCACCGTCAAAGTTCAGAATTACAACTGCACCATCCAACAAGGTCTGCTGTGACTGCATTGAACCACGCTTACTTAAATTTTCTGTCCATTACCACAAAAAATAATTACGTCACATCTTAGAAATGAATTGCAGAGAGTTTCAGAACTTGCCGCAACTGCTGCTTATAATTTTGTCAAAGGGTTTATATTAGGGTTGTCAAGCGGTTAATCGCATCCAAAATACAAGTTTGTGTTGTTTACATAATACGTGGGTGCACTGTGTATAATTATTTTATATATAAATACACACGTGCTTTTATATGTTTAAGAAATATTTTCATGTCAATACTGTATATAGATTTATATATAATTTATATTATATATAAATATTTTATATATAATTTTTTTTCTTAAATATACATGCATGTGGGTGTATTTATTTATTTTTATATATATATATATATATATATATATATACAAAATAATTATACGCAGTATATTATGTAAACACAAACTTTTATTTTGGATGCGATTAATCGTTTGACAGCCCTAGTTTGTATTATTGTGCCATTTTGCTTTTTAAAATGACCTAAAAATGACATTTTTTCCTAGACTGCTTTCCCATGAGGCCATGGTAAAGTTGTCGTCATATTAGTAAATTTGAGGGGTTGAGCTGAAATTATTTCCGTGGTAATCGACAACTTGCCTCTCAAAGTTGTAGTGGAACATTTATAATGGTACACATTTTGTTAATCTAAAGAATACTTTATTCTGATTGGTCAATCTCGGCATTATGTTATACAAATATTTTTAGATAATGACCACTAAATTGTGTGTTTCTGTCACAGTCTCCGTCTGCACCTCTGTTTTTTCAAAAGATTTGAAGTAACGTGTTTGAACGTGCATACTATGTAAGAACGAGCCAAATATTGAGTCTGGTAATAAAGCAAAACAACTGAGAACAATTAGAAATAGTCCTCAGATGACATGTCTGTAATTTATATAAAACAAATCTAGCGTTAATTGGATCTCAAACAGTTTCATTAAAAGTAGTTATTACTCCACCATGTGCGAAACCAATGTGGTTGAACGATACTTTGCGACAGTGGGTTTCGGGAAACAGTCGTGACTAGCTCGTTGATTTTTCCAACGATGCATCATACTATGGTAGTGAAGCAGTGAACTACGTCGTTGTACGGGAAACGCACCCCAGAGCGGGCCTCGAACCCAGGTCTCCGGCATGAGAGTCAGGCGCTCTAACAAGGAGGCTAAAGACTGCAGCCTCTAGCGTCTGTCGCTAGAGCGCCTATTGAGATCAGGGGAGTGAGGTTTACTCGCACAGCAACTACTAGCTGGCCTCCGTTACATATTGTAGTGAAACAGCGAACTACGTCGTTGTACGGGAAATGCACCCCAGGTCGTCTTCAGCGATACATGTTAAAATGTTCATCGTCCAGGTCACTGAGGGTCCCTGTTCATCGTCCACCTCGACAATGAACAGGTGGAAAATTGAGTAGGTGGCTAATTGAGTTCATGTATGGAGACAAAGAGGATTCTGGGAAGTGTAGTGCAGACGACGACTGAGAGGGGCAGACGGAGACTGTGACAATTTCACTGATGATGCTACTACTGACTGTACTAAAAATGGCCCTGGAAGACTTTAGCATTTCATTTTAACGTGAATGTTGAAAAAACAACATCTATAATGACTTGTTTCCACCGAGTGGTGCGGTACCGTACAACCCTAATCCGGCCAAGCGGTACAGTACCATACAACCCTAATCCGGCTTGCGTTTCTGCCACCAGCAGTACCATACTCGATAAGCGTGGTGTAGCCTACTGTATGCTGGACAGAAGCGATCGACGTAATTTCCGCGCGAAGAACAAAACGACATAGTAGCAAGTGGCAGTTTGTCACAAGAAGCCAAGGACCGACATTAGGCGTTTCCCAATACAGTGCCGAAGTTACGACGTCACTCTGTAGACCAAAACGCGGAAGTGAGTTAGCATTTTAGCACTACCGGTTCCCTCGCTCTAAAGTCTATGGGACTTTTGAATGGGTTTTTGCTAAATCGCCTGAAATAAGGTCTGTGGCGAAAAAAGCCTCTAAATATTCTCTAAATATTTTCACGTTTTGATCTAGAACACACAGTTATAACCTGCTTGTGGTTTTTTACACTTTATTGTGTCTGCTTGTGTTTTTGTTTAACTTTATATAGGCTTCAAAATGTATACATTTTGGATTAACTTGTAAATATTATCTTGTAAGGGTCACAAATCTTTGTTAAACACAGATCTTGTTTTTGCGATTTTCCAAGTCTATGTCGAAAATGCATAGCTTTTCGATCGAGGAAACCCATGCGCCGCTAGCTTCCGAGTTGTCCTACAAAGTGACGTTATAACTTCGGCACTCTATACCAAGTATGCAAAAACTCAGGAGAATGACTCCCAAGGACGAGTCCGGTAGTTCTGCAAATGGAACAGCGCGTTCTTGAAAGCATCACTCAGCGACTCTGCTACTCCGGTTATCTCTGTATGTATATTTTAGGCATCTATAAAACAAAATATGTTATAAAACACCACTCTGCCTCTCTTCGTTTTCATTTAAAGAAATAATCTGGTCCAGGCAATATGTGCATTTGTACTCTGATCATCTTCATTGTAATTAAATTAAAAATGACAACTCAACCCTGTCTCTGTTTGTTAAATTACAGCTTTATCAATAATAGCCATTATAAAAGTATGAGTGAAAGGTACAAGAAGCTATACAATAAGACAAGTCAAACATACAAAGTCAGCACTCAAGTCTAACTAATGTTTCAACGGTAAGATAGCCTAAATATATAAAGTCATTAAACTTCACTTAGCCCTCAGCCAAAACGATTGGCCAGGGAACAAATGATAGATTCACAAGACCAAAGATCGCCCGTTTGGTCTACACAAGACAAATTATACCTAATGTTTAACCACGACAGAGACGTCAGCGGCAAATGAAAGAACGACTAGCCGAGGAAAGGTTGTTCCAGGCGGGGTACCGATAATCGCCTGGAATGGATCTCGCCACCTGGATTAAATTTTCATAGATCTTTATAAATAAACCACAAATCTGAGCTTAAAACAACTACATTCTCACCTGAAAAACTACAGATTATCTGTATATTAAAAAATGCCGCTTCTTATGCTGTGTTCACAGCGGACGCGAATAGCGCGTCAAATTCGCGCCTGACGTGTTTAGTTTGACGCTTGACCACTTTGTGTTAATTCGCGTAAAAACAAAAGTTTGAAACGAAATTTACACGTGTCAGAATCGAAATCCGTTGGCGGCCATTTTTTTATGTCGACCGAGCATTCATCGAGAGAGTAACCGCTCTATATTCTCTGGAGAGCAGAACAGCGGCGTGGGGATCATCGTCGCCGAGTTTCACCATTTGCTCGCTCCAGGAGCTACGCTGGATGACGGCCGCTGTCAGCGGTACTTCTCCTGTCCCGCGTACAGTTTGATGACCTGTTGTCCCGCAGCGGAGCGAGGATCACCCTCGCCCTCATCCATCTAATCTAATCTAATCGAATTCGCGTCAAATGCGTGAATGCACAAATAGCACTAACTAAATCATTCGCACGTAACGCGTCAGACGCTCAATTCGCCGAACTTGAGTCTTCCGCACCGCGCTCTACGCCTCATTCGCGCCAAAGGAATTTTTATGTGCGTAACGCGTCTTTGGATTAACTTAACATTGAAATCATTTGCGCCTTACGCGCTATTCGCGTACGGTGTGAACGCACCATTATGTTGTCATGCCCCTTGTAGCACGTGCAAATGACGATTCTCTGTCAACCAATCAAAGTTCTGCAGTGAATATAGTTCCACCATTTAGTTACCTTACCACCCCAGTGGAAGAGTACCGGAAAAGTGGTATGATTCAGCATTTTGGTACCATTCAATTTTTGACAGTGGAAACGGAAATAATTGCGTACCATACTGTACTGCACCGTACCGTACCGCTCAGTGGAAACGAGCCATAAGTCTTCAGATTAAACTAGAAAATGAAAACTTTACACATTACACGACACAAAGAGCTGAATGAGAGAGAACTTTGAGGAGAGCATGTTATATGTTTTATCTAATTAGTCCACAGAAGAAATAACTTGGATTACAGATTTTACATAATAATGACTATTTGGCTTTATATAATGCCTTTATCCAGGGATATTATAATATAGAGTATGTTCTTCGTGAAATGTTGACTTGTCCTCGCTGTTTTACAGTGGCAGCTCGAACTATAATAAACACTTGCCCCGACTGTCCAACTGCAGAACGGTTAGATGATCCAGTTATATCTGAGACCACAAAGCTGGCCCTGCAGAAATTTAACAAAGAGCACACTTTCCCACATTTATATGCTCTTCTGAATATAACAGCAGCCAGCATGCAGGTATGTCAACACCAATAAATCAATAGATCGAGTGGCTCTGTCCTGTAGACATGGCAGGAGATGTGTATTGTGTGTTTTGCAGTGGGTTGTGGGTCCGGCTTACTTTGTGGAGTTCACTATTCAAGAGACTGACTGCAAGAAATACATTACCAACACTGATCTCACCCAATGCCTGCTGAAGGATTCAGAGTCAGCTGTAAGCACTCATTTCAGTTCAATAAATTACAAGCCAGTAATTCAAGATTAAACTAATTTTTAAACCAAATATTAAGAACTATATTTATACTTGCTTTATATTGCTTTTGCCATTAAAAGTGTAAGTGTAGTAACTTTTTTCTGTTTGCTAAAGCACAAGGGGTTTTGCACTGGTGCACACACCACTGTTGACGATGGACTGGAGATCAAAGTTCCTGTAGAGGTCAAATGTGAAATCTTTCAACCAGTGGTGGGTAATTTGCATTGTTGGAGAGTGACTGAAAGTAACTAACTCAGCTACATTATTCAGTAGTGTAACCGTTCAGATTTTTTCACCCGTTCTATATCCGACCGCAGTGTAGCATGTCAAATGACCTATATTAAAATCGCCTATATTTCACCGAAAAATCACCCAAAGATGTTTCCCTTGCGGTTCCTCTATCTCTGGGTCGCAAGAGGGTGCGGATGGCAGTGTGCTATGCTATGCCTTGCCACGCTCATACCACTCTTCTATCACCAGCCGGCAGCTTGGTACGGTTCTAGGACGCCGAACCGTGGAGTCGGGTAAGTGTTGCAGTGCGCCCTCAAACCCCACTCTGGGACGCTATGCCTTCTGGGTCAAGTCCCTGTGCTCCACCTCGCTGCCTTACAGCAGGTGTGTGGTCCCTCTGACCCGGCTTGTATGGTCTCTGGAGGCCTGGCTAGTGCTTCCCAGTCCAGGCCCTTGTTCCTGTAGAGAGAACACGGCATGAGCTTTCTAAACTGTCAACGACTGACTCATACTGGCCCAGTCGGTCGCAAGAGCAGTTGTGTGAACACAGGGACGTGCCTCGAGTTGCTTGCAGTACAACTTACGCTGGGCTGATTCAAAACGCTGTTACGAGGCAAGCACGTACTGGTCCAAATGGACAGCACTGCGGCCAAGGTAGTCAACGCTCTAGTCGCATGTGGCAACTCGCCCACCATCTCCTCCTATTGGAGTCAGAAGCATATAAGGCTGCTTCATGCCATTTATATTCCAGGCTTGCTCAATCGTGCAGCCGACAAGCTCTCACGACAGCAGGAGCTCGCGAATGAGTGGAGACTCTATCCCCAGTTGTTCCAGCTGATCTAGAAGTTTTACTCCCTTACCGAGGAGACCCACGACACAGACTCGCTGGCACACAGCTGGCTATGCAAATATACATTTCCCCCAGTGAGCCTCCTTGCACAGACACTGAGCAAAGTCTGTGAGAATAAAGAGCAGGTCTTGTTATTTGCCCCGTATTGGCCCAACAGGACCTGGTTTTCAGAACTCCTCGTGACAGCCGCTCCCTTGCTCATTCCTCTGAGGAAGGACCTGCTTTCTCAGAGATCTAGACGGGATGCAGAGGACTTAGGTGATCAACCCAAGGCTGTGGTAAACGCCATCACTTCGGCCAGAGCCCCCTCTTCTCACCGGGAAGACCCCACGGAGATGCTCGATCAGAGATGTGTTTTCCTTCTTGGAGGAAGGACTGGATCGTAGGCCGTCTCCCTTCACTCTGAAAGTGTATGTTGCCACGATTGCACATCAGGATCCAGTAGATGGTAAATCTCTAGAAAAGCACAACCTGATCAGGTTCCTAAGGGGTGCAAGAAGGCTAAATCCTCCCCATGGGATCTCTCATTGGTGCTTATGGCAGTGAAGAGAGCCCCTTTCAAACTAGTGCAGTCAATTGAGCTAAAAATCCTGTACATTAAAATCCTGACTGCGCTAGCTTCCATCAAGGGGGTAGGGGACCTGCAAACATATTCGGTCAACAAATCGTGCCTGGAATTCGGACCGGCCAACTCTCAAGTTATCCTGAGATAACTCAGGATACATCCTGAGATACGTCCTCTCAAGATATCCTGAGATACGCCCTCTCAAGTTATCCTGAGATAACTCAGGATACGTCCTGGATATGTACCCAAGGTTCCCACCAGGTTTTGCTAGATTTTATAGTCTGCGTGTAGAGCTAGTGTTCCTCCCATGTACTTGCCCCAATTGCCTGGCGAATACCAGGGACACGACTCTGTGTCTCGCTTGCTGCGCTATTCCCCGGATACGTACGCTTATCTTTCTCCTCAGCTGGAGAACCCTGTTGAGTTCCTCCACCACACTCGGCAGTCGGATGTGGCGAAGTGTCCAATGCCAGGCTTAGCCCTCATAAGTACACCTATTGGTTGACCCCTATGCTAGGCGCCCATAATTATGTTGTGATCCCTACGGTGATCCCATATGTGTATTCTTCCTTTGTTGCTCCATTGTCTTTCACTTTGCATAGGCCACTCTGCCATCCCTGCAGGTGTTGACTCCCTCCTCACTATTTATACCCACGCTGCAGGGTGGAGCATGTGATGCAAATTCGCACGCAATGTGCATTGGCTCGTTTAGTTTACACTTGAAGACGATCGGGCTCTCAGGTGAGATACCAATTCGACATAACATCTGCTAAAAGTTGGATTTGCCAAATATTACAAAGTACACTCGCAGATAAGCTAAACGCTAACGAAAGTGATAAAAAAAATAGTCAACTTGTCCAGCGTTGTTAGTTTCTGTTTGCTGATAGCTTGTAGTAGCTTTCTACAGCCATCGGCACTGATCCTCAACAAACTCGTCTCCATACCGGTGTGATGACTCCGACTTCCAACCAGATGGAACCGGATTAATATTCTGAACGTTTTGATCCAATCTGACTTCTGACCTGTAATGCTGCCTGGAACATAATCATACTCTGTTCGCTTGTTAGCCAGAGAAGAACTGAGCGACTGAGCCTGGGTTCTCCCAAGGTTTTTTTTCTCCATTCTGTCCCTGATTAAGTTTTTGTTCCTTGCCACTGTTGCCTTGGCTTTTGGCTTGCTTAGTTGGGGACATTTAATATTCAACAATATTATTGATCTGCCTTACTTTTTAGAAACAAACTTTGTATTATTTTCATGTTATCACTGTAAAAAGAGCTATATAAATAAAGGCGACTTGACTTGATTAGTGTAACTTACTTTACAAAGAGTATTCCAATAAGCCAGAGCAAAACGCATCAGAATCAGTGAAAGATCAGAATCAGTTTGTGATTTTTATTTTTTTCCTATGGTGTTCTCCAGGCTGTTCGTCAAGAAACCTCCAGACCTTTTGGGTCAATACATGTTCTCACTCCTCCACCCATCCAAACTACCCCCAGAGCCCCACCCATGGCCAGCAACTGCCCGGGGGAGAGACGACACCACCTTGGACTAGATGAGCTGAATCTCTAATAATGAAATAATTACTTGAAGACAGGCCATCCCATCTAAATAAGAACTGTATGTTCACACTTATCATGTGCTTTGTTGCATTGTCAGATTTAGATGTTTCTAGTATAAAGGTTTTTGCCTATGCACAGCATTATATCATTAAAGATATTCACAACACAACCACAGTAATATGACATATCATGAGTAAAATCTCTTGGAAAAGTCAAATTTCATCATAAAAGTCTAAACAAGGAAGCAAGAAAGTATATTTCGCTTAAATGAATCCTGTTTGGGACTAGTACTTTATTTTTGCATTGTGACATTTTCCATGACATTTACACATACTTTTTCTTTTTTTTTTTACATATTCTCATTACTCTAATGTGAAAATATATTGTCAGTCAATAATGTAATGTGGAAAAAGATCAAGTATTAAAAGTCACATATTAATACATCATGGTAGTATTTAGTATTTATTATATTACTTTTTAATTTAAACTGAATTTTAATTGTGTAAACAATTATCAACTAATTGAATGTATTAGAGTAATGAGAAAAATAATTTACAAGATATTGTTTATTAAATTGTTACAGTGCAACTCATGCTTCTAAACAATGAGCTAATAAGGACGTTTGTGTGACATCCATCCTACTTAAAAAAGCGTACAACATGAACATACTGCATTACTTCAGACTGGTAGTTGGCAATATAAATAAAATTATAATTTGGCTGATACAATAAATGCAACCAATCAGAATCCAGACTCTTTAATTGACATGTATGAAAAACTCGACAGACGAAACCGTAAGCAATGAACAGAAACCGAGGAATTTGAAAACTTAGTGAGTGTGACACAATTACACATCAGTGAGTTAATTTCTGTTATATTCATAAACTTGATCTGATCTTGGAAGAGTTAATTCAGGTCTACAGTGAATAAAATAAGTATTTGATCCCCTAATGATTTTGTAAGTTTGTAATGGTTTAACATTGGAACTGTAGAAAATGTAATACAGAATGTTATGAAATCAAGGTTACACATTATTTTAATGTGTCCTTATTACAGTGTATTCAGTTATACATTTAAGAATGAGTAATATTAATTACAGCCCATTCTCACTCCCAAGGCGTCACCTAACTGACGCCTTGGGAAGCATATGACCATGCTTTAATATCTGACGCTTTAGGCGCCCTTTAGCGTCAGTTAGAATGACGCCCTAGGATCGCGTGTACCCTACCCCCACCCCATACCTAAACCTAACCGCGTCCTCTAACGGACGCTTTCCTTTAGCGTCAGTTAGATGACGCCGTAGGATCGCGTCATGTAAGTGACGCTAAAGGGCGCCTAAAACGTCAAATATTGAAGCATGGTCAAAGGTGACACCTTGGGGTGAGAATGCGTTGAGGGTTAAGGTAGGAGTAGGGTTTAGTTTAGGGTTAGTTGCATGTAACTAAGCATAATTTACTGTTATTACTATAGTAACTACATGTAATGTGTAACAAGGACACTGTCAAATAAAGTGTGACTGGAAACAAATGTAGTTGTCGTTACATGGAATTAATTCAGCACACTGAAATAGGTATACTAAAAAGGCACAAAGTCAGAGACTCAATCCTTAATACAAATGGGAACCGTTAATACAAACCGTTAATACAAACGGGAAAACCCGTAACACCAAAGATGGTGGTTGTATGCAAATGCCCCGCCCCTCCCGCTGGACAGCCAATCATCTGCTTTTAACGGTCAAGTTGGGAAACATTTAAATACGTTACTGTTTGAAAAGGCGGCAGATTTGATATGCAGTGTATGTGTGCGTTGTGTAAATATCAGACATCCCAATCAGTCTCCCAGAAGTTCCGGGTGTCTCCCGCAGATTGATAGAGGCTCGTTGATGCCCGCAAATTAGTTAAAATCTCTTGGAATCTAGAGCGAGCAAGCAAGAGCGCGCACATACAGGCTATGGACTGGTCCAGTGGCTTACAACTACTAGCCCAAGCCATCTTACAGTCTATGGACCAATCTGTTACCCAACAACTAGCCTAAGCTAGCTCACAGCCTGTGGACCAGTCCGACATCCAGTATCAAGCCTAGGCCAGCTCACAATCTGTGGGCAAGTCTGGCATCTTAAAACCAGCGCAAGTCAGCCCACAGTTTGTTGAACTGTCAGATAGCCTGCTGTTAGCTACTGTCAGAACACAGTTTGTGGACCAGTCTGGCATCCAACAACCAGCCTAAGTCAGATCACACTCTGTGGACCAGTCTGGTATTCAACAATTAACCTAAACAAGCTCTCAATCCGTGGACCGACGTGGCATCCAACAACCAGCTTAAGTCAACACACAATCTGTGGACCAGTCTGGCATTCAACAACCAGCCTAAACCAGCTCACAGTCTGACATCCAACAACTAGCCCAGGTTATCTCATAATCTGTGGACCAATCCGACATCCAACAACCAGTCCAAGCCAGATCACACTCTGTGGACCAGTCATAACTGGTAGACCAGCCTGGTATCTAAAAACCAGTCCAAGTCAGCTCACAGCCTATGGACCAGTCTAACATCTAATAACCATCTTAAGCCAGCTTACAGTCTGTGGACTAGTCTGGCATCCAACAACCAGCACAAGTCAGCTCATAATCTGTAGTCCAGTCTGGCATTTACCAACCAGCATAAATCAGCTCACAATTTGTGGACCAGCCTGCCATCCAACAGCCAGCCAAAGTCAGCTTACAGCTTGCTGACCAGTCTGGCACCTAACAACCAGCCCAAGCCAGCTTGCAAACTGGGGACTAGTCAGGCACTCAATGACTAGCTTAAGCCAGCTCACAGTAGGTGGATCTGTCTGGCACTCAACAATCAGCCAAAGCCAGCTCACAATCTATGGACTAGTTGGACATCCAATAAATAGCCCAAGTCAGCTCACAACCTGTGAACCAATCCGGCATCCAACAACCAGCTCAAGCGAGCTCACAATTTGTGGACCAGCCTGGCTTCTAACAACCAGCCCAAGTCAGATTACGATCTGTGGTCCAGTCTGGCATTCAACAACCAGCCCAAGTCAGATCACAATCGGTGGACTAGTCTGGCATCCAGCAACCAGCCCAAGTCAGCTCACGGTCTGTAGACCGGTCTGGCATTTAACAACTACAAAATGCCAGGTTACAATCGTCAGTCCAGTCTGGTTTCCAACAACCATCCCAAGCGAGCTCACAATCTGTGGATCAGTCTGGCATCGAACAACCTACTCAAGTCAGCTTACGATCTGTGGCCCAGATTGGCAGTCAACAACCAGCCCAAGTCAGTTCACAAACTGTGGTTTAGTCTGGCATCCAGCATCCAACCCAAGTCAGCTCACGGTCTGTAGACTGGTCTGGCATTTAACAACCAGCACATGTCAGTTTACAATCGGCAGACCAGCCCAGTATCCAACAGCCAGCCCAAGCGAGCTCACAGTCTGTGGACCAGTCTGGCATCGAACAACCAGCCCAAGTCAGCTTAAAGGGTTAGTTCACCCAAAAAATGAAAATTAAGTCATTAATTACTCACCCCCATGCTGTACCAACCCCGTAAGACCTACGTTCATCTTCGGAACACAAATAAAGATATTTTTGATTGAATCTGAGAGCTAGATCAGTCCTACATAGAATGCCTAAGGGACTGGCTCTTGACGGCCCATAAAGTCATTAAAGAAAAGGTTTAAATATTCCATGTGCCTACAGCGGCTCAATTATAAGTTTATCAAGCGACGAGACTACTTTTTGTGCGAAAAAAACATAAATAACGACTTAATTCGACTATTCTATTACTTCCTTATGGGCGCATGCGCGAGAACTGAGACGAGGACGTTCTTCTCCTTCGACTACTTTTTGTTACCGGCTGCTCCGCTTAGGAGTTTTACCGCCCCCTACCGTATAAGATGATGTGCTGATATAGCTGGAAGCACAAAACTTTCTGTTTACAAGCAGAGGAAGATGCGCGCATGTACATGCGCTATTCAATTAGCGTATTTTCCGCACTACAAGGTGCACTTAAAAGCCTTTAATCTTCTCATAAAACCACAGTGTTCCTTATAATCCGGAGCGCCTTATATATGGATCATCATTTTATACGGTAGGGGGCGGTAAAACTCGTAAGCGGTGAGCAGCCGGTAACAAAAAGTAGTCGAAGGAGAAGAACGTCCTCGTCTCAGTTCTCGCGCATGCGCCCATAAGGAAGTAATAGAATAGTCGAATTAAGTCGTTATTTATGTTTTTTTCGCACAAAAAGTAGTCTCGTCGCTTGATAAACTTATAATTGAGCCGCTGTAGGCACATGGAATATTTAAACCTTTTCTTTAATGACTTTATGGGCCGTCAAGAGCCAGTCCCTTAGGCATTCTATGTAGGACTGATCCAGCTCTCAGATTCAATCAAAAATATCTTTATTTGTGTTCCGAAGATGAACGAAGGTCTTACGGGGTTGGTACAGCATGGGGGTGAGTAATTAATGACTTAATTTTCATTTTTGGGTGAACTAACCCTTTAAGATCTGTGGTCCAGTCTGGCATTCAACAACCAGCCCAAGTCAGTTTGCATTCTGTGGTCTAGTCTGGCATCCAGCAACCAGCCTAAGTCAAGTCAGCTCACTGTCTCTAGACCCATCTGGCATTTAACAACCAGCACACGCCAGGTCACAATCGACTGACCAGTCTAGCATCTGACAATCAGCCCAAGCTAGCTCATAATTTGTGCACCACATAGACAACATATTGTGTATGTAATCAAAAAAGATGTAAGTTTCTGTATATATATATATATATAAAAAAAAATAATAATAATAAATATATAAATAAAGTTGTCCTCCGAAGAGGGGGGGTGGAGGTGGGTGAAAAAAAAAAAAGAGCGCGCACATACTGTGTTTCAAACTGTTCAGCGCGTGCGCAGTAACAGTATAACCTGTGGGAAAACGGTGTTTTAAACCTTATTTTGGGGCAAAGTCATCAAACTTTTTCAGCGATTTTTTTAATATTTTACTGCTGTTTCTATACATGCAGTTTTTATGTCCCGGTGACCAGTGAAAGTGCAGTTCTGACTCTTTGTCCATTCATTTAGATAGGAGCCTGGGCCCGTATTCCTAAAGAATTTTTGCGCAAAAAGTGGCTCCTAGCGGCCAAATTCTAAGAAAATTCTCAGAGTCATGACGTTTTCTTAGAATTTCCCCTAAAAGTGACACGAAAATCCCAGTTAATATAAAAGCTTTTCTTCAAGATTCCTAGCACTTAAAAGGGCTCCTAAGGCGAGATCTGCTATGAGCAGGGAAGAGGACTTTTAGTGGCTTAGGGGTTCCCCTAAGCAGCTGCACAAAATTTCTTTTTTCCCTTTTTCTCCATTTTCTGTGTTTGTAGGATATTTGTTAACAAGCCTTGTTAAATAGACCAGACAGCAATCACAGACATTGATACAAGCTGAGCCGTGTTACCCTCGTTAAGACCACACTGAGTTGTAACGTTGCAATTTCTACTTCATTAAGGACAGCCCCTTGAGATAGGCCATCTTGTTTTCAATGGGGTCCATATGGGAGTGAAAGTACAAAATATGCCAGCTAGGATATTGATATGAGCAAATAAGACACAAATCATAATTTGAACAGGGTGTAATGAGCTTAAGTTTTCACATATTTTAGATTCTAATGTTAGGCTATAACCCCTACAGCTTACTATTCATTTTCCAGATATTTTCTTGAATGTGAAATATTATTTACAATTAATTATTCTGGAATCACTTCTAAGCTAAAACTCCTGGCAAGGAATTTTTAGGTTAAGTTAGGAGCTCTCTGAGAGGATTCTCAGAATCTTTAGGGATACGGGCCCTGGTCTTGTTAAGTCCGAAATAGCTGCCCGAAGGCGTTGCCAAGATGGCGGCGAGTGGCATGACTTGTCTGAAAGGACTTTGGTACAGTACAATTTTAATATATTATTTTAAAAAAATGACCATTCAATAGAATGAATCAAACTCTCTCACAATGGTATGTTTGAAACAAGTTTCTACTTGTTACAACCAAAATGAATTAAAGCACTGTAGACCTGAGAACTTTCATTTAAATAGCTTGTGATCAAATAGATATTTAAAAACATTTGCTAACATTTGTCTAAAACATACTGGAGTTCTTCTAAAATGTGGTAAATATGTTGTTCTGCACTGTATGTTGGTCAAATGAATAAATAAAGTAACAAGTTTTGAATATGTAACAAAATACAGTATGTTAAATAAAACCCAGGCTCTGCACAATGTGCACATTCATTTGCTAGTCCTTATGACTTATTCAAGCAGGAAGACAGCAACACTTAAAGAATCTAATTAGATGTGAGGACTGATGGGAGGAGAATGATCACACCAAAGGAAACTTGAAGTCACGGAAGGAGAAACCATAGAAGTGCTGCATTATTGAAGAACAATGCAGAGTGGAAGATAAAGGTGCACAGCGAGTGAGAAGACAGACGAGCAGGGCCGAGAGGTGCAGCACATTCAAAATCAGGTAAGTGTCTTTTACAAACACTCCTAATTAGATTAATGTGCACGAATGACTTTATAAAATTGGGTAACGTGTGCATAAGACTGACATGGCACCTTCATAACCATGACATATGTCTTGAATATGAAGGAGGGTTTATGCATGGTTATGACAACTGTCAATAAGTGTCTTTCATTCCATAATGGCATTCTGAATGCAAATATGACATTGTTTAAGGTCATAAACCATAACATCATAACCTGTCAGTGTCTTTGTCATGACAACTTGAAGTTAAACTGTCATGTGTTTGGCTCTGACATTGGCTGTCATGAGGCATTAGTCATGAATATGTTTCGTGACCTCAACTACAGTGGTACACATTGAATTTGTCATTAAAAAGTTATAATGTCTGGTTATAATGGTTATGACAGCCAATGTCAAAACCAACCACATGACAGTTTAATGTAATGTTAACCCATAAAGCTAGGTGGTTTCTTAAGTTTGATAATTAATCTGCTACGTCATGTTTAGTAATGTCAAGTTGTCATGACAAAGACACTGACACACTGTTAACCCTTGCTGTAAAAAAGAGACAGTATCATACCATTTTCCATTATAACAGTAATATACCGCAGAAAACAATGCATTCTGGGTTATATTTGCATTTTCGAGAAAGTAGCCTACAGGAATATACTGTGAATTAACAGTGCACAAAGTCGACACTCAGAGGCTGTGTCACAATCACACCCTATACTCTCATTCACTATCCACTACGTTAGTTCACTAACATAGTCCACTTAACTGAAAAGAAGTGAGTGAATTGAGAAACCGATGAACACCTGATAAGCAGAATCACTGAAAGACAGAAAAACAAGAACTACAACTAACTTTCAGCAACACTGAGTGTGAAAACAGTTTACAAACCAACCAGTGTAACATTATTTCTTTCATAGGGTTAGGGTCAAAAGATTGTGTTGAGAATTAACAGAGATTTAGTTAATAATAAAGTTTGTTGTCACCATGATGGAGATCAGTATTTGCTTTAATTGGTCTCTTGACCCTTGACTTTGTAACATTAGTCTCTCTCTGACTGCTGTAACTGTGAGTTTATAAACACATTTGTTATGGCAAGAAAAAGTCAAGAGGAAGTTGATCATTTTTTGGCTATTGTGAGAATGCCTTTATCATCCTGGTCATGTACGATTTTCTGATATCATCCTGTGAATAAGCTTTAAATGTATGGGTATTTCATATATCTGTGAATCTTCAAAACAAAATTCAGCAATATTTCTGTAAACAGGTCTTCTGAAGAACATATAATCATATAGTGCATTAAAACATTTTCACCTGGTTGACACAGACGCACACAGACATCAACAATCAGCATATGCATCTCAACCATGGTGACAATCAATGGTTTCATGTCGCAACACATTCTGGGTTCTAGGATAGTATAAAACTCCCAGCATGCACTGCTGCATGAATGAATAAATAAATACAAAAATGCTGCCACCATGGTTGTGATTCAGGTGCTCATTTTTGATATCTCTGTGTTTTTACATGACGCTGTAGCTCTTTTTTTTGGTGTTGCATATGTGTTAAAAAAAGTAATTGTATTTCATTATTGTAGTTTCACAGTGATGGTAATAATACACTATATTTTTCATCATCATCATCAATATAACCGCATTCATTCACAACCTGTGCCCGTGAACAAGTGTGATCTGAAGAACTACAGTTCAAACAGCAAAAGAAAAACTATTGTTAAAAAGCCAAGGGTCAGCATCTCAACTAAAGCAAACACTGATCTCTATAATGGTAACTTGAAACCAAACAGTTTCAATTAAACATCTCAAACAGCAGGTGTTCGACACTAATGCTCAACAATTCACTCAATTATTTCACTGCAAAACTGCGTCAATGTAACTTTTTACTCTTTGTAATGTAGATTTTCCTGTGGGGTTGAAAGGGTTAGCAGTGTAAGATAAAAAGACACTCCACGAAATGTATTTAAACAGTAATAAACTGTAAGTTATAACACAGGTTTAGTTAACTTGAGTTTTAATTTAGTGCACTTTTACAGTAACTTACAGTGGATTACAGATCAAATAATTTCACTATGATTTCACTGGTGTTATTTAATGCAGCGAACACGTGACATGACACCCGTCAATCAGAGATGCTCAAACATTACAATCATTAGTGTTCATGAGTCCTCCGATGCTCACGGATAATGTGTTCTTTATGCACACCTAAGAGGGAGGACGTGGTAAATAACCTGCAGTCAGGTGGAGTTACACTGGTGTCACGTTCCCTTATGAAAGGCTGTATAGTGTTTACAGACTCACATCCCCACTATTTCAAACCATTAAAAAAAAAAAAAAATTATCCTCCTATTTGAGACAATATTATGCATTCAAATTAAAGTTCATTTCAGTTTCTTTGTTTGCCAGAGCACTTTAGATAAGAACATGGAAACCGATTTCTTGACAGATGAGCAGATGGAGCAAACACAACAGAGGTAGGCATAGCTGGGTTTCCTTCTCATTCTCTTTTATGTCCTCCTTATCCTCTTCGCCAGGGTTTTATGCAGCATCAGGGACCAATAAACATTTACTTTCGGATTTTAAAAAAATCATTCTTTGGTTATGGATTTTTCAGGACTGTTGATTCCAAAAACCATTTCCTTGGTTAAAAATCACAATTTTATCAAGATTTACAAATAGTTGGAAACATTTGGGATATTGTAAGTAATCAACTAAACAAAATATATAACATTGGCCTAGTGGTTTTTGGATATTTTACTGCAAAAATCCTGCATATTGTACCTTTAACCTCACACTAGATGTGAATGGTAAATAATGAAAATCACACTAAAATGTAGTGTATCATGGTAAATCAAGCTAAAACATGGTCTATTTTATCTATGATCTCAGTGGCTAAATGCTTGCTACATAAAACTTCATGTCTTTTGATGCTTTTGTGCATTAAGGAGTAGTTCACTTTTTTAAAAAACTTTTGTTTTGCTGATAATTGACTCACCCCCATGTCACCCAAGATGTCCATGTCATTCTTTCTTCAGTCGAAAAGAAATGAGAGTTTCATTGCGGTTTTAAACGACACCAGACAATGAATAAGGGTCTTTTAGGACCCTTGGAGTCATGACTCGGAAAAAGATTTGTTCATTTTGATAAACGAGTTCGAACAGGAGAGTCATGAATGTGCATCACAGAACAGATCAAGGCGAGCATTGAGCTTATAAAACTTAAACTTTGTTATGTATTTTTTAAATGAGCGATCGTTTCGCTAGATAACACCCTTATTCATCGCCTGGAATCGTTTAAAGCCCTTTGAACAGTTTGCACTGAAACTGTCTTTTGGACCTTGAACCGTTTGGTTCCCATTGAAGTCCATTATATGGAGAAAAATCCTGGAATTTTTTCATCAAAAACCTTAATTTCTTTTCGACTGAAGAAAGAAAGACATGGACATCTTGGATGACATGGGGGTGAGTAAACTATCAGCAAAAGTTTTTTTTAAAAGTGAACTACTTAAAGGTCTTAACTGCTTGAACACAGCTAAATCCTATGTATTCCCTTTTTGAATTTATTATTAAAAACCCTTTATTTTATTGTCTCGTTGTGCTCTCATGCAACCACCCATTTGTGACAGATATATGAAATATAAGAGCTTGTCAAGACATACATTTGACAAAGCCTTGTTTGAACGGCTAAACATGAGTAAAAACAGATTTTGAAGTGAGTGTGAAGCCTGACAGACATGTCCAGCTGAAGAGCTTCGAGTTTTGACACACAGAGTCATTGATATTTCTGGTGCAATCAAACAACTAAACACACCTGCAAAAATAACACTAAAGTAACATGTCACATCCTCTTGTACAATTTACACTCATACCCCAATCCAGATTCTCCAGAGATTATTATTTTCTCTAGAGATAGATTATGATTATTATTTTCTTGTAGGTCATCATGTTCATTTCCACTGGAGAGCTCTCATTTGGTTCAGAAAACAGAAGAAGCGCCAGCAGTTATACCGTATGAGCAGCAAAGAAAAGCAGAAGACCAAAGATGTTTGCTGGAAGCGGTAACATGCGCCGCACGCCAACATTAATGCTGTTTTATTAAAGACAATTAAGAACCGTTTTATCGGAAAGTAAAAATGATAGTTGTGTAGCATTAAGAACATTTTCTCTGAATCATTAGTTATAACCTGTGATCAATATTTGATCTCGTAACAGAAAAGTGTGTGTTGTGTAGTTGGCCCGTATAGAACAGGACCTGAAGGAAAGCATTCGAAGAGAGGAGAAGAGACAACAGGAACTAAACCAAGTTAGACGAGAAGAGAATCGGATCCTCTGGAGAAGTCTGTCATTCCTCAGCCTCAACCAGCGAACAGCAAAGTATGAACTTGACCCATTCTCTCCAAAACACACACCCCATCAAGAAGCTTTCATGGCAAATATAGACTAATATGCTGATGATGAATAGCGTGCTGCTGTGGTTTAAGGGGTTTAATACCCCAAAGAGTCAGAAAACATCAATATCATTCCCTTGAGCAACACCCCTAAACTCACATTTTGTGAAAGTGAGCATTGTTGAAGCACACTTATGATGCCTGAAAACGTCTGCTGATTTATTCTCTCTGTTTCTTTCGAGGCCCTGGGTGACAAGCTACTATAAGAACATACCGATGCACATCTATTGCCTTCCAATAGAGACTGTTGTCCGAAGACAGACCAAGAAGAGGGCGAAAAGATGAGGAAACGATGCTTTTACAACCAACTGTCACAAACTGAAAGAAAATCAGAGAATGAAAGGAAAGAAATGCTCATTTTAAAGGGCCATTGAATGTCATTATTGTTATTATGTTTCAACAAATCAGACTGTTGAAACTATTTATAATCTAGTAGTGCATGTGGAATGTGAAAGGGCTTAAATACGATCCCAGCACTGTTTAATAAACATTCAGGGTTCAGGCTGCAGGATTGCCGAAACCTTGTAAAACTGAACATTTCTTTATTATTACCATCCACTACTTCTTGTACCAATGATGCAGTTAATATAGAGCTGGAACTTTATAAAGGGAAAGAGAGAAAGAGATGTCACAGAACACTTGAGTCTGGCCTGTGGCTTTACCAAAGCGAAGCTCCGGTAGAGAGAAAAAGAGGAAAAAGCCCCGTTACACAATCATTTTATCCCGTCCTTGACCATGTGACTAAAAACACATGTGAGGCTTTCTGACCAATCATCTGATTACAGCTTCCCCTATACCGTACTAAAGGTGTGATTTGAAACCCAGGCCTGTCAATTTTACATTTCAAAGGAATACAAACAAAAATACAATTTTTGGAAATCTTGTGGCACTTGCGATCAATAAATTTTGGCACTTCTCAAACACTAAAAGTTCCTTAATGTACTTAAAAAAATATCAAATTCAGTGTGATGATGTATACTACGAACACAATATGCTAAACGGTACAGCATTTTCTGTATAATCGTTTTCTATGGAAAAACGTTTAATGAGAAAAAGCACATTGTGTTTATATTCTGGATTCATCTGCTTTCTGTATATATGCTTCATCAATCCATACCCGTCTTATATTATCGCTTTCTTACAACATTAGTAGTACAAACCTGGTAAAAATGACAAACATTTTATTTTTATGTAATTTGGTGTGTGGTCAGCATGTTACATCTCTTAGTCCCCTTTTACAGAATAGAGAAACATGACACAAGAAATGAGCAAGACACATGTGGGTATACTATTATAGGGATTCACCCTCATGGAAAGACAGGTACCGTGTCCAAGAGCCACATAATTAAGGCAAATAAGAGGACAGCAATGATGTCATAAGAGTATTAAAATGCTCCGGTTCACTCTCAGAAAAAAGGTACAAAAGCTGTCACTGGGTAAACTTTTGTCCATTTTAGGTGTTAACATGTACATTTTAGGTGCTAATATGTACATTTTTAGATGCTAATAAGTACATTTTAGGTGTTAATTGTACATTTTAGGTCCTAATATACATTTTAGGTCTTAATATGTACATTTCAGGAGCTATGTACATTTCAGGAGCTATAATATGTCCATTATGGTCCTAATATGTACATTTTAGGTGCTAATAAGTACATTTTAGGTGTTAATATGTACATTTCAGGAGCTAATATGTCGATTTTAGGTCCTAATATGTACATTTTAGGTCTTAATATGTACATTTCAGGAGCTAATATGTCCATTATGGTCCTAATATGTATATTTTAGGTGCTAATATGTCCATTTTAGGTCCTAATATGTACATTTTAGGTGCTAATATGTACATTTCAGGAGCTAATATGTACATTTTAGGTGTTAATATGTACATTTTAGGTGCTAAAATAACCACTAAGGTAACAATATGCATCCTTTGGGTCCAAAAGTGTACCTTTTGAAAAGGTACAGCCCCAGTGACAACTTTTGTGCCTTTTTTTCTGAGATTGTGAGAATAAATGTAGTGCAGTTCCTCAGTTTGTCCATTGGGATGTTTGTCTGTCTACTATTGAACCACAAACCTGCAATCCAGCACTGACATCACGATATGAAATGTATTTACTACTATTTTACTGCAAGTGTAATCTGATCAATCTGACACTACTTAAAAGGATAAGCAGAGCCTGACTCCACCCACTAGCAATATTTAAAAAATGCTGGAAAAGTGGGCAGAGCCCAGTGGAGGGGGGCGTGCACCTGAGACAGGTCTCTCTTTAGGCAAGGGCGATGTTAGCTGGTGCCTGCTTACATCACAGGGCACCACAACTTACAATAGGAAAATTCAACTGAAGAAGCCACCCTTCATACCTAAGATTTTTGCATTAAAATATCCCAAAATCACAAGGCCAGTGTTATATATTTAGTTAAGATGATAACTTACAATATTCCAAATGTTTCAAACAATGTTTAAATTGCGAGAAAATTGAGATTTTAACCAAGGAAACGAGGCGTGTGAGCAGGGCTGAGCTGGGAGTCACCAGTCAATCGCGTCATATCCGCGTTACCTCGGTTTCCGCTCGTACTACGTGTGTCCTGGACAAATGCGGAAGTTGTAGTTGTGCGTTAGCGTCTATCAAGCAACAAACATCTGCTTGTTTCGCGCATTTGTTATGGAATGAAGCACAATTATTCTTTAGCGATTGCACCTGGTTCTGTCTACAAAGACAACTCTCATTAACGCAAACGTTAACGAACGGGCCACCCAAACGACCCAAGAAGAATTTGGGACAAGAGAAATAAAACCAGCTCAACATCGGTGTGGGATTTCCTAAATGGAGAGAACTTCGTGAAAAACTCTAACTAGAAAGAGTCGCCGATCTTGCATGTGTTTTACTTGACAGGTGAGTAACACCGTATTCTGTATTCAAATTTCATGTCAGTAAACAATGCAAAACAATTAGTATTATTGTTAAAATGTCTTGTTGTCTATGAATATGATGTGAAAAATCGTAAGGTCATATTACCGCGAATACTTCTCGGATTGTAAACTGTTGGCTGTATCTTAGAAAACGACGTTTATCTGAAAAGTGTTTCAACCGTCCCGGCTCTCCCCTAACATCTGTGATAACTAATTTACTTTTAAACCTTACTTTTCTTGCGGTTATTTCAGTTTAATGAAAAACAAGCATGTCATTAAACGCAACAGTTATAGAAATCGAACTTTACCTCATCCATGACAACTAATTTTCGATTCCCGTCTGACTGATTTATCCACGGTGGAGTTGAAAACAACAGTTCCCATCATTCTGCGTTCCTCCACGGCGTCATTAAGCAAAGCCATTGTTGTTGTTTTGAATGTAGCGCCCTCTAGCGGCATAAAATCTTAGGCATTGTAGCTTTAAGAACAAATGTCAAAAAATTTACTTGATTCAATGAACAGCATTTATAAAGCCCCAGTCTTACAGATGATTAAAAAATAGTTGTTTTAGGGTTTAGTTACCCTTTAAACAGACACAATGCAATACAACAAGAGATTTTATTTTCTTGCATCATTCCAGTTTTGTTTTTTTTGTTTTTTTTTTTTTTACAGTTGTTCTCACAAGGTGTTGTTGCCTGACTTCGTCATACTCATATTCAAGAGAGAATATGAGTCTGAAAACGCAACGTTGGGCTTTGATTATGAGGCGTGTCGTAACCGAACCAGGGAGAAAAAAAAACTCTGCACTCAATTGGATAGTTGGTAGACCTACAACCAATCAGAGCAACGCAGTAAGTCAACTTCTTTGCATAGTGCAGTTTTCAAATACAGAACGTAGCCTAACTTTATTTATTTTAGAAGTTAAATAACGAGTGTTGCTTCTTTTACTTGGTCCTCCATGAGTGCCACCAAAGGAGAAACCACGACGACCACAGGTTTTTCATTATGCCCCATCTTCTTAACGACCGTCAGAGCCAGCTGATAAGTTACACTTTTCCCGAATCATGTACAGATCTTGCATCTCATTTACATTTGGTCATAGAATATCATCAACATCACAGCATATATTGTCACGAGTCATGAATCGATTTGCGGGGAAAAAAGCAATGCTGGATCCATCCTTGTGCCACGGCTTCTCTCCCATCGCTTGAGTTACACACGTGATCACATGATCCCATCTCCAAGAGGAGAACATGCTGGAATGTGGGAGATGCTCAAACCACACTTGCACCAGTGCTGAAAGGGGAAATTGGAAATTGTCCCACAATGGCAGAACTTCACTCAATTTGCTCCTGATCAAACTGTATAAAGTGGGTTTTATTGAGAGAGTTTAAAAAAATGTTGAAGCTTTTCTGTGTTGTGCAGACCCAAGACACCAGGACAGAGGAGGGTCACGTAAGACATCTTAAAACACTTGAGGAGGAATCCTTGGCCAATTTTTTTGGCGTTAAGAGAACTTGTGTTTTGTCCGAAAAACTTGCTCATTTTAATGTCACTACTAAGTCGAAGCACGAACGCCATTCATACAGTTCAGAAGTTGGCGCGTCGTTCGTGGCTCGACTTGTCGACACTGTTTTCTAAGATGGCTCCTGTCTGTATACACGAAGTGGACTGTCTTTATAAAGTATCTTCTTATTAAACGGTCTGTACACTTGTTCTCAATGCTTCGTTTTGCATGTATGGACCCTCATGTTATATTGTGGGGCTATTTTGAGCCTTGTTAGTGGTATTAACTAGCGATTTCTTTTTACTTAGTAAATAAATGCGCTGGCATTTGAAAAAAACTAAAACACAAGACTACGTCTGGAATTATACATGTAAATACATTTAAAATGGTTAAGTCTTAGCCTACTTACAGGTTGTGGCCCAACAACTGCTGCCTCTGGTTTTAAAGTTGGATCTGCTTCATGTTTTAGTAACAGTTTCTTGTTGAATCCGGCATTGAACTCGTGGAGATTCTGGAAAAGCGCCTGTGCCGGACAGATCCGCCAGATCCTCAGAGGGAGCGCCCGTGCGGGACAGATCTGCCAGATCCTCAGAGGGAGCGCCCGTGCCGGACAGATCTGCCAGATCCTCAGAGGGAGCGCCTGTGCCGGACAGATCCGCCAGATCCTCAGAGGGAGCGCCCGTGCCGGACAGATCCGCCAGATCCTCAGAGGGAGCGCCCGTGCCCGACAGATCCGCCAGATCCTCAGAGGGAGTGCCTGTGCCGGACAGATCCGCCAGATCCTCAGAGGGAGCGCCTGTGCCGGACAGATCCGTCAGATCCTCAGAGGGAGTGCCCGTGCCGGACAGATCCGCCAGATCCTCAGAGGGAGCGCCTGTGCCGGACAGATCCGCCAGATCCTCAGAGGGAGCGCCTGTGCCGGACAGATCCGCCAGATCCTCAGAGGGAGCGCCTGTGCCGGACAGATCCGCCAGATCCTCAGAGGGAGTGCCCGTGCCGGACAGATCCGCCAGATCCTCAGAGGGAGCGCCTGTGCCGGACAGATCCGCCAGATCCTCAGAGGGAGCGCCTGTGCCGGACAGATCCGCCAGATCCTCAGAGGGAGCGCCTGTGCCGGACAGATCTGCCAGATCCTCAGAGGGAGCGCCTGTGCCGGACAGATCCGCCAGATCCTCAGAGGGAGCGCCTGTGCCGGACAGATCTGCCAGATCCTCAGAGGGAGCGCCTGTGCCGGACAGATCCGCCAGATCCTCAGAGGGAGCGCCTGTGCCTGCTTGGTTCCCAAAGGAAGCTCCTGTCCCCAGAGGGTCCCAACAAAGAGGAAAACTCAGGATCCCTCTGCATTTGACGAAACATCTTATACAGGCCTCTTTAGAAACACCCATGCCCATCCAGTCTCCACAGAGGGAACCAGTGTCTGCCTCAAAGGTGTTCACACACTCCTCACATGGAGCATCCATGCAGGACAAGATAGGAGCTCGTCCCAAAGTAAAGATCCCTGAGCCTGAGATAGCGCCTCTGTCTTGTTCTCAGGCAGATCTTGTTGTTAAAAAGATCTCCGAGAGGAGAGATGCTGAAATCCCTGAGCTGCGGAGGCAAAATACCCATAATGCACCAGAGCCCGAGTCTTCTGCAAAACTGAGGATCCCGAAGCAGAGGGAGAAGTTGAGGGATTGGTGGGAGCATCAGCAGAGGCAGAAGAACATCCAAAAGGGAGTGTCTGTAAGTCCCTTATATTATATATATATATCACAACCGAAACGGATAACTGGAACAGACTTTAGCCCAGGTCCCAGCCGACCCGTAAAAGAGCATTGATTAGACCCTCCTATCTCTCAATTTTACTAAGATTTAGAAACTAAATACTTCATTAATTTAATCTGGGATGCACATCATTTCCTTTTCAATTCAGACCCATCATATCGAAATGGTAGAAGCAACTTTTCTTTAGATTTTCTGTAAGAATCCCTCATTAAATCTGGTCAGCGTTACATGATTATGTCTGTTACTTCAACAGGACAGTGCCGGAGTGGACAGGTCAGCCTCACAAAACAAGCAGCGGATGGCGATCCAAGTCAACGACCGACAGTCGGATCCAGGCGGCGCAGACCAAATGGATTATTTATGTTGCTTATTTGCAAAATGTTTTGTCATTTAAAATATTTAATTTTTATTTTGTTAAACGTGTGAGTCTTATAATATATATATATATATATATATATATATATAAACATACTGTGTATTTATTTATTTGTCAATGACAACACACATTAATTAGTGTAATATAAACAGATCATTTTCATCTGCTGTCACTGGGCTGATTAAATTCACACACTAAGCCAGGGACGGACTGGGACTAAAAAACGGCCCAACAATAATGCCTGTCGCCTGGCATGAGCGTCACATGACTTTAATTGTGGCTAGTGATACTATACCATCCAAATGATAGCTAACAGCATATTCTACAATCTATTCCATACTGTCTTAAAATTAATTTATTACTTAATCTTAATTAATTTATGCAGTAATTAATCTTAGCTACTGCACAAATAATAATACCACATCTAAATGAAAATAGGCTACACCATTATAACTTCTGTATTCAAAATCTTCAAAGTTTTTAAGCATTAACTGTAACGTTAAACATTTTTAAAAGTAAAAGCTCAACATATTTCCTAATATTAGCGACTGCATGTGGCATTTTACAGCTAAAATTTTGAAGTTTAGCTATACTGTAATCATTAAAAATGTAGCAAACTGAATATCACTTCCTAACATCACCCCTAGCAAGTAACTTGCAAAGTCATTTCTGATTAATTCTGTTCGGGAGTAGTGGAGATAAAAGCCCGCCCGCACTGAGAATTGATTGGTTGGGTCCTTACAAGATAGCATAAATCATTTGGCCCAGATCTGGGCCAAACACGTCGTAAATTCTCTGTCTTTTGTCACAACGAGCCAATACCGGCACGGCTCCGTTTTCTCCTCATCTGGACCAGAACTGGGCCAGCTCCGGATTCCTTCATGGTGATTTGGCTCAAATTTGGGCCAGATCTGGTCCAGCTCTGTTTTGGATCTGGTCCAGAATCATGCCGGATCAGGGCTAGCTCATTTTGTAGACCGTACACACACACACACACACACACTCGCTCTCTCTCTAAGAAGTACACATATCTAGAATTTCAAGAATCTTCTCACATGATCTAATATCTTATAGTCTTATGCCACTGATATTTTTTTCTGTTAGGTTTTAACATTAAATGCTTAGGCAATAAAAAGTTGATCAATTAATCAATCAATCAATCAATCAAAACTTTATTACAGACTCAAAGTCCATTTTAAAAGAAAGAAAGAAAGAGAAAAACAAACAAAAACAAAAAAACCCATACAATCCATTACAACAACCATACAATTTTGTGACATAGACTCACAGAATACACCAGTACCAGTGTCTCCACAGCTTTGACTGATACCGTGTAGTACTAACCCTCACATTTATTAAACTCACAATAATTTCATTTTTAGAGTCATTAAGTCGGCAGATAAATCTATATATAAAATTACGTAACAGTGCTTTAAAAGTGATTACACGTACACTGACAAACATTTCACTTGCACTATGCCATCTAGGTCTCCTTAATACGATTCTCATAGCATCATTATATGCTATATACTTGCAGCTTCTGTAAACTAAATGTTCTATAGTTACACCACAAATGAGCAGTATAAAATGTTATACAATATGCTTTAAAAAGTGACACCTTCACCTCATCTGAACAGAAACTAAACTTGCGCAACAGTATATTTGCCTGCATATACATCAGGCGGCGTTGCCTTTCAATATCGTCATCATCTGTCATGTGCTCAGTAATAATAAGTCCAATATATTTCACTTTCTCGCACACCGTGAGATTCTGGTTAGACAACTTAAACACTGGAAATTTTATACTTTTATCCTCCTTAGTTCTGCAGACCATAACCATACTCTTATCAGGATTATATACAATATCATGTTCCAGACCATAATCAGAACACACAATTTAAAAGATGTTGAAGCCCAGCACTGCTTGGACTAAACACCACAAGATCATCCACATACATAATATGATTCACTAACTTAGTCCCATTCATACAACCAGTTTTACAACCATTCAAACGTTCAGACAGCTCATCCATATAAAGGTTAAACAAAATTGGGGACAAAATCCCTCCTTGTCTCACCCCGTTACTGACCCCAAAGGGGGCAGAGACCTTATTGCCCCATTTAACTTGCAACAACTGGTGGGCATACCAATAGGCCAAGATTCTCACAATGTATTCTGGAACCCCTCTTTGTCTCATTTTAGAAAATAGCTTAGCATGGTTAACCCGATCAAAAGCTTTAGACGTATCAATGAAAAACATAAAAACTGTTAAGTTTTTATCTTTGTACTTATTTACAATTTCCTTCAATGCATAAATGCAAAGATCAGTTCCATGTTTTGCCTTAAATCCAAACTGGTTGTCTTTACAATTAATAAACACATTTAGCCTATCAAGCAAGATTTTTTCTAAGACTTTAGACAAAATACTAGCTAAAGCTACAGGTCTATAATTATTTAAGTTACCCACCATTCCAGCTTTGTTTTTAATAACTGGTACTAATAAGACAGACAACATTGAATCTGGTAACACATTGTGAATCAGAAGAGCAGTAAGACAACTCGCTAATAAAGGGGGTATCTTCTTACTTCCATATTTAAGATGTTCAGCAGAAATATTATCTGAGCCACTTGCTTTATTTTGGGGCAAGTTGCTTATAGCTTGATCCACCTCACATGGCATAATCACAATTGGATCGTTAACTTGATGGTCACCCCCATGATATTCGTTTTGGATGCAATTAAAAAGCCTACAATAATGTTGTCTCCATAATGCTGCAATATTCTCTGCCCCAGAAACTCCATCCAAGGTACAAGGAAGAGACACTCTGCAACTATTGAGAGTTCTGACTTCTTTCCAAAAGTTAGTGATATTATGATTTAGGAGCTTCATAGCGATAGAATCGGCCCTTAAAGTGTGGCCATTTTTGCGAATAAAACGAATGGCATACTTATATTTTGCATTTGTCGACTTCTTCTGCTGAAACTCCGGCCCTTGCCTGGGTCTACCTGCCATCACCCATAATTTATTTAACTAGATTTTCTCCGGCCAGTTTACCTGCCAGATATAACCTACGTCGCAAACCATTTATATAATCAAGGAGATTTACAGCCATTTCAGGTCCAGTCACGTTATCCTTCGAGAGAGACAACGGACCTCTTACCTGGTGACCGAACACCAAATCGTTAGGGCTAAATCCAAGGCTCTCTTGAACAACCTCACGTGCGGCTAGCATCAACCAAGGAAGCCCCTCCTCCCAGTCTTTATTCAGTTCGTTACAATACGCCCTCAACAACAGTTTTAGCGTTTGATGAAATCTCTCAAGAGCTCCTTGGCTTTCAGGATGATACGCACTACTCTTATGATGTTTTACACGCAGTTGTTGCAAAATCTGCTCGAACATGCGAGATGTAAAGTTGGTTCCTCTATCAGTTTGAATAATTTTAGGAATGATAATAAATTGGGACAGAGCTTTTACCACAGACCTTGTGGAAATTGTTCGTAGAGGATAGGCAGCGGGATATCGAGTGGTCTGACACATGACAGTTAACAGGTAGCTGGAACCTGCCTTGGACGGTTTTAACGGCCCCACACAGTCAATAGTAAGATACTCAAAGGAATTTCTCACCGCAGGAATGGGAAACAACGGTGCCGGAGCCAAAACCTCATTCGGTTTACCTACCATTTGACAAGTGTGGCATGTCTTAATAAAACTCGCCACATCTCTTTTTAATCTAGGCCAGAAAAAATAGCGCATTACACTATTATACGTTTTCTTGACCCCTAAATGCCCAGCTATATCCCCGTGAGCCGTTCTCAACACCAAATCACGCAACTCGTCCGGAACAATAATCTGATATACAGGTTCGCCCAAAGCACGATCATTACAAGGCGTCCACTTACGGACTAAAATGCCATCACTCAGGAAATAACCAGAAGCCATACTTTCAATTTCGGTAGCAGATTTAACCGACGCAAACAGTGTTGTCAACCCGGCATCTTTTCCCTGAGCCAAAATTAGGTCATCATGGGAAATCGAAGGCGGCAACAAAGATAAATTACCCAAAGGATTGAAAGAAGAATTTTCTATTTTTTCACTGCTCTGGGACACATTCATTTCAGTATTCATAGCTCGAGTGACTGCACAGGAAACAAAAACACCGGGAAACTCCTGGACACTCTTATCTAACTCTAAAGATAATTTTGGATTAGCCTTCACAATGGGAGGTACCACCCCACCCCACACACGATTTCCGGCCAAATTATTTCCTAAAATTACATCTACCCCTTCCACAGGTAAGGAAGGACGTAATGCAATTTCAACTTCCCCGCGCACCAACTCCGAATCAAACCAAATTCTGTGTAACGGAGCAGAGAGTATTTCCAGCCCAATACCCTGAATCAGAACACTATTTCCTGTACTGGACCCAGAAGAAAAATTCAACTTCGATTCTACAATGAAGGATTCAGAAGATCCTGTGTCACGCAGAATTCTTACAGGCACTTTAACTGAGCCACCAACTAATGAAACATACCCTGCGGTAATAAAAGGACCATAATCCGACTGGGACCCGCCAACCTTATCTGTGTTTTTATCTTTCCCTTCAACAGGGATTCCCCCAACCCATAATGGTTCACACGCAGTAAATGCTGACGCAAGCCCCACAGCTTTTGCACTGGTCTTATACATGCCTTTCAGCACCGGGCATTCCTTTTTCCAGTGACCCCTCCAGTGACTTCGGTCTATCTTGATGTTCAAAATGATAATCTCTTTGGTAAACTGAATTTTTATGAATCAATACAAATTCATCCGCTAAAACTGCAGCTTCTGCCGCGGTTTTCACCTTTTGCTCATTTAAATACGTCACTATCTGCTCAGGAATAATATTCTTGACCTGCTCCAAGACTATCAAATCACAAAGACTCTCAAAAGAATCTATTCCTAAAGTTGCGCACCAACGGTTAAAGTGGTTCATGATCTCTCGCACCACTTCCACATGCGTTTGCCGGTCTCCTTTTTTCCATCCCCTAAACCTCCAACGATAAGCCTCGGGGACAAGTTCGTAAGCTTTTAAAACTGCGTCTTTCACGATCTGATAATCTTTTCGCCCTGCTGCTGATAGTGAAATAAAAGCTTCTTGAGCTTTGCCCTCAAGAACGCTTCGCAGCAAAAGAGTTCGTTCTGCATCATTCCATCCTCTATCCTCAGCAACGCTTTCAAACAACGAAAAAAAAAAACTTCTAGATTTTTTTCGTTAAATCTAGGGAACAACTTGGTCATATTTGCAATATTTAATGTTCTACTTAAACCAAATTGACCATCAGAGTCGCCACTACTCCCATTCTCTCTTCAGCAACCAATCTTAACCGTTCGGTTTCTTGAGCCAACTTAGCCTCCTGTATTTGTTTCTCATACTTAAATTTCTCAAACTCCCTATCACGCTCTCGTTCCTCAATTTTCAGTTTTTCCAATTCAAGCTGTCTGTCCAGATCACGTTCCCTACTCTGAATGTTCAAAATTTGTAACTGAGTAAAATTTCGAACGCAAGAGTAAACCCCCTCTGTACTCCCGTCATTAGCGGCGTTGACGTACCGTCTGGTGAAATTACTTCTTCTGATGGTGCATCCGCAGTTAAAATCATCCTCTCCACCAATTTCTCTTTTACCAAATCCCGAAACTGTTTTACCTTCGTACCTTTTGTTACCACAAACTCAAAATTAAAATGTTCAACTACCTTAGCTAATTGATCTCTTGAAAGATCCTTCAATTTCTCTCCCATAGGAGCTGCCAAAAAATCTTGTATAGTTGATCCATTTTAACTGAACTTCACGTATTTCTGTTTTATCTCTTTCAAAATCAATTTGCCTGTTGTTCCCCCTTTCCTAAACCGAAAAAATAAAATGTACAAAGACCAGGGCAAGGCAGATAGCACCACTATGCCAGGGAAAAATCAAGAGCCGTCCCGTATCTAACTAAGAAATCATCATCTAAATAACTCAACCCTAGTCTTCAGTACGCCCCCATGCAGCTCAACGGCTAATCCATCTACCCGCGTCCGACGTACCAAAAACAACAAACTAAAATAACAAATTAAAATAAAAAACAGCGTCACCGCTCTTACACCTAACACGGGAGTTCACGTGGCTCTGATGGTCTAATCAATTTCATTAATCCCTCCCGGCAATTATAGTACAAATCTGTCTTACCTCTAGTCATGCACCACAGGACAACAGGACAAAATTTTCCTCTTCAGCCCCAGCAATCATCTATCAAATAATAAACCAATAAAATGTTCCATGGTGATTTCTCCCCAAAAATAATTGGAATCAACCTCCTTCAATCACCTTCCATATCACAACTTTACCTAATAATAACCTTACCCAAGATTCTTCACTGAGCCTCTCTCAGGTTAGTAGACGAGCCCCCATTTATGTTATGTCCACCTGATGAAAGGTGAAGCAACATAAAAACGGAGAGGCCACACATGGAACTCAAATTAACAAAATAATATTTAATGAACAAAACATAAACTAGACGGTAACATAAATAGAAAAAAAAATAAAGAAAATAAATCATTCTGGAACTGAAGAGGAAAAGATGCCACCAGTCCAACTTCGTCAGTCCCTTTATAATCCCATCTCCTGACAACGCGTAATCATCCAGTAGCTTAATCCTCCACACCTGATCACTGGAGATTTCCCACACCTGTTCCCGATGCTCCTCCAGAATCTAGAACACCGCCACCTGGTGGAAAAATACTAAAGGCCATAACAACCCACATTAGCGTGTGGTTGCAGCGCGTGTTTCATAGAACAAAGCTCAGCACTCAGCTGCTCCATTCTTCCAAGCAAACTTGAAACATCAATACTATCAAAAGACACTGGCGGTAACTCATCCAAATAATGAGAAACAAATCTGGGAATATCTTCACCGCATTCGTTCATCACTTTAAGGCAACTTTTTATGTTATTGACATCTTTCTGTGGGCCTTTATGAGCAACATTCCGTTGAGTTGTAGGACATAATTCAAACATTACCTTCTTTGAGGCCTCAATCCAGTCAGAATCAAACGTCTTTGCAGCCAACAGGACAATTTCATCCTGGCTTAGGGTTTCTACAATGATCAATGTTTCAAAAACACACTCTTAGAAGAAAAGGTTCTATATAAGGTTCTATCAGCGCTATGTATTTGGAACCCCTAAAAGGTTCTACAGAACCCTTTTTAAAGTAGGGGGTTGATTACGATTTCACTTTTTCATTTTAAATAGTGTGTAATGTTGCTGTTGGTGCATGAACAGTATCTGCAAAGTTGCAGCGCTGGAAGTTCAGTGTGACGGGAAGAGCTATACCCGTGCGAGTCAGTGACCTTTTTTGGAGCAATACCTCAGCGACATCCATCCTCCAGATTGAGGCACAAGGGGTTACAGGATGCAGTGGAGGGATATATTCAAAATATAAAAATACACAATGAAGGAGACACGACTACTATCGAGGCTAACTGGTCTCAAGCGAAATCTGAGAAACTCCATGACCTGTACCTCAAATGCAACCAGCACCGCCTTGAAGATTTTATAAGCTGGCTCAGTGGCTAATTGTTTAGAGTTAGAAATATATGCTGCATATTTAGTAATTTGCCTCAGATAGAGGATTAACGTTACACATTAACTTGTTCATTTCCACGGTAACCGCTTGCGTCTTACTGAATGCGACTTTCGTGTAACTATACACATAAGAGACGGAAAGATGCAGATAACCATACATTATTTAAAGGGCACCTATTATGCCCATTTTTACAAGATGTAATATTGGTCTCAGGTGTCCCCAGAATGTATTTGTGAAGTTTCAGCTCAAAATACCCCATAGTTAATTTATTATAACCATTTGAAAATGTCATTTTGGGGCCTGCTTAAAAATGATCTGTTTCGGGGGTATACGACCTTAAATGCAAATGAGCTGCATATCCCCGCCCTGCCTTTGGACAGAAGGTTTACGTAAGAGACATTACCGGCTGTCGTTGAAACAATGGAGGATGGTGTACAGATCACCGAGGGCAGGGTCTATGCCACAACCACCCTGTCAATGAAACCCCTTTCTCACTTTCTATGTCACAAAGAGCTGAATCTTAGAACAGCTCGTTCTGACACAGTGCATATGATTTATTGAGATATATTAATATGTATTGGGTGGATTTGTATCATTCTAGGGTGGTTTTGCTCACACACTGCCAACACACATTTATGTTCAAACACCATGTAAAAGTGAATTTTCCATAACAGGTGCCCTTTAAGGTAATTTCTATTTGTTACGATATTGATTGAAGTATCTCTTAATAATGAGTAATTTTTGCGTAATAATGACTTCTCATAATAATAAGAAACTTCTTTCTATAGGCACATTCACTACTGCAAAGATGGCGAGTCTGCATCGTCAACTTTATCAACAATTCAAATGTTTCATGCATAATCATTAATTTCACTGGATCTTTGTGGCAAGCTTTATTTCAGGTGGTGCGTGATATCTCTGTGCCCATGTAGCAGTGTTTCGCCTGTTAGTATTGAAGAGGACGGTTGTGCTGCTCTAACTTCAGCTCTGATATCAACCCCTCACACCTGAGAGAACTATCTGTGTAGTAATAAACCAGGAGACTCAGGAGTGAAGCTGCTTTATTGTAATCTGGAGAAATCTGCAGATCTGCAGAAAATCTGCTTTCATTTTTTTTAATCTTACAGCTGATCTTTTAGCATATTATATCTTTTCTCTTCAATTTTACAGTTTGACTATGACGCTCATAGTGGAAACTCCACAATCTCTAAACAAGTGAATCAAAACATGTCCTAAACAAGATTGCAACCTGGACAAACGTCATGCTGATACTGATCCAATAGTTTCATATACGAGGGACTTTTGTGATTAATATTTACACAGTAAGTAAACAAATCTACTTAAAGGTATATGTACAATAGACCAATTCTGTGTTTGTAAACCGAGATGACGTATTTTGTGGGTGGGGCCGAACTGGTGGCAGAAAGTGACAGCTCTGTAGTAGCGGTGTCAGGTGAATGATCACAAAATTCAAGATATGGGGGTTAGAAAATGTCTATATTTATATCATTTTATGTAGTTAATCCATATCACACGAAGAGTGCCATTTCAGTTTTTCTCCTCCAAAAATCAGCATGATTAAAATGTGATATTAAGTTACTACAACAGTTAGTAAACAATAATTTAAGTACAACTACAAAATGTTGCAGAATAATGTAATATATGAATGAATAATGGCCTATGAAGAACCTTTGTGCCAAAAGGTTTTTCTTGTCATTAAATATCTTTTTTAGCATAAAAGGTTCTTTGGAGTCAAGTAAAGAACCCAATGCTTCATATATAGAACCCCCATGAACCCTTTTTTCTAAGAGTGTAGTATGAATGGGAGGGAGGAGAGGCTGTTTACGATCACCCTTCCTGTTCCTACTGGGAATAGACTGGGCAGCGCACAAGTGAAACGGCATCCAGTGGACAAAACGGACACAATTGGATGATCCTGACTTTGCCAATGACCTGGCTCTTCTCTCACGAGCAACAACAAATGCATGAAAAGACCAGCATCGATGTGGATACCTCAGCAACCCTGGGCCTCAACATCAATAAAGAAAAGCGTAAGTTATTAAAGGGGTGGTTTACTGCTTTTTTTCTTTGCATGATTGTGTATATGGGGTGCAATTTAACATGTATTTGTTTTTTCTTTCTTAAAAAGTCTTATTTTTCATAAATTACACCTTTATTGCACTTGATTGTGGTCAGAAAAAAAATGGAAACAGCTTTAAGGGCTCCCTGTATTTTTCCTCCAAAATAAAAGCTTGATTATTTAACCTTTGAAGAAAAATAAATAAAAAATTGAGAATATTGTAAAAAAAAAAAAAACCCACCATTGTAATTTTAAAAATGCACTGTTAGATCTTTTTTTTTTTTTACAAAAAAAAAACACCTTTTAAAATTGTAATCACAATTTTTTAATTAAACACAATTGGATTTTCCCCAAATTGTGCTGACCTAATAGGTACAATAAAATTAACAAGTTGCATTAAACAAAATACAGAATGTCTTCCCTTTAAAGCATTTATTGATGTACAGAACAATAAAAACAAAAATCCCAAATTATTTTAAACACAAAAGAACACGTACATCTTGTTTTATACTTAATATTTAACATAAAGATAGTCATTTAAATATTAAACAAAGATAGTCAATAGCACAAAGAAAACTGAAATGATCCAACTAAAGATTCATGCATGTATATTATGCAGTGGATTGCACCGCAGAAGCTCATGAGGAGAGATGGGAACACCAACATGGGAACGCTCTCCATCTCAATATCATGGAGGTCACCATCCACATTATACACCAAAACAAACACACTTAACAGTCAGCTGTTATTCTAATTAAATCTTTAAACGTATATTTTAAACGTATGTTTTAAAAAGTAAACTTTTAAGAAAAGAAAAAAATACATGAAATATTTCCCGTCAACATCTTCACGACGTTGCACGTCTTCACTCATTCAGGCCTTGTGCGTTTTGTTTGTCTTGAACGAGACCTGTAAAACTCGGTCCCCGAGCCGGTACCCATTCAAACTGGCGATTGCAACAGCAGCCTCGTCGTAATTTGTCATGGTCACAAAGCCAAATCCTTTGCACTTGTTTGTGTTGAAGTCTCGTATGACCTTTACGTTAGTCACAGCGCCGAATGGGCCAAACATCTGCCAGAGGACGTTCTCGTCGGCGTCGGGCGCCAGATTATACACAAAAATGCACCAGCCCGTACCAGCGTGACCCGGAAGATTGATGCCTGCCAGGCTGGTGACCCCATCAATGGACATGGGTGAGAATCTACTGCCAAATACAAACAAAAACAGGATTTCAACTAAAATGAAGATCATTTTCTATGGTACTGTAGTACGCTGCCAAGAAGCTGTACAGTTCAGTAATGGGCAACATGTTCCTTTCCATCAACATCTTTAAAAACAATCAGCATTTTTCTGTTGTATTAAAATGCAGAAAGATTTAGTGATTATAAAAGGAGCATCAATGCTTTTACTCACTGTGCATCATTTATGTACAATTTGGATGGTTTAATAATTGTTACAAACCACAAATGTCTCTGAACAAAACCTAATTTTATCAAGCAGGGTTGACATTCTCAGCAGAAGTGATGTTGAAAACAAGAGAAACCATTTGTTTATTGGGCTTTTCAATCCATAAATCTCTAGCGTGGACTTACTGAAATAACACTAAAATCAAGACCGTGGTGTTTCGTGAGATATGTAGTATATTTGGGCACTTGAGAGCGTTTTGTCAGCGCAGCGTTTTTTCCGTTGAGACGTTTCGTTGAATATACGCAGCACAGTTTACTTGTAACTGATTTCGCAGATAATTTGTTTCATACTAAAAAATAATTCTTCATCCATGTTGTTCAGTTAGTTCTGCTGGTTGATGTCATTGTACAGAAAGAATGTTGTGACAGTTGGTCAGTGTGGTATTAGTCCCGCCCCTCCTCCACTGTGATTGGACGGCTGGGTAAGAAGTGACAGTGACGAGGCCCTCAGCGCCTCGTTACGCTCATGGCGTTTCAAAAACGCGGCGCTTCCATAAACTAAGAATTTATTATCTTTATATACATGGGAAGGGTAAGTCCACGAAGGCTTTCATGTAGTTCCGCCATCTTGCAAAACTATAATAGCAGAGAGGGACATAAAGTACTAGGCCAACGTGTTTCCACAGCGCGTTTTCGTTCAGAGCAAGTGTCACGTGAAACAGAGGAGCAGAGCAGTGACAGGCGCTTGTCACTGCCCCGGCAAGTTAAAAAATTGCATTGCAAATCCTCGTTGCCAGAAAAGTCCAAAATAATAGATTGTAAAAGGAAACGTGACCGGAGATTACAAAAAACCTGAGTTAAAGTCGGGGTAGTTTTTTCCAGATGGAAAGAGTTAATGCAGGAGAAAGAGTTCAAATGCGTGAATGGTATCTGTAAAGACCCCTTTTGCGCCGACGTCACAGTTACGTCACGGCGCTAGCTGGAGGCAAAACAAAGTGAAAACTGGAGGCGGCCAATACAAAACAGCACAGATTCGGCTACATAATAAGGAGCTTAAATAATTGTTACTATTATTAAATGTCATCTTGTTGTGTTGTTTGGTGCAATAATTGCTGAAAAATGAATATGCTGTATCTGGAACTTTTATTTCTAGAAAATCACATCACACACAATCACATTCTCTTCACATCAATAAAATCGCACCATAATGTCACACTTTACATTGTCGCCGTCTCGGCACTGGCTCGGCAGAACTGCGGATCGACACACAAGTCTTGTACAGGACCATATAGGCATCTAAAGATTTATATGCCCTCAGTTTCTCTTTACGATCGGTTTCTCTATAAGGTAGGTGTAGAAGTCAGGCCACTCAACCGAGGTAACGCATGTTAATCCTGTCAGATTGTCCATGCATTGAGTCAGCGTGTAGGCGGCTACGGGTCGGCCAATCTGGTTCAGTCCGTTAAAAATAACTTTAGGAAATAACAATCGCGGTCCTGGACACGGAGTGACCTTACACATTAAGATAAAATCGGATTTTCTCCAGTCATTGTTAAAAAACAAGCTAACAATACTTGCTAAATAACATTAGTGAAGCGGCCAGAGGGATCGTTCTGCCTCCACCTAAGCTCCGCCCACATAAAAACGTCACCATGTTTACCAACTGAAAAGGGGTCTATTGGCAGTAGCAAGTCTCGGTATTTGCTCTGCAGCAGCAGCAGATCTATTCCGCCAAGACCAAATACATGGACATTGCCATATCCATTAGCATGCTAATCTCTCCAGAGAGTTGTCATGACAGAAATACCATAGTTTTATAGAACCAATATACCAGAAGAAAAGTTACAGTATTTTATCATCTGAAACTGTTCTGCAACTTATATTCCCTTAAATATATATCCAACTTATATTCCCAACTTATATGGCCCTTAAAACTGAGTTACAGGCTTCATGAACCTGATGCGTCATTAGTCGTCGGCGATGGCTTTGCCGTTACAGAGTTTTTACAGGATTTCTCGAAGACAACGACTGACAATCAGCGCAGCTGCTCTTAACTTTGAGGAAACATGATGATTATAACATCCCTTCCTCGAAATGTATGTCTTTTCTGATTCGGAAAGAGAATTTAACAATTTCTTAATTTAAATAACTACAGTATTATTATAAGAGTAAATAATGTGGGTGGTGGAATCATCTGGCGCTAAATTTAAATGTTTAACCGTTTGCGAAGCCATCTCACCGGTGATTTGCGATGTGTTCTGCGAACTTTCTCCTAGCCCTCCGTTTGGAGTGTGCCTCTGAAAAATCTCCGTTTCGAGGGCTATGTAGCCCTACCCCTTCGCCCTACCCCCCGATCTCAACAAGAATCGGGACACATTACCCCTAGACGTGAACGCGCAAAACGGAGGGGTAGGGCCAAAGGGGTGAATTGAGATTGAGCCTTAGACTGGAGCCCGCCCACAGTAAAATCACTAAAACATTGCTTTAATAGATTTCCCACAGGCAGCAGCACAAAGCAACATACCTCTTGACTCCATAAGCCATGTTGAGCAGATTATCCAGCCTGAAACACATGCACAAAAAAAAAAAAATGAGATCACCCTCAAGTTAAAGCTATGACCAGTGCAGTGAACCTGAACCAATGTGCAGGTACCTGAATCTCTGGGCCTGCTGCGCCAGCGGCCCTGGGTATCGTCTGTTGGGCGACTGGTACAGGTGAGACAGCAGCGCCTGGCTGCTTTTCTGACTGGGGTTGTTGGCAAATTTCACTGTGATTGGCTCAGTGGCACCTGGTGGTTTCTGTCCATTCAGACCTTTAATGGCCTCCTCAGCCTCAACGCGTCGGTCAAATCGGATGAAGCCCACACCTCTGGACACGCCTGAACACCACAAAACAGAACTGTAAATCGGATTAGACTAGGACCTGTCCTGTGACAAACGAATTTGGTGAATTATAATTGCTGTACCTTAGGCTGAACGGAGAGAATTTGATTAACACGAAAACAGACACACCATGGAAACGTAGCGATTCACTGATTTTGACAACTGAAAACATTGGTCTGAAATTTTTAGGTGGCGTTTAATTAGCGCTGCTTTGATGATGCATGTGGACTGATAAACTCTTCCTCTTTACTTCTAATTATAGCATGACAAACCTAAATGAACATTAAATGATTGTTAAAAAACCGAGCAATGACCTGATTAATTTCAGTAACTTGTACAGTACAACTGTGGAAAGACTTCAATAAAAACAGCTTGTAAACAAATGTCACATAACATTAAATAGAGAGAGAGATTTATGTGCAATTTAAATACTTGCATACAACAGCTAAATGAAAACATCTAAGTTACTATTAAGGTTTATTCTGAGGAGACGAGACGGCATCTCAACCCCTCAATGGCAGTTCAAGTTGTATCAGGAGGGACAACATCTGTTTCCTTTATCAGGCAACAAGGCTTACATTGAGAAGCGCCATTTCTGTCGATCACTTTTAAAGTTGTATCAAAATACTATTCTCCAAATACTATTCCCTATTCTCAAAACAAAGAATAGGGGTCCTCAAATAATGTACAGATAATGAATGGCGACTGTAGAAAGCAAAAGCTGAATCCAGACATTTTGGGTGATCTTGAAATACGGGACTGATTGTGCAAATCAGCAATGTAACGTTAGCATAGCCTAGCGTAGCAAAGTAACGATTTTTAAAAACGTTTCAATAAACAACATAGTTGCAAATATATACGTACATAACTGTGTAGAGCACAAAACAAGACGGTCATATTTTTTATCAATAATTTAAGCGAAAAAACTTTCAACTCTGGATGGTATGCCCACCATTGTTGCCAGTTGCGCAGTGCATTTCTTACCCTTTGGTTTCAAGTAAGCTCGCGAAAATTCTTGGTCTTAAGGTTCAGCCTAAGGTTCATCCTGGGCCTGATAAGTCCAGAGAATGGCATCCATATTCCAGCAAGCCATTCTTTTTTTTTTTTTTTTGAGTTAGCCTTCCCCTTCTGCTGACCTCTTTAACAGATAGAGCTGTTCAGGTTGTCTGAAGCTCTGCATTCGGTCCAAATATATTCAGAGCGTGCACTGGACACAACAGAGACAGGGAAGGGTCTTTGACATCAGGAGGGATTGATTACAAGCTCACAACTTGATCCCTGAAGGGAGTAGTGGCAACTTTGGGCACATATCCAGGCCAGGGTCTCCAGACAACATTAGAGTAGGTTGCCCCAAATTCCAGGCACGAGTTTGCAGGTAAGGCTTGTAGGTTACCCACCCCCTTGACAGAGGTCTGCGCAATCATCAGGGCCAAATCTCTCTGCAGGGATTGAAGGACCAAAGAAAGATCCCAAGAAGGAATAGCCTCTGTTTATCTCTCGGGAATCTCACAATCAGTTTGGGCTTCCCAAGGACCTCCCACCCAGGGTCATGGTTAGCAACTATTGAGGCCACGTACACCTTTAGGGTGGAGCTCAACAAGTGCCTCTCCAGGCCCTGCAGAAGATAAGTAAGCACAGACCCGATCCAACAACTCAGTGGGTATTCACCTCGGGAAGCATACCAGGTAGTGTAGAGGCACCGCAACAAGGCATAGAGCCGACTCTGGCCTAAGTGATGGCATCGTCATATACTACCTGTCCATACCAGTCCGGTACAGCTGCTTCTGTATCGATTCTGCAGCACAAGCGTAGCAATGGACTGCACTTAGTTTAGTTTGAATACAAGAACAGTGTTTTAAACTAAGTGGCCATGTCAGCACAATAAAAATTAGTGCAAATTAAAAAATATATATATACACTATAATATATAGGCTAGAACAAGGTTTAATCCGGCAAACGAATATAAATGGGGTTCCCTGATATCAAGAGATGCAACCTCCCAATTTGAGCTTCACACTTGCACAACACAGAAATATGAGTCCTTCTTAATTCTCTCAACCTGGCAATCTGTGGATAAAAGCACTGGCTTTTTGAAACCACGGGGAAGCTTGCAGTTTAACAAACTCCAGTCCCAAATTCTTTTCACAGGAAAGTCTAATCAATTAAGTCTGTGTTCATTTACATTGCGGGTGAGTTGCGTTGTAAGCGGATGCCTCCCTGGCGATTTATATACGCCACTACCACTGTGTTGTCCATCCGAACAAACAAGTGCTTGCCCCCTGAATCAATCCTCAAAATAATACTCCTTGCGGCTGGTAGCACGGCCAGCAACTTGAGGCAATTGATGTGCCAGTGCTGTCGGAGTCCAGTCCAGAGCCCCCCCGAGGCTGTGTGTCCGTTGCATACTGCTTCCCAGCCCATCTCTGTTGAGACAACACCATGGCATGGACACTCGTTCTAGGGGAACTCCTTCCCGTAGAAATGCAAGGTCGACAGATCAGCATGATTGCCAAGCAAAGTGTACATGCGGCCTGATCACACGAGGAAGCCAATATCCCAGGAGCCTCTGAAAATACTTAAGTGCTTATTTTTTATCTTGAGAAAGACATGCTGTCATGTAAACGGAGTCAAACTCCACACCGAGAATGCTCTACATGGAAGAGGACTTGCTCTGTTCCCAATTCACCCAATGTCCCAATCCGGCTAGGTGCTCAAGGACCAGGTCCCTGTGTGTAAACAGCAACTCTTGCGATCAGAACTAACGGGAACACCACCCCACCCAGAACCTACGCAAGCACTTTTGAAACACAAAGGGCATATTCGGTGACTGAACGCAGTTACTTCATTAACTCCGGACTATCTTCTTGCAGATATTTCAGTGCTTTGGCCTGATAATCTTGCAGGATGGCCATAGCCAGGGCAGCAGCATTGTAAGCCCTTGCTGTGAGAGACTAGGTAAACTTGTATTCCTTGGACAGCATCCTAAGCCAATTCTGCCAGGTGACGGTGTTTTTTGCAGGCATAAATACACCACAATAGCATACTCCACCTGGGAAACATCCAAGTACCTCTTTCAGGAGGATAATGCACCATGCCACACTGCACACAATGTTCAGGGATTGATTGAGAAACATAAGTTCAAGGTGTTGGCCTGGTCTCAAAATTCCCCAGATCTTAATCCAAATGAGCATCTGTGGGATGTGCTGAACCAACAAATTTGATCCACAGCTTCTCCACCTCACAACCTTTAGAATTTGGATCTTCTGCTACACTAACATATTTGCACCATATACCAAGACAAATTCAGGGCTCCTGTAAAGTCCATGCCTTGGCGGGTCGGCGCTGTTTAACATGTGCATGAACCCATCGAGAAGAGGTCGGTCAAATCTTACCTGTGACCTGGTCCACGAGGATCCTGGAAGTAATGATGCGGCCATACTGCGAGAACAGCTGCTCCAGCTCTTTCTGGGTCATAGTTTTAGGAAGACCGCTCACGTACAGGTTAGCATCACGGATGGAAGCCGAGCTTGGTCGAGCATACGACACCTGGACACACACAAACTTAGTGTAGAGTCGTGTGACAGGCATACACCAACACACATCAGTAGTACAGGTCCTTCTCAAAAAATTATCATATTGTGATAAAGTTCATTATTTTCCATAATGTAATGATAAATATTAAACTTTCATATATTTTAGATTCATTGCACACCAACTGAAATATTCCAGGTCTTTTATTGTTTTAAAACTGATGATTTTGGCATACAGCTCATGAAAACCCAAAATTCCTGTCTCAAAAAATTAGCATATCATGAAAAGTTTCTCTAAACAAGCTATTAACCTAATCATCCGAATCAACTAATTAACTCAAAACACCTCAAAAGATTCCTGAGGCTTTTAAAAACTCCCAGCCTGTTTCATTATTCAAAACCGCAATCATGGGTAAGACTGCCGACCTGACTGCTGTCCAGAAGGCCATCATTGACACCCTCAAGCAAGAGGGCAAGACACAGAAAGAAATTTCTGAACAAATAGGCTGTTCTCAGATTGCTGTATCAAGGCACCTCAGTGAGAAGTCTGTGGGAAGGAAAAAGTGTGGCAAAAAAACGCTGCACAATGAGAAGAGGTGACCGGACCCTGAGGAAGATTGTGGAGAAGGGCCGATTCCAGACCTTGGGGGACCTGAGGAAGCAGTGGACTGAGTCTGGAGACAGGTGTGTGCAGGAAATGGGCTACAGGTGCCGCATTCCCCAGGTCAAGCCACTTTTGAACCAGAAACAGCGACAGAAGTGCCTGACATGGGCTACAGAGAAGCAGCACTGGACTGTTGCTCAGTGGTTGCGCGTCATTTGGAAATCAAGGTGCCAGAGTCTGGAGGAAGACTGGGAGAAGGAAATGCCAAAATGCCTGAAGTCCAGTGTCAAGTACCCACAGTCAGTGATGGTCTGGGGTGCTGGTGTTGGTCCACACTGTGTTTTATCAAGGGCAGGGTCAATGCATCTAGCCATCAGGAGATTTTGGAGCACTTCGTGCTTCCATCTGCTGAAAAGCTTTATGGAAATGAAGATTTTATTTTTTAGCGCGACCTGGCACCTGCTCACAGTACCAAAACCACTGGTAAGTGGTTTACTGACCATGGTATTACTGTGCTCAATTGGCCTGCCAACTCTCCTGACCTGAACCCCATAGAGAATCTGTGGGATATTGTGAAGAGAAAGTTGAGAGTTGCAAGACCCAACACTCTGGATGAGCTTAAGGCCTCTAGAAGCATCCTGGGCCTCCATAACACCTCAGCAGTGCCACCATGCCACGCCACATTGAAGCAGTCATTTCTGCAAAAGGATTCCCGACCAAGTATTGAGTGCATAACTGAACATAATTATTCGAAGGTTGACTTTTTTGTATTAAAAACACTTCTTTCATTGGTCGGATAAAATATGCCAATTTTTTTAGACAGGAATTTCGGGTTTTCATGAGCTGTATGCCAAAATCATCCGTATTAAAACCATAAAAGACCTGAAATATTTCAGTTGGTGTGCAATGAATCTAAAATATATGAAAGCCTAATATTTATCATTACATTATGGAAAATAATGAACTTTATCACAATCTGCTAATTTTTTGAGAACGACCTGTATATCAATGACAGCAGCCTCATGTCAGACTGACCTTACCTTGATGGTCTTGGTCTGCAGTCTGAGTCCATTTAAAGTGTTGATGGCTTTCTCTGCATCTTTGGGTTCCACATAGTTCACAAAACCATAACCCAGACTCTGACCTACACACACACACACCGAGGTGAGGATTTATAAGAATTGCAGTGTGTTATGGATCTGACTGTTACAGTATCTAACACACAGGATGCAATAGGCACTGTGAAATCAGCTGTAAAGCCTCCATATGAAAATCAAATCTTTTAAAATCATCCCAGTGAAAATCTTTCGCATCTTTTAAATTGTTCATTGATTTGTTCAAAGTCGTTTTCTTTAAAATTATGATGGGAATTTAAATGATTTACTCACAAAAGACTTAGTCTTTTAGTGGTTGACCAATATATCGTCTGATATGCGTTTAGCCAATAAATGTTGGAAGCAGGACTTTTATTTTGAGTCGGCACATGTGCAGAGACTCAAAGGAACTCAAATTTTTTGCTTTCATTCATTTATTGTCTGGTAAACAATTACATCTAAAAATAATATTAAACAAATGTTGAAGAAAGCCAATGCAAATAGTCATATTATCAACATTCAGTATACGCATCTTTCATTTACATTTTCAAGTCTTTGAATATCTGATAGATATTTAATTCCATGAACATCACAAACTTTAGTGATTCCAGCTAGATTCACTTAAGTGTGCCTAAATTTGTAGCCTGCCTAACACCACTAGTATGATTGTCCATCCATGCGAATTAGAACTTTAAATCCTTGATTATAAACTATGCTGTGCTACATCTAATTGAATAAAAATCGAAAAATTAGTACAGAGATAGCCGCAAGTACCAGTGATTTTGTCTCGCACAAGTTTGCACGACTCGATCTCTCCGATGCTGCCGAACAGACTCTTGAGCTCTTCCTGCGTCATGTTCTGCGGGAGGTAGTTAACGATCAGATTGGTTTTACTGTCCTCGGTGTCGTTGGGCATCTCCACAGGTGCCGTGCAGTTGTTGGAGACACTGTTGGGGCCGTTGCTGGTGGGACAGCTCGGCCCGTTGGACAGCTGAGTCTCCATGGCTGCAATCACCTGCTATAGAGGCGCAAACACACACTGAGTGAGTGAAGAAAACTGGAAAATGACAAATGAGAGGCTGATAAGACTAGAGCCCGACCGATAAAGGATTTTGAAGGCCGATACCAATACAAATATTTTGGGGTTTTAAAATCCGATATATCGGCCAATATTTTATTTATTTATTTAAAACTGGACATGATAGTCACAAATGTTGTCATGCTTATTTGCGTTAAGAGAACTGATGGGGATGTTCTTTTAATTGTTATTCAAGCAATGTATGTATCGTGACCAAATCTACGAGTGTTACAGGAACAGTGTAGAGTGCCCTCTGGTGGACAAACTATACAACTCCAACACTCATGACCTGGTTCAAGCGTGTTTCGTCCGTTTTTATTTTATTTTTGAAATATTCAGTTATCGGCCATTATAACTGCCGATACCCGATAGTTTGGAAAATGCCTAATATCGGCCGATAATATTGGTCTGCCGATATATCGGTCTGGCTCTAGTTAAGACTCACTTGTCATAGCGGTCAAACCTGACTCACACTACTACATATTCAAATTTGGTGCATTATGTTTTGTTACAAAATGCATAAATTGTGTTTGGTGTCATGGACATAGTCGTCATGCCATCTTCATTTGTCATATTGGAATATAGGACAGACTAGAGATGAGAGCTCAAACGCAAATCCTTTCAACTACGCTTTCTTTAATTGGTTCAGATTACACGATTTTTTTTGTTACTATAGTCACTGTGTCAGATTAAGCGATTTTGACTGGACACATGTCAGACTGCACGTTTCTTCCTGACCAGTCATCACATGCCGTCTTTAAACTAGTAGCGAGTAACTTCCGGAAACGAACGTAAACAAACAATGGATTAAGCGGTGAGTGTTGTATTGGCTGTCCTGTGTTCAGAAAAAAGTAAAGAAAGAAAGAAAACCCGACAATGTACACGTTCCTGGATTGCTCGAAGAGGACCGTATGGGCTGTCAATCCTCCAAAGAGAACTTGAGGTAAAATATTGTTTTCTTATATATTTTTACTTTCAGTTTTAAAGTTAGCACCATCGTCTCTCTTTCGTTTCGCCATTTTCGAAAGTTGTGTACGGAAAAGCTTCTGTGCTCCTATTGGTCGACCTCATACATGTGACGGAAGCGCCGTGGACGACCGTTAAAGAAATTAAACATGCTAGTCTTTTTGTCGTGAAGCATCGCAGACGCGACGTAGGTTGTCGCCCACTATGACACACTATATGAGATAATCCGATCAAATCTTGCGTCCCGATACCCGTTGTCGTTTCGTTTACGAATACTTTACGTAAACTCCTGGGGTCCTTGCCTTGCGACTTACATAGGATGACTTGACAACTGAGTGCACGCATTTCACATTGGATGGGTCAACGTCACATTTGAGTAGGCCATACTATTTGAATTTGTGATAAAATAACATTTTTAACCGGTTAATGATCATTTTAAATGGGCTAAGTGTTTCTGTTCCGAACGTTTAAACTTGATTTCGTTTTCATTTTGTTTGTTCCTACAGATTTCGTTTGTTTCTGCATCCCTATTTAGTACCCTATTTGTGGAAAGTGTCAGAAAAGCAAAACAAACGAAAGGAAGAATTCATGCAACCGTCAGATCAGAATCACGTTCTATAACCTAAATCAGACACTACACCCTACAAACACAAATGACTCATTTGAACACAATCAAATGATTTTAGACGCAGTTGTTTAGATGCAATTAGCACAGCCCACAATAACTCTGGACTGACAGTGATGGAATAAAAAAGTCCCACAAACCCCAGTCCACGGCTCGGCTGCCCACGAGCCACTTCTCAGAAGAGAAGCCACATCACACAGCCTGACTGCCATGATGGCTGGAGCGGACGTCTGCAAACAAAGAGCACATCAGAGTCAGTCACTTACACATGCACACTCCAACATTAGCTCCTACTTGGCCTCCATGTACCTGTAATGCTTCAGCACAAAAGTGCTTAGTAATGTTAGCGTCACAGTACAATGCGCATAACCAGCCACTGAAAACTGGTTTCATAAAGACTTGAAGCGTCCACAAAACAGGCCATATAATGAATCCTAGTATGCCTAAGGCATCATGATAATAACGTCTGCATTAGGGGTGTAAATGTACACCCATTTGTAGTAGGGCATATTTAGTAAATTTCTCTGCAGATAGGATTATTCAGAATGACATCTGATGTTTTTAAACAATTGGGCGATGCCCTATAGTGCAGAATCGAGATATATCCAGCTGCAGACCCGCAGCACCACCAGCGCCAGAACCGGAAGTGAGGGAGGGGCGGAATTATTATTATTGCATTATAGTTATTTTAGCAAGAATGTAAGGACAAAATGGGCCTGAGAGTGAGTTCCTCATTTGATGCATTGTAAGTTAAATTTATACAAGATTGATGTGATAAAACAGGCCGAGGGTTGAATTGGTCATTTGTTGTATACATTTTTATTGTTTCGTTTAAAACAATGCTGAATTTTCTCTCTTTTTTTAGATTTTGACATTATTATTTTAATTTTGCATAAAAAAAATGCATGCTGCACATGTTCTTGTGAAATAAAGTATATTTTATAAAAAAAGGCCATACGGTTTTTTTATTAAACAATCAAAATCATCTTACAAATACATATCTTTAATATCAAAACAATTTAAGATTTTTATAAACACAATAAATAAATAAATAGAACATAAATAGAACAAAATATCACAGAGATCTAATCAAATTGTGTATAATTCTGAAAAACTCCAATGCTTGTCTTGTGTTTATATCTTTCAAAGCTTTATTATACTAAGTTAACTCCTTCATAAAAAGCAAAAAAACAAAAGGTCTTACCTTTATAAATTTACAGGTATGTATAAACTGCTTAGCTAAAATAATTAAACTGTTATACATTAAAATGCCCATAAGTTTCAAGTATTATTTTTTCACCATCATGATCAGGAAGTAACTCATAATACAATGAAACGGATAACTAAATACAATTATATTATGCAAAACCAATGTTTTAAAATGCTTAATGTACTGTAATGTAGTATGATAACACATTCGTAGAGAGTAGGACGTTTCATGTTCAATAAAAGGTAAAACTTCTGAAATCTCTGTGTAAACAATGAGCTACGTACGATTACTTTCAGCAGAACGTTGGACACGGTTCAGTTCGGATCAGTTGGACGTCTGATTCAGATCAGTTGGACAAGGCTGTTAACAAGAGGTAAAAATGATATAATATACTGTTCGTTTTCTCACACAAACCGCTCGTTTCGTGACTTAGGCCATCAATGTCAGGGTTCCAGACTGCGACCATTTTTTGAGAATGTGCGAGTTAATTTATTATGGTTGCATATGTGCGAGTGGACGCTCGTGCAACAGAACGCCATTGTATCAGCTGCTGCAGTCTGTAACTTAAGTTCAAAATGAACAAGTAGGCTACATCATGAATCCATTTACTGAACCGTGTTTTTGACTTATCCTGAATCACTACGGTACGGCTATAAGAACTAAGAAGTGTTTCAATATTCGGACTATTTTATCCCGGGGTCGACTAGGATGCGGAGTTGCCCAGTGCCTGCGTGACTTGCCATAGACATTAATGGAGAGAAGTAGCTCCGGCTAGAGTGTTCTTCTGCAAGTCACACGCAGTGCACACTGAAGGTGAAACGTGCAAATTACGAATTCATGAATTAAGGCATATAAAAATGAAAGTGTCTCACAAAACAGCGTGCCCCTTCCTACCTCTTTTCAGCGGTTAGATGAGAGTAATCGATCAACTGAGGAAAAGGAAGTTATTATAAAATGCAGAAGGCAAGGGGTGTGAGATTTCAGATTTTTGTTACAACTGTAAACTTTGATAACGAAAATCTGTATTAGCTTATTATAATAATCTAATCTTTTAAAATGTAATGCATAGCTACATTTGAATGTTTGATGATGATTTTTAAAAGATGACATCAGATCATGGCAATGATAATTAATATATTACAGGTGTTTATGCTGCAACCCAGAAAGCCTTTGCTAGCTTTGCTCCATTAAGACCACTATTCATCAGCATGCATTGATTAATACCACGGCATGTAAATAAATAAATAAATAAATAAATAAATAAATAAAATAAAAAAAGGTGCGACCAAATCATATGATGGTGCGACCAACTGAGAAAGTTGGTAGCACCAGTGCAACCAGTGGAAAAGTTAATCTGGAGCCCTGAATGTGTAGGTTTACATTTACGAGTCATTAAATCATGTTTAATCTGGACTTCTCTGTGTATGCTCTTTGAGGTGGACCCCCATACCTGCATTATATGACTGACAGACAACAACGGTTTGACCGAAAAATATCAAAATTGAAAATACTGTGGAAACAGACACCTTCATCTTGTATGCCATTGAGGTAAGATAAAACATTAAAAATTAATTTCAAAGTGAACTATCCCTTTAAATGAACAAATATGAAATTAAAACACTACATTACACATTGATTCTTATTAAAGCTACTATTAAAGTTCTGTCAGTGAGTGATTTTGTCTGCTTTGTTGCTTTATTAACATTAAAGGAATAGTTCCCACAAAAATTAAGTTGTTTTAACCCAAGTAAATTTCTATCTGTTGTTGAAAATAAGTTATTTTGAAAAATAGTTTTTGATTGGGATTGGGAACGATTGAACCTGAGCAGTGTTCAGTTTTTGGACTTCTGTGCTAGTTACGGTTCGTCCATAACTTACACCATGTTCAAGCATAAGGGTTTCCACCAGTGCACGTGGCACCAGGACACCCTAGGTCGTAGGTCGATGATTGACTTTGTGGTCATTTCATCTGACCTGCGGCCGTAGGTCTTGGACACTCGGGTGAAGAAAGGGGCCGAGCTGTCAACTGATAACCACCTGGTGGTGAGTTGGATCTGATGGTGGGGGAGGAAGCTGGACAGACCCGGCAGACCCAAGCATACTGTAAGGGTTTGCTAGGAACGTTTGCCGAGATCCCGACCGGAACCCGAGGGAGGCTGGAGATATTGAGTCTGAGTGGACCATGTTCTCCACCTCCATTGTCGAAGTGGCTGCTCTGAGCTGTGGCCGTAAGGTCTCTGGTGCCTGTTGAGAAAACAATCCCCGAACCTGGTCGTGGACACCAGAATTAAAGGATGCCGTCAAGATGAAAGAGGAGTCCTATCGGGCCTGGTTGGCTTGTGGGACTCCTGAGGCAGCTGATAGGTACCGGCAGGCCAAGCGGACTGCAGCCCATGTGGTTGTGGAGGCAAAAACTCGGTGAGGCCATGGAGAAGGACTATTGGCTGGCCTCAAGAGATTCTGGCAAAATGTCCAGCGCCTCAGGAGAGGCAAATAATGCCCTACCAATGCTGTTTACAGTGAAGGTGGGCGGCTGTTGACTTCAAATGGGGATGTCGTCGGAGGGTGGAAGGAATACTTTCAATGATCTCCTCAATTCCGCCATCACATCTTCTATTGAGGAAGCAGAGGCTGAGGGGCTCAGAGGTGGACTGGTTCATCACCCCACCTGAGGTCACAGAAGAAGTCAAGAAACTACTCGGTGGCAAGACACTGGGGGTGGATGAGATCTGCCCTGAGTACCTCAAGTCTCTGGATGTTGTTGGGCTGTCTTGGCCAACACGCCTCTGCAGCATCGTGTGGCGGTCAGGGACAGTGCCTCTGGGATGGCAAACCGGGGTGGTGGTCCCTCTTTTTAAGAAGGAGGAACAGGAGGTGTGTTCCAACTACTGGGAGATCACACTTTTCAGGCTCCCTGGGAAAGTCTATGCCAGGGTACTGGAGAGGAGAATACGGCCGATAGTAGATTCAGGAGGAACAGTGCGGTTTTAGTCCAGGCCGTGGAACACTACACCCTGTACAGGGTGCTGGAGGGTTCATGGGAGTTTGCCCAACCAATCCACATGTGCTTTGTGGATTTGGGGAAGGCAATTGACTGTGTCCCTCTCGGCGGCCTGTAGAGGGTGCTCTGGGAGTATGTGGTCCTTTGCTAAGGGCTGTCTGGTCCCTGTATGACAGAAGCAGGAGCTTGGTTCACACTGCAAGCAGTAAGTCAGACTTCTTCCCGGTGCATGTTGGACTCCGGCAGGGCTGCCCTTTGTCGTCGGTTCGGTTTATCATTTTTACGGACAGAGTTTCTAGGGGCAGCCAGGGGCCGGAGGGTGTCAGGTTTGGGGACGACACGATTTCATCTCTGCTCTTTGTGGATGATGTTGTTGTGTTGGCCTCTTCAGACCAGGACCTTCAGCATGCACTGGGACGGTTTGCAGCCGAGAGTGAAGCGGCTGGGATGAAAATCAGCACCTTCAAATCCAAGGCCCTAATGGTCCTAAGTCGGAAAAGAGTGGCTTGCCCACTTCAGATTGGTGGAGATATCCTTCCTCAAGTGGAGGAGTTTCTTACGGTTTTATTCGCGAGTGGGGGAAGGATGGAACGGGAGATTGACAGACGGATTGGTAGAGCTTCTGCAGTAATGCGGTCGGTGCACCGGTTGTGGTGAAGGAGCTGAGCCACAAGGCAAAGCTCTCAATTTACTGGTCAATTTACATTTCTACTCTCACCTATGGTCATGACCGGTGAGATGGTGGTGAGATGGTTGACGGGTTTCTGGAGACACCGCCTGCAGTCTGTGCTGCCTTACTCTCTCCTCAGGTGAGGAGAGTCTGACACAATCAAGGCCCTAAAGCCAATGAACGATGCAACTATTCTCATTTCAGAGGAGAGCATCTGTTTGATTGCTCCTTTGCAAGCTCAACTCATCCAGGACACGAATGAGGACAGTATTGGAGTCATTAACGGTCCTGGAGATGATAAAGCATCCCATCAGTGGGGACCTCAGCAAGAGATACGATAGTGAGCAGCAGAGAAACTCTTTCACAGCTTCTGCTCTGTGATTCAAGGGCCGGCCTCTTCTGAAGAGAGGGGAGATGTACGGAAGAGTAATTGCTGCATCAATAGAGGGAATTCTGCCCCATGTGTTTTTCATATTGAACAGAACAAGTACATTTGTTTTGTCAATTTTGTTAAAATGTGTTTCAGATTGAAGATAAGTCAAAAGATTTTTTAAAGTACTCGACTTAAATTGAGGAATTGTAACAGCCCTATTTTCTAAATAAAACCTGTGTTAAAGTGGAAGAAAATATTCTCTTAAACTGATGCACTATAGCGATCTGCCACATCAAATTTAAGAGCATCCAAAAACACCATTTATTGTTTGAATCTCGTGATAAAACCCTTAATTTCTTTTTAGAAGTAACAAAGCACAGAGCTACTGGTGATTACTGGATGAGAGACACTACAAATAGGGATGCTCCGATCAGTATTTTTGCAGCCGATACAGAGTACCGGTTTCTTGTCATGGTGATCGGCCGATACCGATGCTTAATTGACTTAATATAAGACAAATAAACAAAATGGAACAGTTTAATGCAGCCCATAAGGTTTATTTAAACATTGCCCAATACTGTGTGGAGGACAAAATAAACATTTAGTCTCCTAAAATGGAGAAGTCTGATGTAATTTTAACATCGTCCAATACAAGTCTGAGCAGGACAAAATAAAACTGAGTGAGAGTCAGATTACTGGTTACCGTTGCCTTTTTTGCAGTTGCCAGTTTTTCATATTCGCCATACGTCTCGCAGTGGCTCATTCTTAAGTGACAAATCGCGAATCGCGGAAAATTGCGAATTTTTCAAATTTTTTTCGAAACATCGTAGTAGTTCCACACCGGCGAAGACATGAGTGCGCGGCAAATAATTTAAGTCCCCACGCATCATACTTCCTCTCACGCGTTGACGTCATCAAATCGCGATCAGTTTGTAAGATCGGCCAAGTTAGTGAGGACCGATCGAGTCATAAATTGTTATCATCAGCCGATACCGATCTCCGGCCGAGCGATCGGAGCATCCCTAACTACAAATAATGATTTAGTATAGGGGAAAAACTGCAGACCTGCAACCCTGGCTTGTACAGGTGATAGAGTAAGATAGAGCCAGCTTTATATAGATATTTTTAGCTGTTAATGTTACATTCACATAAACTTTCACTAAATTCAAGAAGAGATTTTCTCAGAGTTTTCAGTCGGACACGTTTTTCCGCATTTTCGATTGACAAGAAATGTCTGTTTTTAAACAATCAGCCTTATGTAAGGCTATGTTTACACGGAAATGATTCTGAAGAGAAAACGCAAAAGTGGCGTTGCGTCATCACTTTTTATTCTGCGTTTAGACGAGCGTTTTGTGTGGGAAATATGTGTGCAAATGGTGACGCAAAAGTGTGTGAAATTCAATGTACCATAGTATGCACTTCAGGCGGCTAGGAGTGCAAACTACAACAACACCAAGTCCACGCGTTTGCGTACAACCTTCACTGTCAAGCAGACCTTTGCGTTTATACCGGTTTACACGGGAACGCGGTGGTGGAGCATTTTTAAGATTTCTTATATCATTTCTAAGATATTTTTACGTTTTCACCCGCAAGCATTCTCGTGTAAACAGGATTGTGGATGATTGAAAAATGTCCCCAAAATCTGCTTTTGAAGAAATATCACAGTATCGTGTCAGTGCGTTCTATCACTTCAGTTCTGGCGCCTCTGTCTCTCAACATACTGCACAACACAACATACATGCACATCACACATTAACCCAGAGATAGAGTCACACTCACGGGACACCGCAATTCACAAAAGTTCATTATTTGCATGTTTTAAAGCTTTGCATGTTAGAACAGCGCATCGTGTCCAGCTCTGAGATAAACACTGATCAAACATAAAGACAAGAAACGCATGACTGTCTGGCTGCGACAATATATGGTTTATCTGTGTTCTTCAAGCCTTCTTGGGTAATTCCATAATTAAGTATATAAGGTAAAGCTAAATCAACATAGCCTTAATCACTGTATTGAATACTATAAAATCTGTAATATGGTGGTGGTGTTGGCATTGCAGTGGATAAGACACCTGCCTTTGGTGTGAGAGACCCGGGTTCGAATCCACTGTGAGACACCAATGTGTCCCTGAGCAAGACACTTAACCCCTAGTTGCTCCATAGCATTTGTAAGTCGCTTTGGATAAAAGCTTCAGGTAAATGAATAAATGTAAATGGAATAACACATCAGCTCACAAAAAGGACATTTCAAACAGTCGACTGACGACATGAAGCGAGTAAGAACATGTCATTAAACATTGTCTCTTGTTGGACAACAGGTTTATAAAGGTGAAGTTTGAAGATGTTTGATATGTTTTTTAAATGCACATAAGTGACTCAGTGTTTTTAGATGCAGCAGCATTTACTACGACACACTGCAGATCTTTACTCACATTAAAACCTAAAAATATAAACTCTTCAAGAGTACTCAAGTGCACTCTTCAAATAAATCATAAATAGTAGTAGGCTATAATAAAGAAATGTGCAACAAACTGTTAAGGCTTATTTGTGTGCCAGTTCCTACATCAGGCATGCGAGATGTGATGTGGAACTAAACATGAACAGATCATCCCTGTGTGGACAAATAACTGACCATTTTGCAAGATGTAAACACTGGTCCAGAAACACTTCCTGTTTCAGTTTGTAACCGTTTTCTTTATTTCACATGTAAAGAAAACATCTTAAAGATGTTTGTTTAACTTTCTGATTCAGTTTTATATGTTCTGTTGCTTGTATTTTATCCCAGCTTTTATGTAGTGTTAAAAACTGAAACAGGCTTTTACATCTTGCAAAATGGTCTAGAACTGAGGAAACACGGACACCTGACTGCACCAGACACACAACACACAGCACTATCACTCATGCACTCAGAAGATGAACAAATTGAAAAACTGAAGAACATCAGGAGGAGACATGGCCTAAGCTGAGAGACGGGGAACAATGACAAGGTAAAACTGAGACTTTACACATCGATCTTTCTTTGTTTGATTTTGTACAACACACACCATTGTCCTCATAACTCAAGGCCTTGCTAAAAACACTCAGCAAATGGTCATTTTGGAACGTAAAGATGCACACAAACGTGACAAATCTCTTCACTTCGACACTAACAAACTAGTCCGTTTAAAAGACTGATTCCTTTAGTTAGTTATGGCAGAAACGAAGCTTTTCGGAACTTTGAATCAATTTGCGAAGCAATTGATTCTGTGTTTTAAGTCTCTCGAAACGCCACGCGCTGGCGACCTCTTCTGGTCAAAATGTGTAAATGCAGCAAAACACGCATGTTTTACAAATTTGTATTTAATTTTTACTTAAGTGTAATCTATCATAAAAATTTAACAAATAATCTAATATTCAAATATGATGTATACTATATAAATATTTTATTTCATTAAATTGTAGGGGTTGTTTTATTAACCTTATGGAGAGCTTGGTTAATCGAACCCTTAACTAGAACACTGCCTTTACACAAGGGTTTAATCAAATGTCTACAAATCAATAAAATTGATCCGAGATCAGGTAAAACCATCATTGGGCACACAGAAAAGACGTAAAGCTTCGTTTAGCCAAATCACGTGACTTTAGCAGTTTGATGCGAACTCCGAATCTCGAAGCAAATGATTCGACCATCACTAAATTCGGTTCTGCGAGGTCAAAGGTCAGCTAAACAAGCGCATCAGCAGGTAAAAAAACTAAAACGTTCAGATAAATGGAAACGTATCCTAGGGAAACGTAGACAACTAACGTAACACGGAGCTAAGCTAAACTAAACAGTTAAGTCACAAACACAACGTTACGACAGATAAACTCGTGTAAAAGCTAGTGAACGTAGGTTAGATTAACTTAAGTTAGATAAACCGAGGCATATACACTGTACAACAAGATTCAGGTGTAGCTTAGGTCGGTAAATGAGGGATAAACCGGGTGGTCATTAGACATTAAATTAATTTGCCGACTAAACTAATTTACCAACACATAAACAACACACACAGTTAAGCCGAAGTGCAAAAGGACGAAAGCATTGAATAAAACGAACACTAATATTAAACAAATGCATCTAATGAAAGGATAAAACTCACGCCGCTTGTTCATTTAACCCTAAAACGAACGCATAACATCTGAAGAAACCGCTTCATGTAAAAAGCAATGAAATAAAGCGACTTTCTTACCTTAATTCGGTTTATAAATTAGTGGCGTATGCTGATGCGCGCGTTCACACGTTAAGGGGGGCGATGGCGGGAAACGGCGGCTCTAAATAAACTGCCATGTGGATGATCCAATCAGGGAGCATCGTGACGATTCCCTCAAACGCTATTGAACAATGAGAGATGGGTAAAACAAAGGGACCGGGACCTTCGCGAGTCGACAGGTGCTGCGGATCAAGGTGTAGCTAATGACGAGCGCGCGCACGCGTCGGAGAGACATGGCGTGGCCTACTGCGTGCTGTATACTATACTCTGTCCAACATACTAATACATACATCTTTACGTATAAATAAATAATATTTACATGTGTAGTAGGCCTATTGTCGTAAATAATGATTCATAACAACTAGCCTATTTCATGAATAAACGATGTCGGGATTATTCAGTGTTTGTGCGCGCGCATTTACTGTGGAACAAATAACGTTAAACGATTTGTTTTTTTTATCTCGAATTTTTTACAGTTTTCGATTTACTGTTTATTTGCTGTTTTCGCAACAAAAAATGTGTAAAGGCAGCACTTCAAAAGTCTGCTTTTAAAATACAAATATTTATTTGTAAAATTTATTATAAGATAATCTACGAATCATCAAATAGGCTATCATTAAATATTAGCCTAATGTCTGTACAATACCTGTTTTTTATTTATTTTGTTGTTTTCTTTTATTAATTACGTTGTGTTTTGTGAGATTTATAAAGGACTTGGTTAGCAAATAATTAACTTAGCCTACTAACTTTTTATTACACAATGTGCAATATTTATGTGGTATTAAAAATACAAATTCTGTGTCTGAAATCACCCCCTATACCGTTAAAGGAGTAGTTCACATTTGAAATTAAGGTTTTTGATGAAAACATTCCAGGATTTTCTCCTTATAATGGACTTCAATGGGAACCAAACGGTTCAAGGTCCAAAAGACAGTTTCAGTGCAAACTGTTCAAAGGGCTTTAAACGATTCCAGATAATAAATAAGGGTCTTTTCAAGCGAAACGATCACTCATTTAAAAAAAAAAAAAAAAAAAAAAGTTTTTCCTGTTCGAACTCGTTCATCAAAATGAACAAATCTTTTTCCGAGTCAATTCGTTCATTTTGTTCATTGAATGAACTAAATGACATGAAAAAAGATTTGTTCATTTTGATGAACGAGTTTGGAGAGTCAAGAACAGAACAGAGCAAGGTGATCGTTTGAGCTTATAAAACTTAAACTTTGTTATTTTTTTTAATGAGCAATCATTTCGCTTGATAAGACCTTTATTCTTCGACTGGTGTCATTTAAAGCCCTTTGAACAGTTTGCACTGAAACTGTCTTTTGGACATTGAGCCGTTTGGTTCCCATTGAAGTCCATTATATGGAGAAAATCCTGGAATGTTTTCATCAAAAACATTAATTTCTTTTCGACTGAAGAAAGAAAGACATGGACATCTTGGATGACACAAAATCCCACAATGCACCGCAATAACGAGTGTAAAACCTACAATTAACCGCTAGAGATGTTCAAAACAGTTATGAATAAATTCTCCTCATTCATATGTCACAATATTTTATTTTGTTATACTTTTGCAGCTTAAATAAAGCATACATTGCTATATGATTATTTATGATTAATTTCTCAAATAACCAAACTTCATGATGAAGTGATCAAGAATAATCTAAAGCAATGCATAATCTTATTTAGCCAACATAATGTATACACTTTTTTGTTACAAGTTAAATTAATATGAGAGGATTTGAGCCTCGAGTATGCCGATCTCAGCACTGTTGAGGGAAGTCTAACTTAAACTGCCTAATTGGCCAAATCATCAGAAATGTTTGTGATTGGATACATTGTTTAAAAACCTATTTATATTAGTTTTGATGCTCTCAAAACCCTAATCACCAAATCTGTTAACGTTTAAGTCAGATGAGTTCAACAAAACTCTGGCGTTTCAGCGATTGCTAATCTGACACCTCTGATTGGCCATTTCATTCATGAGCTCAGTCGTGTGTGATTGGTTATAGTGCGCAATGCCAATGGCTTGTTTTCTGTTTTGGTTAAAAATAATCATGGACCTTGCTGATATTTTGAGTTATGTCAGGTAGTAGCAATATTTTGCTTGATTTTCATACTTTTATTTAAAAAAAAACAGCGTTTAACACCGATAGGCCTTACAGTTCAGTAAAACTCCTTCCGTTTGCTTTTACACCTATAAACTTTAAAAACGTCTCAGTTTGAAATGAATTCACAGTGGACTACCTATCTTATCCCACTAGGCAGTAAATCATTATATAAATTAACCATGGTTTCATTAGGCTATAGTAAAAGTGTAGTAAATATGTTTTTTGGCATTGATTCCCATTTGTATAACCACAGTTTTACTATAATACCATGGTTAAACTATGGTTAGTGTAGCAAAAGCATGGTTCATTTGTGTTTACCATGGTTAAACTATATAATAACCATTTTTGTAGTAAAACCATGGTTAGTTTTCATAAGGGGGTGACATAATACTCATTATACATCACCTTCTGATTGAATGAAAGGTATAGGACTAAATCCTAATCTGTAATTACAAACTGTGGAGTACTTGCCTATGTCACGTGTAACTGCAAATCAATAAGACATGGATTTGCAATTTAAAACAGAAGCGTTTATTAATAGCCAACACCATAAATTGCCATTCATTTACGTTGCAAATAAAAACAGCTAATATTCATTACGAGATAAAAACGTTTCCTACGCAGTGCCTAAATAAATGAAATGCAAAAAAAAAAAACAAATATTAGGAAACATTTAAAAGGAAAAATGGAAACCTGCTTACAATTAAAAAATAACTGATGCAACAGTGGCGCACACACGAGCCGCGTTTCGCCTTTGTTTACATGCGTAGCACTCTCTTCCGCGTGGAAAAATAGACCCGGACACTTAATTTATCGATGAACAAAGAACTAAAATCACGCAAACCTGTACATTTACTTTGAACATTTGATGAAAACCTAGAAGAGCTGTTAGCGGTGTAGCGATATGCAGTGGAGCTGAGGGAACACGTGAGCGATCGAGCGGAGGGATACAGGAGCGCACAGCGGCGCAGCTGCGCAGAGACGCGCAGGACACAGAGAGAGCGAGATTAAATGCTGGAGTGTTGACATTTTTCATTTCTGCTCGAAATAAACACACGCATCGCGACTATGCCGGGGATGATGGACAAAGGCTCTGAGTATCTGGGGAAAGGTCGCTCGAACGGGACGAAAAGCCCGTCTAACGCCTCGAATGGACATTTTTCCGACGAGAGCGGCAGCGACGACGAGCACGGTATAGCCTCAAACACCCCTGCGGAGGTTGTTTATGCATATTGGAATAATACACGCAGTTTGATCAATACGAAACCTCACACAATGGTTCTTGTTTTCAGATGTGGGCATGCGTGTGGGATCAGATTATCAAGCTAATATTCCTGAATTTGATCCAGGTAGGAATAATCTCCGCTTTCCTCCTTTAAGAACCTGACGGACTGTGGTAGCCTCGGTACACCTTTAATAAATTTGTTATATAATGAATATACAAAAAGTCGCTTTGGGCTCTTTTAAGCATTGAATGGTCAATAATAATATTTTAAATCTTTTTTAATGCTATTGAATGATTTTGTATTCACGAAAAGCTTTTTTGTGAAAAGATGTTAGCTTCCTCGCTTAGCCACTTATTAGCTAATATAATTACCCAGTAACTTTGACACATGATCAATGTGAGTCACGGGTTTATGCTGCGATTTGTTAATTTATAAACCACATATTTAATCTGGAAATAAGTTAACGCTTATAGTTGCAGAGTTGTGTGCCGTTCAAAACTGAATTGAGAATCCGATTAAAATCCCATTTCATTCCTGAATCTAACGTTAGCAAATAGGACGCAGAATTTGAAATGGGAGTGAATTTAACGATCAAATACTTGCTGTAACATGCAACACTTACTACCTTTTTAATAAATACTGGTCAAACTAAACTCGCATTAACAGTTTTGACAGGACTGACATTACCAAGTAATTTTCTCATTCAAGAAGTATCTTTTTTGTTGTCTGGAACAAATTTAGTGACTTAGTTGTAGTTTCATTGTTTCTTTATGAACTGAATGTTTACAAATGACAACAACGATATAAAGAAATGTAAACGTTTTATTAATTAACAATGAAATGCAAGTACAACACTTTTTATTTTAAATAATTTAATGATATTAGAATGATATTTTTGACATGTAATACTTACATTTTGTGTTGTCGTTTTGTAGGGGCCACAAAATACAGTGATAAAGACAATGGTGGCATGTTGGTTTGGTCTCCATATCACACAATAGTTGATTTGAAATGTAAGTTTTTGCAACTGACTTTTTTTGTCTTATACATTATGAAAAATACTTTCATATTTATATTGTCTATAATGCAATTTGTGTCTGTAATGCATCCCCCCCACAGTGGACGAGTACATTGCAATCGCGAAAGAAAAGCATGGATACAACGTTGAGCAGGTAAGCCTCGAGAACCCCGAGGTCCGAGATATCCCAGTTTTCAGGGACGGCTGACGTACGGATGCTCCTCTTCTGTGCTCCGCAGGCTCTCGGCATGCTCTTCTGGCACAAACACAACATCGAGAAGTCACTCGCTGATCTCCCTAACTTCACCCCCTTCCCTGATGAGTGGACGGTGGAGGACAAGGTGTTGTTTGAACAGGCGTTCAGTTTTCATGGGAAGAGCTTCCATAGGATCCAGCAGATGGTGAGTCACGGCCAGAGGGTTCATCTCAAAATCAAAAAGAGACAGATCATAAATTACAATCTGGATTTAGAAAACAAAACCTTTTTTAGGATCGCAAGACTTTTTCCAACACATTTTCACGTCAAATGTTCTCATTATAATTCAACCAGGTTTTAAATGATTCTCATTATCTACTTGATATTGTAATAGAGTGATATTTCATATTATTTAATTAGGTTACTGAACTGCATTTGCCGTTTAATTTAAATTAGCATCATTTAGAAGGAAGTACAATAATTACTGCCGTTATGTTTAAAGGGATAGTTATTGAAATTAATTTTTGGTATGTTTTATCTTATCTCAAGGGCATCTAAGATGTAGGTGTCTTTGTATCCGCAGTATTTTCAGTTTTCAAACCGTTCTTGTCTGTCAGTCATATAATGGAGGTCTATGGTCACCAGCTCAAAGAGCATGCTGTGCTTACAAGAGGTAAAAACTATATAAATACTGTTCGTTTTCTCACACAAACCGCTCATTTCGTGTCTTAGGCCGTCAATGTGTACTTACATTTCGAGTCATTAAATCATGTTTAATCTGGACTTCTCTGTGCATGCTCTTTGAGGTGGTGACCATAGACCTCCATTATATGACTGACAGACAAGAACGGTTTGACCTAAAAATATCAAAATTGAAAATACTGCGGAAACAAAGACACCTACATCTTGGATGCCCTTGAGGTAAGATAAAACATGACAAAAATTAATTTCAAAGTGAAATATCCCTTTAAATATCTTGCAATTGCATTTATTTATTGCTTTATTGGTGAAAATTGTAAAAATGTAACATTTCTTATTTTTGGATCAAAAGGTCATGTGCTTAATTAATATTACAAAGCAAAATGAAATTTGTAAAAAAAAAAATTATACATTACTGTAAGTATAATTTATTTGTATTATTTATGTTGTATTTTGAAATCGGATTCATAGGAAGTGCCGACCATCGTTATCGTTATTTGCCTTTTTTTAATCATTAATTCTAGAATTTGATATTTGATTGCAGTTGCCGGACAAATCTATATCCAGCCTCGTGAAGTACTACTATTCGTGGAAAAAAACACGGTCCCGGACAAGTCTAATGGACCGGCAAGCGAGAAAGCTGGCGAACCGGAATAATCAAGATGAAAGGTCATTCATTCTTTGAGCTCAGTATTTAGTTCAGTCTTTCTAATGTTTCAGGCACTCACTTATTTTTTGTGTTTGTTGTATTAGTGAGGAAGAGATGGAAGAGGCCAACCCCATTGAGGCCAATGACAGTGATTATGACCCTACGAAAGAGGCAAAGAAGGAGGTAATGCCATTATATTAGTAATACTAGTTATGTTTAAATGTGTTCCCCAGTATATTTGTACCATATTATACTGCATTTTTAAGCTATAAAACAGCATAGCTTGTTACTAGTATTATATTTACCCCAACAGGCAAGTGATTCAGTGTCCACAACTTTGGTTCCTATAAATTATACTAAATAATGCACTATGTTAGCCTATAAATTATATTTTACTTAACCTGTTCATGATATCTTGATTATTTAATGTATATTTAAAATATCTTTCTTGAAAATGACAACTGTGTAAATTATTATATTGTAATAACACAAGTTAATGCAAAAACTGCCTTATGTTCAGTTTAAATGTTTTCATACAATGTGTTGATTGTTATATCTAAAAAATAAATAGCATCTGAATTTAGGTTAAAAGTCTAGGTTACAACCTTTAATGTTATAGCAATGTGCAGCTCCCTATATAGTTTACAGCATTAGCAGATTTTTTTTTAATCCTTGTGAAAAGTTTAATTGTTATTAAATTAATTTAAAGACAAAGACAATTTTTTCATTAAACAAAAATTTTAAACAAAAAATTACCTTTCTAAACCGAACCGAGCCGAGACATCAAAACCATGGGACCGAACCGTCAGTTTTGTGTATCATTACACACCTAATAAAGACTAGTATATTGCTAATTAGAGTAGTATAATAAATCCCTGCGGCAGCTCTTAAAGTGTCAGCAGCCTAATATACCGGCTGCCAAATTATGAGATAATATAAAAAAAATATCGAAATGACAGTTTTTCCCCATGGTATCGATGTCAAAATTGTGGCCAGTGAAAATGCTGAGTGGCTTTGCTAAACCACTAGGCATATACGTGCGAAAGTTAATTTCAAGCCCTGCATGTAACTAACAAAAGGGAATATGACCGTACACTTCAGCTTTTCCATACAGTAATTTGTTTGGGTGTCACAATATATTGCAATACAAAAATGCAACAGTATGTATTGAGGATAGTTAGTTCACCCAAAATAAAAATGCTATATATAATGTTGAATATTATGTATAATAATGCAATGGGGGATATTTGTGTTCCTGATAATGTCTGACGTTACCAGTAAAAAGTGGCCGACATTATTTTAAATATGTCTAGTCAGTGACCGAGTGCATATTCGTCTATAATAATCCTGTATTTCAGCTTCAGAATCATGAATATTGTTATTCTGGTGTCTCTATTGACCTGTGCTTTGGGTTTCAGCACCAAGTCAAGGCCTATTCTTTCACACACACAATGATCAATCAACAGTGCATTTTTTGTTGAGTATCGCAGTAATATTATATTATTACCAGCATCATGATATGTAGCGAATCGTGACATGAGGGTACCGTCACACCGCTAGTAATCTGTTCCCCCCGACAGAGTCAACCAGAGCCTCAGACGCTGAGCTCCAAAATAGGTCTGGGCCGGCGAGAGCACCAGACGCTGCAGCACCGGCACCACAGCCAGCGGTCCAAGTGCCGGCCGCCCAAAGGCATGTTCCTCACGCAGGAGGACGTGGTGGCGATCTCCTGCAGCTCCAGCGCTGCCAGCTCAGTCCTGCGGCAGCTCGACAGCGAGCTCGTGTCCCTCAAACGGCAGGTGCGCTGAGGCTCATTAGTTAATGTATTATCTAACACGAGAAATGCGTTTGTTAATCTTTGATAATGTTTGTTTATACAAATGAAGCTGTTAGTTCACAGTGCATTCACTAATGTTAACAATATGTTAGTGTAGTTTTAGTAAATGTTGAAATGAACATTAACAAAGATAAATAAATACTATATAAGTGAGGTTCATTTTTACCTCATGCTAACGTAATACAATGAACTAATGAACCTTATTGTAAAGTGTTAGAGAATTAGTAAATGACAGGCAAAGCCTTTGAAGAAGATTGTCGACGTGACGTCTTCGTTCCTCCTCACATGTTCAGCTGGTTTCCTTCAGGTCCAGAATGCCAAGCAGTTGAACAGCGGACTCAAGCAGAAGATTGAAGACGGCATTGATGAATTCAGACTGCCTGAGGTACTTATGCGCACGTCAATCTGAAGCATATCCGGGGTTGCTTGCATGTTAATATCATTAAAGTAGTGATGAGTCAACTTTATTTTCTATAGCGCTTTATGCAATACAGATGTTTTTACTGGTGATCTAATGATCAGATATTAATTAATCAATTAAAAATGACTTAAGCTGGACAATAACTTTATTCTTGAGCCGTCATTATCACTGTAAAGCTGCTCTGAAACAGTCCATATTGTTAAAAGTGCTGTATAAATGAAGGTGACTTGACTTTTACAGCAGCTTTACAGTGATCACAGGAAATGTATGTATTTCTGCTGAAGTTGTAAAGAGCATCAATTATTAAATTGGTTCATTTCATCTATAACGCTTTTGATTGTATTTAAATGATATTTGTATTTTTGTTATTCAACTTTTGCCTTGAAAATACCCTTGGATGTTGACATGACACTAAATAAAACAATCTGAAAGCAGTTCTGCAGAAAATGTTCAGTTCTCGTATAACCGGTATTGTTGAATATTACGTGTCCCTAACGGTGTTGTCTTCGTTCCAGTGCACCCAAAAGATCAACGCCCGCTGGACAACAGATGAGCAGCTCTTGGCAGTACAAGGTATATAAACCGCAAACCGCTTCAGTTCCACAGCTGATTGGTGATGCTCAGGTCGGCTTTTTTCCCAACCCGCGGGTCCCGCTTTTATGATATATTTTGGCCCGCCCTGCAGCACTGTGTCTATTTTTACCGCCTGACCCGCACCCGCGACCATTAAATAGACATGGGTATTGCAATGTAAATAAAAACAGCCTTTATTTCAGTCTGAAAGTGCTTGGAAACATCGCCCTGTAAACTGGCAACAACAGACGATTATGAATATGAACCATAAATCAGGTCATTAATAAGCCAGGCCTACTATTAAACATTCACAAAGCAGCATTTACAAGTGCCCGTTTTGTGACTCTCCTGTTCGAACTCATTCATCAAAATGAACAAATCTTTTCCAGAGTCAACTTGTTCATTTCGTTCATTGAATGAACCAAATGACACCAAAAAAGATTTGTTAATTTTGATAAACGAGTTCGAACAGGAGAGTCACGAAAGTTCATCACAGAACAGAGCAAGGCGAGCGTTTGTGCTTATAAAACTTAAACTTTGTTATTTATTTATTAAATGAGCGATCGTTTCGCTTGATAAGACCCTTATTCATCGTCTGGAATCGTGTAAAGCCCTTTGAACAGTTTGCACTGAAACTGTCTTTTGGACCTTGAACCGTTTGGTTCCCGTTGAAATCCATTGTAATTTTGGATTGTCACATTCACATTTTTTTAAAAGTGAACTACTCCTCTAATATAGGCTGGAAATTGCAGTCAACATGCATTTTTTTTTTTTATTAGCTCGCCCTGTAAACAAAGTGACATTTCTTTCCGCGCCCCACGGTTACGAGTCGACCCGCGCATCACTACAACTGTTCTTATGCAGGATGTCATTCATGACATCCTTTTTTTGCACCATTCCACCAGGAGTACGAAAATATGGGAAGGACTTCCAGGCTATTGCTGACGTCATTGGCAATAAAACCGTGGGACAGGTAAAGAATTTCTTTGTGAACTATCGGCGGCGGTTTAACCTGGACGAGGTGCTTCAGGAATGGGAGGCGGAACAGGGCACTCGCACTCCCAACGGAGATGGAGCCAATTCTGGTGAGGATGGGAAACACAGCAACACCTCCTCAGGGAAGAGCACAGATGAGGAAGAGGAAGAGGTAAGGGTTAGGCCTCATTAGATTTACTAGGATACTTGCCAAGGCAGGCGTTTTGAGATCAATCAGCATTGTGAATTGTGTCAATTCTGTTTCAATGCTTAAATTGGCACAGTTTGAAAACGTGCAAATGCTAAACCTTTGTGAACGTGCAGCCCTGACTCAAACGGGACACTGATTAGTAAAAATATTTACGTCAAACAAATATTATGTTCAACGCTAATGGAAATAAATACACACAAAATATTGATTCGTGGCAATTTACACCACAAATCATTGTTTTACAGCATCAGAACTTTGTTATAAAAATCAGCATCTGCACCAAATTGCACATGAAGCACGAAAATGAAGGTGGTAATGTTTTATAATTAAGGCCTGAGCACACAGGGATGCTTATCACCGATGTTTCGTGTGCAAATGTTCACACAGTCAAAATCGCTTGAACACAGACGTGTCGAGAAACGCTGCCAAAAAGCACGCGCGATTATCGTTTCGGTGTGCACGAGGCTTTATGCTAATAGGCCTTTTACTAAACTAAACTATCTATCAGATGACAGAAGGCACGTAGTAGATTGTGTGACAGGTTTTAGTTTTGATCATTTTGCTAGTTTAGAAGTCTTAGAAATTGTGTATCAAATGTACAGTGGGGTGAAAAATGTCAGGTAACACTTTACAATAAGATTCATTAGTTATTAACTAACATTAACCATGAGCACTACATTTGTTGCAGTATTTATTAATCTTTGTTAACGTTAGTTAATAAAAAATACCAGTCATTCATTGTTCATGTTCGTTCACAGTGTATTAACTACTGTTAACAATATTTTAATAAAGCATTACTAAATGTTGAAATTAACATTTTACAATGTGTAATAAATAAGTGCAGTTTATGTTAGCTAATGAACCTTATTGTAAAGTGTTACCAAATGTCTCATGTTTGACTGAACACCTCCTTTAATAACCAAGAGGGGATGTTTTTGGTTTTGCTGTTGGAGTTGTGCTCTACATAAACCTTGTCTTCTCTCACAATCAGGGTCAGGTGACCCCAGCCTCGGGCCCGTCTCCTGTAGCCGCGTCCTCCTCATCCTCCTCTTCATCATCTCTGCCGGCCTCGCTCCACCAGCCTCCACCTCTCCTGCGCCCCTCTCTCCCCGCCACCCCGGCGTTACACCGCCAGCCTCCGCCTCTGCAGCAACAGGCCCGCTTCCTGCAGCCCCGGCCCGCCCTGCACCAGCCCCCGCCCCTCATCCGGCCCTCCGCCCCCCTGCCCCCCCGCCTCAACCCCCGACCGGCAGCACCTGTCCCGGCGCCGGGGCCGCCACCACCCTCTCTGCTGGAGACGCCCTCCTCCTCCTCCTCATCATCGCTACACTGACCTGCTCATACACCTGTGGCGGTGCAGGGGAAGCTAGCCGTTAGCTCGCAGCGCTCGTTGTGAATACTAGAGAAAGAGGATTGTTTTAAACTGTATATATTAGTTATGTAACTTGTCTATTTATTTGAACTGATTTTCTTTCTGATTTTAGGTTTTGTAATCATGTTGTACTTTAAAGGGATAGTTCACCCGAAAATGAAGAAAATTAGCCCATGATTTACTGACCCTGAGTGTTTTTGACATTCTTCTTTTAGACGAATACAATCAGAGTATTAAGTAATGTCCTGTCTCTTCCAAGCTTTATAATGGCAGTGGTCGGCTGTATATTTTTTGGAAGTCTATGAAAGTGCGTTGATCCATGATAAAAGTGCGTCTATCCGTGTTAAAAGTGCGTCTATCCATGTTAAAAGTGTGTCCATCCATGATAAAAGTGCATCTATCCATGTTAAAAGTGCATCTATCCATGATAAAAGTGCATCTATCCATGATAAAAGTGTCTATCCATGTTAAAAGTGTGTCAATCCATGATAAAAGTGCGTCTATCCATGATAAAAGTGCGTCGATCCATGATAAAAGTGCGTCGATCCATGATAAGTGCGTCAATCCATGATAAAAGTGCATCTATCCATCATAAAAGTGCATCTATCCATGATAAAATTGCGTCAATCCATTAAATAAAAGTGCGTCTATCTATGATAAAAGTGCGTCTATCCATGTTAAAAGTGTCTATCCATGATAAAAGTGTCTATCCATCATAAAAGTGCATCTATCCATGTTAAAAGTGTCTATCCATGATAAAAGTGTCTATCCATCATAAAAGTGCATCTATCCATGTTAAAAGTGATAAAAGTGCGTCTATCCATGATAAAAGTGCGTCTATCCATTATAAAAGGGCGTCTATCCATGATAAAAGTGCATCTATTCATCATAAAAGTGCGTCTATCCATCATAAAAGTGCGTCTATCCATGATAAAAGTGCATCTATCCATCATAAAAGTGCGTCTATCCATGTTAAAAATGCATGTATTAAGTGCTTCACACGACAGGTTAATAAAGGCCTTTTATTAAGCGCGAGTTTTGAAAACGAGATGTGGGAGGAGCTTGAGTTTGTTGAACCGCGAGAGGCGCCTAAGCTTACGATACTGCTACGTCACACATCGATATATCTATATTTAAAACTTTATCGGCAAAAGAGAAACGCTTGACTCAATACATGACGTAACGATGAAGGCTGTTGGCCAGTGCTGTGTGTTAGGAGTCGACTTGCATACGGTATGGTCTCTTCCGGAAGCTGGTTATTTTAGAGGAGAAAGTTTTAAATATGGATATTTTTCTTCGCTTCAGAAGGCCTTTATGAACCCTGGAGTCTGAGGAACACTTTAATCATGGATGGATGCACTTTGATGGACTTATAATATATAAATATATTCAAATATATACCCATTCACTGCCATTATAAAGCTTGGAAGAGCCAGGACATTTTTTTTTAATATAACTCTGATTATATTCGTCTGAAAGATGTGTGTCATACACAACTAGGATGGGTTCAGGGTGAGTAAATCATCAATCTTCTTCATTTTTGGGTGAACTATCAAAGCAACCTTCAAGTCTTTAAAATATTGTGTTCTGTCTCAGCACTTTTCCTTGTATCTGCGGTGTACCGGCGAACCTCTTTAAACGTGGGGTTGGCTCGGCATCTTGTTGTTCTGTGTTTGTGATTGTCATGTTATCTCGTTTCATATTTAATATTTGGTGCTACAGGATGACAGAAAATCTCCTGTCCTGATTCTTTGCCAGATTCTCTTGCCATCAAAGTGCTCTTAACAAGACAATATAATGAATCTAATGAAAATCATAGGAGAATCTTACTCTCACTTTTTCATGAGTTTTTTATTTTATTTATATATATATATATATATATATATTAGATACCAAAAACTTTCTTAGTCCCTTGAGTATAAAACACTTAATTTCAATGTTGACTCATTATTTTTGTTAATTAGCATTAATTTTGGTTTCTTTATAAACCTGTTTGACATGAATTGTGTAAAGGTTCCACATGTTCCCACCAGACATTAAGCTGTTTCATTAGTGGTGTGCTGTTGGTTGATCAGAGCATGTAGCGTTCCCCTGCTCTCCACCCTGCAGAAAAGTGGGATTGGGATGAACTTCGGATTGGGGATCAGTGGGCCGTGGTTACGTGCACATCATTTTCAAATGAAGGTCTATATTCTGGTTAAACCTGTCTTCTGAAAAGATGTTTACATCCTCCACGGCTCTCAATGTTACTGTGTGTACATGTAATGAGCATTATCTGAATAAACCAATGTGCATTCTTTCCCTGTTTATTCTCTAATGGAAACAATGGTGATCTTCCTGACATTTATTTGATCTATTTAAAGTCCCCCTGTGGTGAAATCCAGCTTTTAATGTTGTTTTTAATATGCTTTAAGTCATACCATGTGTAAGTTCATAAATCGACAGCATTGCTGAGTATTTTCTGCTTAAAACTGCAGTGAACCAAAGACAGTCTCAAAAACACGGGGTTTCCGACGTCACAAACGACCTTGTAACCAATCAGATCAACGTGTGATTGTCAACCAGTGGATCTCCGAGCTTAGTGAGTGAGCGGAGGCGGGGCTCATTTGCCTATTCATAGAACCTCGCATACTAGATGAGGCAAAGGTGTCGAGTTGGATAGATTGACTTTACACAATGTTTGGATATGCGGATATTCACGGGAAATATTCTGAAAAAAAAAATGTCGCATCATCAGAATTAATATGGTAATATATTCGTGTGCAAAGAAGCAGTCACTGTGAAATTGTGTACTTTTTTCCACTTGTGTACCATTTTTCTCCTGGTTAAATTGTTCATAATTTATCTTTTCTGAATACTAGTTCCTAAGCAGATTTGTACTGTTTTAACATGATTTTTTACATTATTCAAAAATAATAATAATATATGATAGTTTATTTGTTAGCGTCAAACTCAAGTTTCTAAAAGATTTGTTTGTTTTGTTTTTTTGTTTGTTTTTTTTGGTATGGTTTGATAGGCTACTGTATGGAGTAGTTGGCTGCATATTGACAAATGCACGTCTTAAACAGTACAAAACATTTTTGGACGATATTTTATTTTCAATATTTATTTTCGTATCCCCATCCATTTTCTTTTTATAAACCCTTGATTTTGACATGTTATTTTAAAACGTGTTGAAGGCAGCTCAGTGTGTGGCATCATATGCAAAATAATGAAAAGTCCCCAAAATGTGTGCCCAACGCATGCTCTTATGTAAAGTGTTATAATCTGTCATGTGCTCGTCATATGGAAACATTAAAACACGTTTGAACAGACAGTTTCATTTTCGTCTGATCTAAGTTAGACAGGAAACACTGCGGTGTCTGTTTGACCTTCTCTCTCATATTTTCGTTTAAAGATGCGTTGATGTGTGTGAGATGTGTTAATGTGTGTGTCGGCATTTTAAGCCCATTCTATTTCTGTAATAATTTCTTCCTGCGATGCTCATGCACTTTCCGTCCGCAAATTTATGAAACCTACTATCGAAAAGACTTCACTTATGAATATTCATTTGACCTTATTTGGTAAACATCCTGTGACGTTACCTGATTAATATTCATGAGCCCGGCCTTTGCCGTAGTAGGATTGGTCAATACGTGTTCCGTTCCTTTAATCTCGTGGCAGCGCGCCCGAAATAAGAGTGACGTACTCGGTGCATCGGCACTGCGCGCTGAGGCGAGTAACTGTCAGATAGTATTTCTTAGGATTATACCCATTAAACGATCAACCACATTATTACAAATGAGCTATTAGAGCCATCAACCCCCAGGTATGTATTCCCATGCATTTTAAAATAAATACTGCGAACAATATTGCTGGTAGTGTAAAGCGAAAGTAAATGTTTTAATGTGAAATACATGGCTATAATTGAGTTATTGACTGTGTTGTGTTTACACGATAACCACGCGAAGCCGGACTCTATCACTCGCTTTATACAGGCATGTGAAATGCTTTTTACTTCTACATAGATTCATAGTGTCATGTTCTTGCACTGGGGATTCCCCATATGTCTCTCTCTCTCTCTCTCTCTCTCTCTCTCTCTCTCTCTCTCTCTCTCTCTCTCTCTCTCTCTCTCTCTCTCTCTCTCTCTCTCTCTCTCTCTCTTTCTCAGGAACAGACTGTTCGTTGCTTTAAAAGCCGCATTATGTAAAAGTAGTACAGCTTTGAAATGAAAGCTCAATACACTTGCCATGTTATCGTCCTCCTGTGAGAACTACACACTCGGTTTATCTCATGTTTTGGTGTGCTGGAGTAAGAAAAATGAAAGTCAAATTGAACGGTTAAAATTACCCACTTGCTGAATTATGTCCCAATTTAACAAATTGGATTGCATTGCATAGTGCACATTTGCTCACTGATTTATTTGATCTAAAATCTCATTGTGGGGCAAATAAAAGGAACAATGGAACAATTTAAATACATTTATTGCTTATGTAATGGCAAGAAAATGAACAGGATCGCAATAAAGATTTCTCAGCGAAGGATCGATGGTCCCATATTTGTAATTTACTCAAAGAGTGCAATGTTTGTGACTGTGACAAACTACAAATAATAAAAATCCATTGCTGTGAGAGCTATAGCATGAAATTATGTTATAAAAGACTAACAGGTCTAACAGACTGTGTACATTCTGAATAAAACAGTATATTGTAATATAATATTAATTTAGTATTATATTAAATATTTTGACACTTTCTAATATTCATTTAGATTAATATCCGTGTAGCCAGAAATATTTTAAATTGTGAATGTGAAAATATATTTATACCATGTGTGTTTCAATACTTGATTCTGATTGGCTGCAAGGTGTGAAATAAAACCGTTAAAGTCCCTGTAAAGTCAAAATTAAGTCATACCACAGAAAAATGTGTTATTAGCCACCCAGCCAAATATGAATGATAAAAAAATCCGGGAAGTACATAAAATAAGCTATCAAAATCATGAAAAAATGAGCAGATTCTCTGCTCTCAAACGCTGGGGGCGTGTCGGCTGGCTGCGCTGAAACCACGCCCACTCACGGGAAAGCTGTCGACGCCGGTGATATTAGCTGATTAGCTTTTGGAGACGGGAGGATGAACACTGAGGCGGGAGATCGTCGTTTCGGCCCCGTTCACCAGTAACAGCGGATTATCAGTGAATCCAAGTTGTCTCTGAGGAAAGTTTATAAAACGATCCAGTGTAAAACGATCACTACAGAGGTACAGAGGGTCTTCATCAAGGTATAAGCTCTCTAAAAACCTCTTCTTGATGTGGTCGTTTTTAAGGGAATTTAAATGAAGATACCGATCTGTTTTGTACATGATCGCATCCAGGTAGTAGCCCATGCATGTCCGTGTCGAAGGCATAGCTAGCTAGAAAACTGTAGGATCAGTTGTAGTAACTAATAGTACTGACAGTCGTTAGCGATTGTGCTCGGGGAGTGTGTGTGGAGAGGGGGAGATCAGACTCTGTGCGTCATCAAATAGGGGGGTGTCCAGCAGCTCATGGGCTCCAGTGCGTCACGGAGCCCTGTTTTAGCCCCGCCCAATTAATCCGTAAAATTGCAATGGTGAAAAACTGTTTAACGGTCTAACTCCACATTTCAGTACTTCACAGTTCACAGACTTTGTAATATGTTTTAGCAATACACATGTAACATTTATAATGTGTTTAGAACTTTTTTGTAGAATTGCCTTTACAGGGACTTTAAAGGGTTAGTTCACCCAAAAATGAAAATTAGGTTAATTACATTAATTACTCACCCCCATGCTGTACCAACCCCGTAAGACCTTCGTTCGTCTTCGGAACACAAATGAAGATATTTTTGATTAAATTTGAGAGCTGTATAACTACCACATTGGCTCCTAAAGGACTGCCTCTTGACGGCCCAGAAAGTCAATGAAGAAAATGTTTAAATATCCCAAGTGACTACCGTGGCTCAACTATAAGTTTATCAAGCGACGCGAATACTTTTTGTGCGAAAAAACAAACAAAAATAACGAGTTTATTCGACTATTTCTTTTCTTCCTTGTAGGCCAGAAACGAGACTTCCTTAGATTTCCACGACGCATGTGCGAGAATTGCTATCTGCTTACACTACTTCAGATGCGCATGCGTCGTGGAAATCTAAGGAAGTCTCGTTTCTGGCCTACAAGGAAGAAAAGAAATAGTCGAATAAACTCGTTATTTTTGTTTGTTTTTTCGCACAAAAAGTATTTGCGTCGCTTGATAAACATATAGTTGAGCCACGGTAGTCACTTGGGATATTTAAACATTTTCTTCATTGACTTTCTGGGCCGTCAAGAGGCAGTCCCTTAGGCAGCCAATGTGGTAGTTATACAGCTCTCAAAATTAATCAAAAATATCTTCATTTGTGTTCCGAAGACGAACGAAGGTCTTACGGGGTTGGTACAGCATGGGGGTGAGTAATTAATGACTTAATTTTCATTTTTGGGTGAACTAACCCTTTAATGTACATGTAGTTCCATGTCAGTTTAATCACCGTTCTACATTAATGCGCTGTTATCGTTGAAGCATGTATACACAAATAATCCACGGCTAGCTGTTCTTCCATTTTATGCTAGCCATCTCTTACATATCACTTTGATATAAATATCAACTTTAGAGTTGCAAAAAACAAAAGAAATTGTGTCAGACATAACATTACCTTTTGGTAATGTTACCAGGTTTCCATGGCCACAGAGGAGAACGAGCTTCCTGGGTTCTCGAACTCTGAGTCCATGAGGTCATGGGAGCTGGAATCCGTTCTGACCAATCACACTCTGCGCTTCGTGTTGAGGTTAGAGCAACAGTTCGTGTGCCCGTCCTGCGGTGGGATCGTCCTGAACCCTCACCAGACGGGCTGTGGGCACATTTTCTGTGCTCAGTGCATAAAGGCATACATGTAAGAAAAATAAAATAGTTCAATTAATTAAACTATTTTTTTGTATATCAGCACAGATAAACATGACTTTGAACTGACATTCGGCATTTGGCAATGTGTAAACTTTCTTCCTTGCAGTGAAAATGGGGGAAGTTCGAAATGTCCTTTAGACAGCAGTCCTATAAAACCTGAGGAGGTGAGATGATATAACTTATTTCAAAAAGTATGTATCTGCACGTATCATGAGCGTAGTTTAATTTCCCGTTATATTCTACTAAATAGCAATTCCAATACTTGCAGGTTTTTCAAGACAACTGCTGTAAAAGGGAACTGCTAAACTTAGACGTCTACTGCACCAATGCCCCAGACTGTAAACAGAAGGTTACTTTATGTAACCTGCAGGTAAAAGCCTAAACGTGACGTAATATACTTTAAATTGATGATGAAAAAACTGTTTCCATCATTCAGAGCTCAGTAATATCAGTACTACCTCTCTTTCTCAGGATCATCTAAAAGCTTGCCAGTATGAGCGCATTAGATGTTCCAACTCAGGGTGCACCGACACTGTGTTACGCAAAAACCTAATGGACCATCAGAAGATCTGTTCCTTCCGCCTGGATTCCTGCCACCACTGCGGGCAGTCTTTTCCCGTATCTCAACTGCTGGTCAGAACGTTTCCGTGTCTCAGAAGTGCATAGCCGCCTTAGGTGTGTTTGTTTCTAATCTTGCCTCGAAACTATGCCAGGCCCATCAGAAGACTTCATGCCCGGAAGTTGAAGTCGCCTGTTCCAACAAATGTCTGCAGATGATCAAAAGAAACAAGGTGTGACTCAGATACTTTACTCCAGGAGAGCACCTGGAATAAATCTTTTTTATTGCTCTCTTCAGATTAATATGGAGCCTCTAAGGCGACACAGTGAAGTGATCTCATATTTTTTACATCAACATGTTCCCTTAGGGGCTCAGTGGCTTTAAATATGTATTTATATGCACTTATCATGAGTGTAGCTTAAATTTATATTCTATTCTATGAAATACCAGTTCCTATCCTTGCAGATATTTCAATACTTTTTCAAAAACCTTTTTGTTTTCTTGTAAAACCTTTGCTTTCCCCCCGAGAACCTTTTTGTTCCTTCGCCAAACCATTGCATTTCCCCGAGAACCTTTGTGTTTCCTCAACAAACCATTGTGTTTCCCCGAGAACTTTTGCATTTGCTCACCTAAGCATTGTCTTCCCCGAGAACCTTTGTGTTCCCCGCCAAACCATTGCGTTCCCCAGAGAACCTTTGTGTTCCCTCACCAAACCATTGCATTCCCCTGAGAACCATTGCGTTCCCTCACTAAACATTTGAGTTTGTTCACTAAAGCTTTGCATTCTCCAAAGAACCTTTGTGTTCCCTCACCAAACCTTTGCGTTTGTTCACTAAACCTTTGCATTCCCTCACCAAACCTTTGCGTTCGTTCACTAAATCTTTGCGTCCCCTAGTCAAACCTTTACATTCCCCCGAGAACCTTTGCGTTCCCTCACCAAACCTTTGCGTTTGTTCACTAAACCTTTGCATTCCCTCACCAAACCTTTGCGTTCTTTCACTAAATCTTTGCGTCCCCTAGTCAAACCTTTACATTCCCCCGAGAACCTTTGCGTTCCCTCACTAAATCTTTGCGTTCATTCACTAAACCTTTGTATTCCCTCGAGAACCTTTACGTTCCCCCGAGAACCTTTGTGTTCCCTCACCAAATCTTTGCATTCATTCACTAAACCTTTTTATTCCCCTGAGAACCTTTGCATTCCCTCGCCAGAGAACCATTGAGTTCCCCTGAGAACCATTGCGTTCCCTCAATAAACCTTTGCATTCCCCCGAGAACCTTTGTGTTTGCTTGCCTAACCATTGCGTTCCCCTGAGAAACTTTACGTTCCCTCACTAAACCATTGCGTTCCCCTGAAACCCTTTGTGTTCCCTCACCAAACCATTGCGTTCCCCCGAGAACCTTTGTGTTCCCTCACCAAATCTTTGCGTTCATTCACTAAACCTTTGTATTCCCCTGAGAACCTTTGCGTTCCCTCGGCAGAGAACCATTGCGTTCCCCTGAGAACCATTGTGTTCTGTTACTAAACCTATGCATTCCCCTGAGAACCATTGCATTCCCTCACCAAACCATTGCATTCCCCTGAGAACCATTGTGTTCCTTTACCAAACCATTGCGTTCCCCTGAGAACCATTGTGTTCCGTCGCCCAACCATTGTGTTCCCCTGAGAAACATTGCGTTCCATCGCCAAACCATTGTGTTCCCCCGAGAACCATTGCGTTCCCTCACCAAACCATTGCATTCCCCTGAGAATCATTGTGTTCCATCACCAAACCATTGCATTCCCCTGAGAACCATTGTGTTCCGTCACTAAATCTATGCATTTCACCAAGAACCATTGTGTTCCCCTGAGAACCTTTGCGTTCGTTCACTAAACCTTTGCATTATCACAAGAACCTTTGTTTTCCCTCACCAAACCTTTGCGTTTGTTCACCAAACCTTTGCATTCCCTCACCAAACCTTTGCGTTTGTTCACTAAACCTTTGCATTCTCCCAAGAACCTTTGCGTTCCCTCACCAAACCTTTGTGTTTGTTCACTAAACCTTTGCATTCTCCCAAGAACCTTTGCGTTCCCTCACCAAACAAAACTCACCAAACTGCGTTTTTTTACAGGTCGCCGAGAGTCGACGAATGTTCAACTTTGGTTAAAACGCAGCACTCATCACTGTCTCTTTTTACCCATTTGTTAAACGAGCTGCTGAGACGAACATTGAAGACCCGTCTACACCGAGCCACAACACAAAATACTTGAAAACACTCTCATAAGATGTCAGGGCACTTCTTCATTTCATCCCCCCACCACGGGTGTGATAAATATTAACCATCACGATCAAGTCAAGTCACATTTATTTATATAGCGCTTTTTACAGTACAGATTGTATCAAAGCAGCTTCACAGTGATAACATGAAAATAATACAACACAGATCAATAATATTGTTGAATATTAAATGTCCCCAACTAAGCAAGCCAAAAGCAAGGCAACAGTGGCAAGGTGTTTAACAGTGTTGCTCCCTTAACATGGCTTCTAACTTACTGGTTAGCGAAACGGAAGTCTTAACACATTGAAAGGAAGTACGTCATCGTATTTACTTTCGCTTTGCAAAATAAGGCGTATAGAGCCGACTTACCTCGGTTCCAGCATTCCAACAGTTTTTCCAGCATCCCTCCTCCACCACAACTTCTCAGTCTCAATTATTCCTATACCTGCCAAAGCGGAGTTTTCTGGGTTTAGGCCAAACTCAGAGCTCTTTCCTCGGATAGCACACTAAATATGGATATTTTATACTATTATCTCATTATATTTAAATGTGAAATTGTGAATGTTATATTTCCTCCCAACTCTTATTTTTCCATCCCCATGTCCTCTTAGGGGCTCTGTAAAAAGCTGATTAGACTTCAGATATTTTAATTAGCTCATTGCTGCTTTTTGATCCCACTGCAGCTGCAGGCACATGCTGATGAGTGTCCTGAAGTGGAGACGGACTGCATTTATAAAAACTATGGCTGCACAGTCAGAGTAAGCACACGTTCAAATTCAACACTGAAACAAGCGAAAGTGTCTTTTTATCAGTGTTGTCCTATTTAATGAACTAGGCTGCATTTCTCACAAGCATCGTGAGCTAAGTTGAATGTAGAGTCCATTGGTGGCAGTGGTTTACGATCTACTTAGGCTTACGATGCGTTTGGGAAATGCTCCCCTGGTCGTTAAATACATAGGCTTTGGAGATCTCAGCTTTTGAACTCTGTCTTTCCTCCAGGATAAAAGAGGGAAAGTGCAAATTCATGAAAACACAGAGTTCACGTATCATGTTCGGCTTGTTCTGGAAAGTAACACCAAACTTGAAAAACAGGTAGGAAATGTTTTTGCATGTCAATGCAAAATACAAAATGAAAAAGAAAAATTCTGGTCCACATAATAATGTCCCATCAATTATAATAATAATGATTGAAACAAATCAATGAAAATGTGTGTTCTTTATAATATCATTACTTAAGAGATTTTGAAACACATTTAGAATGCAGAGAATTACTTCATGTAATGTCCCTTGTTGCTTATGGCTTAATTACAAATCTTCAATATAATATAAAAAATGGTCCTGGTTGTAGGTGGAACAGTTGCAACAGGATATGATAGTCCAACAGGGGGCGCTGAAGGACAAAAGTCTTGTGGTCAGCAGTCTGGACAGGGATGTCACCAAGTGTGACAGCACACTCACTACCTTACAGGTAAAGAAACCCTGATGTCAGTCGAGCTACTAAGTATAAAAGTAGTGATTGTCCTGTAATTTTTTGAATCCATAAAATTCAATGAGCAGCTCACCAACCCCGCCACCCAAGTTGACCTTTTATCTAATATATAACAACACTAATTTTGTGTAAAAGTGTAAATTATGATTGTTATTTAGGAAATCAAGTAATCACCATTCATAGTGGTGATTAAGTTCACCAACTTTAATGTGGAGGAAGATGCTTTGGTATATGGCCAGAGTTTTCTGTATGACCTGTGTTTGTGTGGCAGAGGTCTGTGGAGGAGCAGAGAGTGCGGATCTGCAGTGTGCAGCGTGAACTGCGGGATTTGCGGGGCGTTCTGGGGTCTGAATTAAGAGAAGAGCTCCCCAGCCTTCGGGCATCACTGGACTCGCTCAGACAGCAGGTGGCCGTCACAGAAAGCCTCGGGGAGCATCTGGGTAAGCCAAGTCTGATTGGCCACATGAATGTTGACGCAATGTTGACTGAACAAGATGGGCGAAACTTGAAACACACTCTTCTACAGTACGTTTGTGAAGTTTGTGCAGTATCACACATTGTGTTCAAAACGCATGACCTTCATGTGGGTCAAAGAGATGGGATTTGACTAAGAGATTGTGTCTGGCTCCCGAACAACACTAAGAAGGCTGTTCCTGACTCTAAATTGTCCATAGGTGTGAGTAACCTCTGTGTTGCTAGAACAGGCTCCAACAACCCCATGACTCGACATAGGACAAGCAGTTTGGAAAATGGATACGTGTTGTGTTTTCAGTCTTATTGCAAGGGAAGATATAGTGGACATTAGAGTAAACCCAGCTCATAGAGGACTACCTTCCTGCAGACTTTAGTTCCAACACACCTGACGGTTGTTTTCAAGTAAAACTGAACACTTTTTTTGTTTGATTAAGGTTGGAAATAATGGCTTGTTTCCACCGAGCGGTACGGTACAGTACAGTATGGTACGCAATTATTTCCGTTTCCACTGTCATAAATTGAATGGTATAAAATGCTGAACCGTACCACTTTTTTGGTACTACCGGACTCTTCGGGAGTCATTATCCTGAGTCGACTTGGCAAGTCTGAACTTTGCGTACTTAGTATTGAGAAACCTAATGTTGGTGCTTGGCTTCTTGTGACAAAAAGCCACATCCCGAGGAGCAAGAACAAGGTCTGCTGTATGTCATCCATTGTTGTTTACTATGTCACTTTCTTCTTCACGCGGAAATGATGTTGATCGCTTCTTTCCGGCATACAATGGGCTACACCAGGCCGATCAAGTATGGTACTGATGGCGGTGGAAACGCAAGCCGGGTCAGGGTTTACCGTACCATACCGCTCGTTGGAAATGAGCCGTAAGTTCTGCAGGTTGGTAGCACAAATGGTCCTCTTGCCAGCTTTACCTTTAGGCCAAAGGTCAGCTCATGTAGTTTTAAGTGGTTTAGGCATTTGAAGGCTACTATTTTGCCCTTTTGAAGTTTACTTTTGTCGCAGTCAGGGCCAAGGGAAGACAATCCTGCACTCTGGGCAAAATAGGAATATGCCGCCCCTTATGTTCAAAGTTTTTAGAGAAAAAAGGCCAATTTATCACATATTGACAGCACCTACTGTTGACTTAAGACATGTAATGAATTAATACAGTTGACCCACCATTTAAAAGACGACATTTCTTGCTTTGGTTGCTGTGAACTCTTCAATTATCTTGGAGTAATCCAAATTGCGACAGATTTGGTGCTCAATTGAAATTTCGAAATGATCTTGTGACACTGTCTACGATTACATACACAACTTTTGTTTCAATTGAACTGAATTCATTCTGATTGATGAATCCGAACAAGAACCCTAAATAAAGTGATCGGGTTGATGTGTGCATACGTATATTTGTCACAATCTTCAAATCCGAATAGATGTTTTGACATACGCACACTGCACAAATATACAGTTACTATTCTCCTACATTGGTTCTTCATTTATTTTATACGCATCTGGTCATAATTTGGAGATAATGAGCATATGAACTGTTGTGCCACTGCTTATATTTATCACGCAGTAAAAACGAGTCGCTTCCTTGGTTCATCAAAACCAGGACTGGTGGGCTGTTGTCCGGCTCCACTTCACACACGCAGTGAAAGGAGAATTATAGAATGACGGGACACTCATTTATTCGTCACTTTATTCAATAAGAAGAACGGCTCATACCGCTCGTCATACGTCATTAGGAATAAACCACCCCTTTAAATCTGATCGAAATTTCATTTGGATCAAGCTCAATCGGATCAATTAGTGTTTACATGAAGGTTTTATTGATTATTTGGTGGCATGAAAACGTAGCCATTGTCGATCGTAAATGGTTCTTCACAAGTTTGAGATGCCCGTGCTTGTCGTGGTGCGGCACCCTCTTGGGTCTGGCAGCCCTGGGCGCAGGAGCACTGGACACCCCTGGTTAAAGTTAAGTTGTTATTTTTCAGCGAAACGCAAAATAAAGCAAACTCATGTTGCCTCATGTCAAAAGTTTGCGCTTGAACCCAGCAAAAACTTTTTGCCGTCACCATCCTATCGTTATGTGCGTATTACGTTGCTTACTGGTATCATGAATGTGGAAAACACAATTTTTTTGCTATGGACTCGTCCCACCATCTAGAACGCAACTGAATGCTTCTTCAAGCGCCTCCATACTAAAAAACCCTGCAGAAAACAACTTTTAAACATGAAATGATGAAACTTATACATACATATCTACAGCGGGTCTATTCCTAAGGGATTAGTATTACATGAGGTCATTTTTCCAGACCTTTTTATAGAAGGTAATAGTCGTAATCTTTACTGACATTGTCCGTAATGATTACTGAGATGGCACATTCGAACAGGACTAAAATCTCCATGTTCATCTACTCCCGTCCGAATAGGGCTTACTTTACCAGCCTCACACCATACAATAATATCCAGATGTATCCTCTTAATAGAGCTGTAACAGTAGCTGTGTTTGTGTCCCTCAGGTGCATTAGAGCAGACGTGTCAACGTCATACACGTTTGTTAGACATCCACGTGGAACAGCTGCAGTGTAACGAGCAGCGTGTCCGCCAGCTTGAGTCCACCTCCTTTGATGGGAAGCTCATCTGGAAAGTGCGTGACTACTGGCACCTGAAAGAAGCTGGCATCGCCCTAAACTCCACCCCCTTCTACACCAGTCGTAGCGGATACAAGCTTAGCCTGCGGGCTTACCTTGGCGGGGACAACTCAGGGAGAGGCACTCACATGTCGCTCTATGTCACAATAATGCGTGGAGACTTCGACTCCCTCTTACCATGGCCGTTTCGTCAGAACACAACGTTAACATTGCTGGATCAAAGCGGCTCTAGGAACCACTTGAGCTGTACTTTCACCCCTGATTCCAGCGATAGCTTTCGCCGGCCAACATCTGATGCTAATGTGGCCACAGGATTCTCACGGTTCATATCCCACAGTGATCTGGAGGTCCCTCGGAACGTCGTTTACCTGAGAGACGAAACACTGTTCATCAAAGTAAAAGTGGACACAACTGGATTAGAGGACTTGTAGCGCTCCCAAAACAGTGTCCGGGAGTCACTATTGCAGGATTCCTCAAATCCCACCCTGCTGAGTTCAGGTCAAACCCGGATAAAACTCACTTACCTGTAATCCTGAAGACCTTGTTCAGGTGTCTTTAAATGCGTTTCCACCGCAGGAACTTCCCCCAGGTACTAGGGACTCAGTGGTGGGACTCGGTGAGACCAGGGTCTAAAACTTCACCCTCAGAAAGTCCCTGCTCACGAGGTAGTACTTTTTCAAAGTTCAGCAACTTTCGGGGTGGGACTTGGGCGCTAAACATGCGGATTTGGTTGAGTCCACGCAGCATTTTATTTCAACCATCATTTTTTAAACGTGTTGCGGTTCGTGCAGTGAGAGTTGTTTGCTATTCGAATCAAAACAAGGGAGTTTAAAAAATACGCCTGGGATGAGCACCGGACTAATTTGCCTAATCTTCACGGTACTTTAGACCTCGACGGAAACGCAACAGCAACAGGTCTGGGGGGAAAAAGTTCCTTGGACAAACTGCTACGGGTAATTTCGGTGGAAACTATTCTATTATATGGCTATTGATTAGGGTCTAAACTCTGCAGGACAGCGGATTTGAGGAATCCCTAGTGTCACATAATATTCGGGTGAAGACATTTGTTGTAGTAACACTGGTCATGTTTACATGCACAGATTTGAATCCGTCTAAACCATTTCAAATCGACTGAAGTTTCTGAATGTACTGCTCATATGTGCCATATTTATAAAAATATCCGTTTGCATGTGTATGAATGAAATTCTGGACATGAGAAGAGAATGAAGTGTTTCTAAAAGGGCCAAAGTATAATTGTTTATGGAGTTATGATGGCTACTGGATCCGTTTCTGCAGCGTGGGACAGTGGCTACTTGCTGAAGGGAGCTCATCTTGTCATAGTGATTGGTGCACACTGGCCCACAACACGTCTGCAGAGCCTCGGGTTTGATTCATACCTGGGTCATGTCTTGATCTCCTATCCCAATCTCTCTCCCCTGTTTCTCTGTCTCTACAACTTACTTTGATGCATTGATGAATCAATTCAATAAGGTCAATAACACACATTTAGAAAATAGGTTGAATTTTCATTCTTTTTTGCTTGCTTTTTCTCCCTAATTTTGTGTCCTGAAAACAGCAATGCTGTAAATTATTGTTTTGGACGTACCACTTGAGTTAATAAAGAAAATCTGTACTCTTCAAGCATTGGTTCTTGATGCCTGCTGGACGCTTTCCTTACAGCATTTGTTGTGGGAAAGGGACAGCTCATTGGTCATAGTCATTGTTTTCAGTTAAAGTTAGAAGCTGACAGTATTTATAGCTAGTTGTCTGAATAGCTTGCTGGTTTAATAAGGCATTCCAGTGTATAACATATCTAAAAACATTTGCTTAGGAGACAACACAAAGGAGAAGTGAAGTGAACTCTTATGGAACATTTCTTGCCAAATGGGTAGTCCCTTCTCCCAACCAGTTCCTCACTCAGGTTGCCATGTTAATTGTAGAGATGCACATACGTGTGCTGTGTAAACACACATGCAAGGTCTTTTTGAATCAAATTACGAAATAAATTTTCATGGCAACTATTTTTCCACTTAATGGATTGATCTTTCATTCCACTCATGAAAAGGACATGCAATGATTTTTGTAAGAACAGTTCATATAAACATCTATTTGCAAACATGTGTTACTTTACCTCTAGTGGACAAAAACTTGGACCTCTTCACTCTTTTGATTCCTAGATTGATGATAGTTGTTGTTGTGCACTTGTCTTTTTTTATATAAATAAAAAAAGACAAGACATATATATATATATATATATATATATATATATATATTACATTCGTTAACACTTTATTTTGATGGTCCACTTTTAAAAAATTCTACTAAAAATAATAAGTAACTTTGAAACTATGTGTCAACTTACTGTCATTAGAGTATTAGTAGACTGTCTGCTCAATATCTGCGAACTCTTTATTTTGATTCTACTTCAACAGACATTCAACTAACTAACTATAAGTTACGGAAGCCCTGAACCGCAAAGTGAGAAAAAAAGAAAGAAAACTTATCTTGTTTCTCATTAACAACTTATTAAGTAGAAATAACGACTTGGTCATTATAACGACATAATATCTTGTTATACCGAGATAACATCTTGTTATCTTGTTATAACAACATAATATCTTGTTATAACAACTTATTAAGTCGAAATCGACTTAAGTCGTTATAACGAGATATTATGTCATTATAAAGAGATATTATGTCGTTATAATGACCAAGTCGTTATTTCTACTTAATAAGTTGTTATAACTACATATTATAATGATATATTATGTCGTTATAACAAGATATAAGTCGTTATTTTGACATATCTTGTTATTTCTACTTAATAAGTCATCATAATGCCATATTAAGTCGTTATGCAGATATTTTAATATCTCGTTATAATGACATAATATCTTGTTATAACGACTTAATATGTCGTTATAATGTCGTTAATGACGATATATTAAGTCGTTATAACAAGATATTTTAATATTTCGTTATAAAGACATAATATCTCGTTATAACGACAATATGTTGTTATAATAACTCAATAAGTCGTTATGACTAGATATTAAGTCGTTATAACAAGATATTTTAATATTTCGTTATAACGACTTATTAAGTAGAAATAACGAGATATTATGTCGAAATAACGACTTAAGTCATTATAACGAAATATTATGTAGTTATAACAAGATATTATGTCGTTATATAATGACTTATTAAGTTCGAAATAACGAGATAAGTTTTCTTTTTTGTTTTTTCTCACCTTGCGGTTCAGGACTTGCGTAATAAGTAACTTTGCAACTACATATCTAAACCTAAACCCTAACCTAACAGTCTACTAATACTCTAATGATAGTTAGTTGACATGTAGTTGCATATTAATGGGAGTTTGTTGAGATTAAGTCACAGAGTAAACTATTGAAATAGTGTAGCCTTACATTTATGTTTATTGGTAAAGTAATCCCTGTTATACGACGCAGTTGTGATCAAATTACGAAATATAGGCTATATTACAATAAAGAGCGAGCCTAGATCACATGTGCACATATTGTGTGTGTATTTTCTCAGAGCATGCAATCTTCATATCCATTTCCTCCCACAAATTTCTCCTCCACTTGTCCCCAATAATGCACAGACCTGCATTGAAAGTGTTTGTACCCAACCCTCAAGCCTCAATGTGAAGTATGATACTGACACAACCGTATAAATAGATACATAATTACAGGCAGGCAACATGACACCGGCATGGGTGCTCGTGCTTTGTGTGGTGTGTGACGGGACAATAGCCGCTCACATGACGATGAGCCCCACTAACTATTCATAGATATATTGTCTGCAGCTACGTCTAGCTGTTGTCGACTGGAGACTATTGTACGTGTGCAAGTGTTTCAGATAAAAAGATGTGGAAGAGAGAAAAAATGTGGATGATTAAACGTAAGTCACATTTTGGATGCATGCAATGTAGAACTGAGTTAACCACTAATTTTAGATAGAGAATTGTTGTGTGGAGGTATTTGAGACTTGATGTTTCATGCCTGATTTGTGTTTCAGCACCTACTGAGCACCCAAAGGAGTCGAAATACAGGCCCGTGCTGGAGGTATTCCCCTTCACAAACACACCAAACCCATTTACACCCAGCTTGTGGAAAGTCCCGTACTCTTGTCTGTTTGCGGACGAGAGAAAAAAGAGTGCTGCCAGGCTGTTGCATTGTTTAGTGTTCTCTAATGAATCGCCACAACCACGTCCTCTCTCTGCACAACCTTGACCATTTTTGGCAGGTTTGGGATGCAGTTTGGTTCACAACAAAGCAATGCTCATTTTTTAATGCACTGTTGCCATCAGCGTTATTTCAGTTTAGAACTACAATTAAAATAATTCAAAAAACAGTAACACTACTTAAAGCCTTTATGTATAATGCATTATGAAGGAATTCATAAAGAATGTTATTATACAATATATCTTTACACGAACCATTGTAACCAAAGTTGAAATTCATTATAATGCAGATTCCTTACGTCTAAAATTGGTTGTTTGTTGTGTTTTTTTTTTCAATGCATTATTATACTTTCTGAAAGTGTAATAATGAATAGACAAGTATTATAATGTTTTAGCTACACTTATTGATTAGATCATAAAATGTGCATTACAAGGTGCAATAAATGCATTAAAAATTCTTCAATAATGCAATATAAATAAAGGCTTTAAGTAAATTTTTTGGCCAATAATTAGAAAATCTGTTTTTCAGAAGTAGTAGGAAATTAGTCATCCAATTTTCTTTATATCAGCTATGCACTCCATAGTGAACCATTGAAATGAAGCATCACCCATCCTGCTTCTCATGATATCAATGCATGCATGAATAAATTGAAATATGGTGTTTTTCCCAGAGTTTAGTTCCCCGTGACCCTATGAGCAGGTTCAATCTGAAGAGAAGTTCCCCTAAAGATGAGTTCCCAAACCTGGGCGGAAACCGCACCCTCATGGGCCGAATCCTCGACCTGCACATGTACACGCGACAGTTCAACCGGGCCACGGAAAGCGGGGTCATTTTCGATGATATCATACGCCCTGGACTCGAGGATCCGGGTGAGTGTTTCTTTGACATTTACCGGGTGAATTTTCAGACATGTTGTTTTTACACATTTCACTCAACACGTCAATTCATCATAGAATGAGTCATAATCTCCACTGAACGGTTAGCAGGAGAAATGAAGAGAAATGAAACCAAGCTCAGCTAACACTTCTCTGAATTAATGATTCAAGCCATGGGGGGGGGGGGGGGGGAAAGATGTGCAAATATACAAGTTGACACATGATCCACTAAATCACGGGGTTAAGACTTTGAACATGTAATCATACTGTAAAAATGAATACAACTGAACATGTTAATGTTACAAACTGCTCTGAGGAGAGGGTTAAGATCCAAATGCAGCTTTAATTTAAGAATGGTCAAACAGGCAGGGGTCAGGAAACAGCAAAACAGGGATATCAGAGAGTGAGCGCAGAGAGTCGTCAGGTAACAGGCAGAAGATCGGGGCAGGCAGCAAACAGGCAGAAGTCAGGAAACAAACCAGGATCGAAACCAGAGAAACAAGAAACAAGAAACAGGGTAACACGCTCAGAAATTACAGGCAGTGGCAATGTAATACTTCGCACTGGGTGAGTGTAAGAGTGTGGCTTAAATAGAGAGTCTGATGAGGTGCAGGTGTGTGTGTAATCAGTCACCGGGATGAGGCATTATGGGAAATGGAGTTCTGGAGAAGTGATCAGTTCTGATGTGGAGTGCCCTCTGGTGATTCTCTGGGGCACTCCAACTGGTAATCGTGACATAGCCCCACCCCAAAGAGCGGCTTCCAGACGCTCAAAACAAACAAAACTGTCCAGGTGGGCGGTGGAGCGAAGGGGGATCTGGGGGTGGGATGGAGGGCCAGGTCCGTGGAGCAGAAGAGGAGCAGGTGACCAGAGCGTATCAGGCTGAGCAGGCGACCAGAGCGGAGCAGGCTGTGCAGGTGACCAGAGCGGAGCAGGCTGTGCAGGCGAAGGCCAGGGCGGAGCTGTCGGACCCTCGGGTGTCCAAGGCGAAGCAAACTGTGGGCATGGCCAGAGCAGAGCAGGCTGTGGACGTGGCCAGGGCGGAACTGTGGGACCCTCGGGTGTCCACGGCGGTGAAGACCCCTCGGGCGTCCACGGCGGTGAGGACCCCTCGGGCGGCCACGGCGGTGAGGACCCCTCGGGCGGCCACGGCGGTGATGCCCTCTCAGGACCAGACACCGGCTCGGGACCAGACACCAGCTCAGGAACAGACACCGGCTCAGGAACAGACACTAGAACAGAAATGGTCACAAACACAGAAACAAAGACAGAAACAAACACTGGCTCAGGAACAGACACTGGGTCGGCCATCTTGTCCGGAGACACTGGGTCGGCCATCTTGTCCGGAGACACTGGGTCGGCCATCTTGTCCGGAGACACTGGGTCGGCCATCTCGTCCGGAGACACTGGCTTGGAGGCGGCCATCTTGTCCGGAGACACTGGCTTGGAGGTGGCCATCTTGTCCGGAGACACTGGCTTGGAGGTGGCCATCTTGTCCGGAGACACTGGCTTGGAGGCGGCCATCTTGTCCGGAGACACTGGCTTGGAGGTGGCCATCTTGTCCGTAGACACTGGCTTGGAGGTGGCCATCTTGTCCGTAGACACTGGCTCGGAGGCGGCCATCTTGTGCGTAGACACTGGCTCGGAGGCGGCCATCTTGTCCGTAGACACTGGTTTGGAGACGTGAAGCGTCTCTGGCTCGGCAGAAGTGACGTGAACAGGCTCAGACTCGGCAGGGCTGACATGGAACTCAGGCTGGGCTGTCTCGGCAGGACGAGACTCTGGCTGGGCTGTCTCGGCGGGACGAGACTCTGGCTGGGCTGTCTCGGCGGGACGAGACTCTGGCTGGGCTGTCTCGGTGGGACGAGACTCTGGCTGGGCTGTCTCGGCGGGACGAGACTCTGGCTGGGCGGAAGTGACGTGAAGCGTCTCTGGCTCGGCAGAAGTGACTTGAAGCGTCTCTGGCTCGGCAGAAGTGACGTGAAGCGTCTCTGGCTCGGCAGAAGTGACGTGAAGCGTCTCTGGCTCGGCAGAAGTGACTTGAAGCGTCTCTGGCTCGGCAGAAGTGACTTGAAGCGTCTCTGGCTCGGCAGAAGTGACTTGAAGCGTCTCTGGCTCGGCAGAAGTGACGTGAAGCGTCTCTGGCTCGGCAGAAGTGACGTGAAGCGTCTCTGGCTCGGCAGAAGTGACGTGAAACGTCTCTGGCTCGGCAGAAGTGAAGTGACGCGTCTCTGGCTCGGCAGAAGTGAAGTGACGCGTCTCTGGCTCGGCAGAAGTGAAGTGACGCGTCTCTGGCTCGGCAGAAGTGACTTGAAGCGTCTCTGGCTCGGCAGAAGTGACTTGAAGCGTCTCTGGCTCGATGGTCTCAGGCTGGACGGTCTCTGGGAACGCCCCTTCGGCCTTATCCTCAAAGCCCACAGTAAATGATGAGCCGCTAATTCTCAGGGCGAATCCAATATACTGACATAAAGTCCATTGAGGGGTATTATCAGGCATGAGATAATTTATTATGTCCTTAAGTCCATATCGGAAAGCATCTTTTAAGACTGAATCATCCAAGTCCACCCCATGGCATAACTCACAAAATTCCTCAACATATTCCTCTATAGAACGATTACCTTGGCTGAGGCGGAAGAGACTAATAAGTGGGTCCATGGTGGATCTCTCTCGGCTGCTGGATCTGAAGAGGCGAAGTATTCTGTTACAAACTGCTCTGAGGAGAGGGTTAAGATCCAAATGCAGCTTTAATTTAAGAATGGTCAAACAGGCAGGGGTCAGGAAACAGCAAAACAGGGATATCAGAGAGTGAGCGCAGAGAGTCGTCAGGTAACAGGCAGAAGATCGGGGCAGGCAGCAAACAGGCAGAAGTCAGGAAACAAACCAGGATCGAAACCAGAGAAACAAGAAACAGGGTAACACGCTCAGAAATTACAGGCAGTGGCAATGTAATACTTCGCACTGGGTGAGTGTAAGAGTGTGGCTTAAATAGAGAGTCTGATGAGGTGCAGGTGTGTGTGTAATCAGTCACCGGGATGAGGCATTATGGGAAATGGAGTTCTGGAGAAGTGATCAGTTCTGATGTGGAGTGCCCTCTGGTGATTCTCTGGGGCACTCCAACTGGTAATCGTGACAGTTAAATCTAATCAACAAAATTGAGGCAACAGATTACAATCAATATTAGGCCTATTAATCAAATTTATCAAATTACAATTGAGTAATAATTAACCAAATGAATTATTTAAAAGTTAACCATTTAAAATTAGTAGAATTTACAAAAACGTTTTAAACAAAAATATCGGAAAAACACACTGATGTCAAAAATGAATTTTTTTTTAACTCTTTTTTTTTTTAATTGCCAAGTTTTTTAATTGAAGACACCTGATGATAACAAGCAGAATCACCGAAGGAGAAAAACGTCATTTACACGAGAACGCTCGTGGGTGAAAACGTAAAAATATTTTATCGGATGTGCCTTTCGTTTACACGGCGATGGCGTTTTGAGGCTTAAAAACGCAAAAAAGTGAAACCACCCTCCAGAGTGGAAATCTTAAAAACGCTCCACCGCCGCGTTCCCGTGTAAACGTTAAAAACGCGAAAGTCTGCTTGACAGTGAAGGTTGTACGCAGGCGCATGGACTTGGTGTTGTTGTAGTATACACATACACTCCTAGCCGCCTGAAGTGCATACTACAGTGAATTTCACACACTTTTGCGTCACCATTTGCACGCAGATTTCCCACACAAAACGCTCGTCTAAACGCAGAATAAAAAGTGATGACGCAACGCCACTTTTGCGTTTTCTCTTCAGAATCGTTTCCGTGTAAACATAGCCTTAGTCACCATTATGGAGATCAGTGTGTGTTTTAGTTGGGCTCTTGACCCTTAAATAATTAACTTCAGATGTTGTTTGGCTACTGTACATGAGTTATAACGGCCAGATGAACAAATGATAATATGATCTTATGGTCTTGGTTGTGTTTTGACATAATCATTATTTCACAATCATTTGACCTGAATCACTGAACTCACACACTGATCTCCATAATGGTGACATAAAATCACGGTTTTCTCCTTCAGTGATTCTTCTTGTTATCATCAGGTGTTTTCAAAGTTGGCAATAAAAAAAGATTTCTTAATTCATCTTTGACGTCTGTCTGTTTTTCCAATATTTTTGTTGTGTAAAAAAATGTTTGTGTAAATTCAACTCATTTTAAATGGTTAACTTTTAAGTAATTCATTTGGTTAATTATTACTCAACTCTACTTTGTTCAATCTAATTAATAATATTGATTGTAATCTGTTGCCTCAATTTTATTGATTAGATTTATCATTCTCAGTCATATTTATTTTAACAGATTTCTATTGTGTTTTTACATCTGAAGACGACATTACTATGTTTATTTAGTCATTTGTCTCATGGGAACCCTTGCAAAAAGAAGTACACTTAAGAATACTTTTAAAAAGAGTACTTATTACAGAAAGAGTAATAAGTACTGAAGAGAATATGGGGCCTGGTCCATATATCTGTGGGCCCTTTGGGTTTCATGAAAGTACTTCATTGTTTAGTGTTTTGTAGACTTTTTTTAAATTAGTATTATTGTTTGGGGTCCCTGTGAGGGAAAAGGTTGACAATATTTTTAAGTTATGCATTTTCTGCCAGTCACAACTTTCTCTCTGAATAAAAAATCAAATAAAAATAATTTCCAAATATTAATCATGCTTTGCATTTGTAAACCCAGTCCTTTCATGTGTGACTTTGTCTGACAGGACAGTCCGTAGGACCAAAAGCAGTCGGCTGTTTAGCTGGAGATGCTCAATCGTATATCCTGTTCTGTGACTTTTTTGACCGAATTATCGAGTCTTACCACGGCTACAAGGTCACCTCCGACACTATACAAGAGAGCGACTTCAATTATGACAACCTGAAGGTACGAAGAAAAGCACCAAATGGACAATTTTGCTGATGTTTTACCTGAGAAAGAGGCTTGTGTCTCCTCAAGAGTTTCAGAGATCTCAACCATGTCAAAGTGCAATGACAAGACAGATATAAACTCTGCTATGCTATCTACTTGATTTTACAGCCCCATACTAGCAATTTTACTCACATTTAACATAGTTTCAGGAGACGCTCCTCCATTAAGAATCTTTCCTCTTTGTGTTTATACTATAGTCACGAGAGATAGTGCTAAATCTGTAGTGTCAGCATGCTGTGGAAGACTAAAGTCTGTGTTTATGTGTGTAGGGAGGTGATGACTTTGACCAGGCATATGCTTTGAGTTGTGAGGTGACTGTGGGCCGCAGCATAGAGGATTACTCCTTCCCTACACACTGCAGCAGAGGGGAGCGCAGACAGCTCCTCACACTGGCCAAAACAGGTACTGCAGTTAAAACATGATCATGGCTGTGTCCAATCCTGCTCAATCCTGAGTTTAGCTCATATCAAACACACCTGAACCAGCTAATCAAAGTCTTACTCGGCATACTAGACACTCCCAGGCAGTTGTGTAGAGGCGAAACTGCAGGACAGTGGCCCTTTAGGAGCAGGTTCGGACACCCCTGACTTAGCTATGCTTTATGCTAATTTATTATCTCTGTGAAATACTTGATTCTGATTGGTCAATCACGCCATCCAGCTCTGTGTTATTCCTAGATAACAACCGCTAAAAAGACACAGGCTCATCTGGGTTACTGTAGCAGTAAATGAAGAGATGTCTTATCGATCACAAGTTCAGTATGGCGTACCACAAGGCTCAGTACTAGGACCGCTGCTGTTCACTCTGTACATGCATACCCTTAGGAGATATCATGAGGAAACATGGCATTAGTTTTCACTGTTATGCTGATGATACTCAGCTCTATATTTCTTTACGCAATTTTTTACGAAAAATTCTTTATGAATTCATATTTATTACCAATTCGCAAAATTAACGGAATGCATAGCTGATATAAAAAACTGGATGACTATCAATTTCCTACTACTGAACTGCTCTAAAGCTAAAAAACAAGTTAAGTGAGGGATAATGTACATCCTCTCAAATTAACCCCCCTTCAGGCTCCGCTTCACTTTGGGGTCCTCATCACTTTGTCCGGGCTTATTCTGAGATAACAACCGGCTGACTGTACATTATCCCTTACTTGACTTGTTTTTTTAGCTTTGGAGCAGTTGGCTGAGGATCTGCCAGGAAAGCTTTACTCCATAGATGAACTCAGCCAAGAGACTGAAGACCGAGGGGTTGTGATGGACGCTCCACCATCTTTTCTGATGAAGATCGGTGTGGCTCGTGACTGGCCTGATGCGAGGGCTCTGTGGTTGGTTAGGGTTCATAAATTGTGGCTAAATAATGTTAAGCAATTTGATTTTTTCTTATGTTTTTTGCCTTTCAATCAGGTTGAGCAAGGACGGGACCCTGGCTGTCTGGGTTAACATGGAAGACCATCTGAAACTAGTGTCTTATAGAAGTGATGCTTGCTTACAAGAAGCATTTAAAACTATCTGCATCAATGTGCTAAAGGTTTATAGCAATCGACTACCTTATACAATATCATGTTGCCATGTTGGTAACACTTTCCTTAACCCTCAGGTGCTCTTCGTTTCGGGGTCACACTTGTTATCTTCCCGGTCAAAAGTGACCGGACACCTAAAAATGAAACTTTCTCCATCCCAGTAAAACCAATGCAATTTATTTTTGTTCTTTTAATTTAGTATTTTTAGACAATGTAATTGAATTTATTAATATTTATGCAATATTTATGGTTTATTTTTGCCATGGAAAAATATATATATTTTTCTATATATATATTATTTTTTTTCAAAAAAATATTAATGCAGTATTTAAGTTTAATAAATAGTCTAGGCCTTCAGAAAAAAATATATTTTGAAGAAAATTAGCGCCATCTGGTTACAGTATAGAGAAAAGGCGTAGAATCATGGTGTAACCACTAGAGCTCTCTATGGAGAGGCATGTGAATTCCCCAGCTGTTTATGAACACATTTTGTTGTTGTTGGTGGTGGTTCCCTTTCAAGGGAACTCAAGCTGCGTTTGGAACGCGGTGGGAACGCTCTGCGTGATTGCGTCGTGAAGCACGTGTATAATCTGTCCAATGGAAGAACAAGACGTCATGGGCGATGACGTCATGACCAGGAAAACTATAAAGCACCCCAGAAAATAGACCGCATCAGCTTCTGTGCCTTCACAAGCGCTCTCTGTATGAAATTGTCCGTGTCTGATTTATTGTTGTCTGTCTGTTCACAATATATCGTGTAATGGCTAAACAAGAATACAAGCGTTGTGTTGTTCCCTGCCCTCGTTTCATCACGGGTGGGGACACACATCAGCTCTGTGTTGCTTGTTTGGGAGTGGAGCATGCCCAGTCAGTTCTCGAGGGAGCTGACTGTGAGCATTGCGATAAGCTGTCTGTAAAGACGCTCCGCTCTCGCCGGGCGTTCTTTGAGGAGGACGGTTCGGTGCGCGCTCTCCGAGGCGCGGGTCCCGCTGCTGCCGAGGCACGGCGTCGGCGCTCGTCTTGGGGATCGCAAATGGATCTAACAGCGGGGTTTGAGACGGGCTCTGCCCTTTCTCAGCCCTTACCTGTTGGATCTAGTGCCTTATCTCAGGGAGAAGCACGCGCTGCGGTTTCTTCTCCCCGGGATGAGGCACAAAGTCTGCGACTATCCAGTTCTGAGGAATTGGATGTCGTCAGTATTGATGCAAGTGAACATGAACACACGAAACCATATCACAAGTCACTTGTAGATGAGGAGCTCATGGAGGTTTTAACTCGTGCTGTTTCTAGACTAAATATTGAGTGGCCAGAAACAGGAGAACAGGATGTTTGCAGAAATAAAAAGAGTTTGTTAGACGAGAGATTTTTGCCATCCAGAGTGCAGCCTCCACGCCGGGGACTCCCGTTTTTTCCCGATCTCCACACTGAGGTGTCGAGGTCGTGGAAAAAGCCGGTGTCTTTCCGTGTCTTTAATCCCCAGACACATAATTATAGTAACGTTATGGGGATGAAGGACGCGGGTTATATGACGATGCCTCAGGCTGAGGAGACGCTCGCGAGCTATCTCTCTCCGAGTCAGCGTCATCTCTCAAAGCCCCGGCATTACCCACCAAGCCATTAAAATCAACTTCAGCGCTGGTGGGTAAAGCGTATTCGGCGGCGGGTCAGGCTGCGGCATGCTTGCATACCATGTCTATTTTGCAAGCGTACCAAGCCGACCTGCTTAGGGATTTGGATGATTGTGAGGAAGTCAGCGCTGACGTGATTCGCGAATTACGTCGCGCGACGGATCTATCTCTCCGTGCCACCAAAGAGACGGCTAAATCTGTGGGTCGATCTATGTCAGCTTTGGTGGCTACTGAGCGCCATCTGTGGCTTAATTTAGCTGATTTAAAAGAGAAAGATAGATCTGTCCTTCTGGATGCTCCACTATCACCTTCTGGTTTATTTGGTGATTCTATAAACACAGTTATTGAAAGATTTCAAGAATCTAAGAAACAAAATGCAGCATTCCAGAAGTTTCTTCCTCGCCGATCTAATATCCCTGAGACTGCTGGGCGTTCTGATCAGTCTCGGCCGACTACGAGCTCCTCGCAGTACAGAGTACAGCAGAAAGAAAGCGTCGCTTCTCGGGCTCCTCCTCAGGCAAGGGGGAGGGGGGGGGCGGGCTGGCGTTCGCAGTCGAAGCCTATTAGAGACAGGCCAGATCTGAGGACTGTCATTGTCTCTAAGAAAGCTTCGGCTAAGAAGAAGTCCTGACGCCAAGGCTGTCAGGCTTCTGAGGGTGGTCCCCTCTGGGGAGAAACGGTTTCGAGGAATCGTTTCTCCTCTGCGCCCTCCGGGGGGCGACTCTCTGAGGGGAGTCGCAGCGCCGTCAGTTCGGTTGCTCCCTGCCGGTTATCCGTTTCAGGGCACCGAGGTGTCGGCGTCCCCAGACGATCCTCCGAGGAGGGTCGTAGAACAGTCAAGTCGGTTGTTCCCTGCCGGTTATCTGCTTCAGGGCACCGAAGTGGCTCTTCAATTAAATCCAGAGGCCAGTCTCGAGAGACTGGTACCCTTAGTAGATTTTTTGGCAGCGTGGAAACTTCTGCCAAATGTATCTCATTGGGTCCTGCAGATTATACAATCGGGTTACAGAATTCAGTTCGGTTCTCGTCCGCCCAGGTTTATAGGGGTTCTTCCCACCGTGGTGAACTCCGAGCAGGCTCTGGTCATGGAGCAGGAAGTACTGACACTTCTGCAAAAAGGAGCTATAGAGAGGGTTCCTCCTCCCAGCAGAGAGTCAGGGTTTTACAGCTGCTACTTTATTGTTCCAAAAAAGGATGGGGGGTTACGTCCTATTCTAGACCTGCGTCTTTTAAACCACACAGTTCAGAAACTCAAGTTCAAGATGCTTACACTCAAACAGATAGTGTCACAGATTCAGTCCGAGGACTGGTTTGTGACGATAGACTTGAAGGACGCTTATTTTCATATTTCCATCCATCCTCATCACAGGAAGTTCCTGAGGTTCGCTTTCGGGGGCGAAGCGTACCAATATCGGGTTCTTCCGTTCGGCCTAGGGTTATCACCCCGCACTTTCACGAAATGCATGGATGCAGCCCTGGCTCCTCTCAGATTCCAGGGCATCCGTGTGTTAAATTACATCGACGATTGGCTGATTTTAGCTCACTCAGAGCAGATGGCAGTTCGGCATCGAGATGCCGTTCTGTCCCATTTGAAACGGCTAGGGCTGAGGCTCAACGCCAAGAAGAGTGTTCTCCTCCCATCTCAGAGGACGAACTTTCTGGGTGTGGTATGGGATTCGACAACGATGCGGGCACAGTTGTCTCCAGCACGTATTTCATCGATTCTCTCAGCCGCAAAAGGGGTGAAACTAGGCCGGTCACTCACTGTGAAACAGTTTCAAAGACTGTTGGGTCTCATGGCAGCTGCGTCCAACGTTATCACTTTTGGCCTTCTGTACATGAGACCCCTGCAGTGGTGGCTCAGGACCAAGGGGTTTTCCCCGAGGGGAAATCCATCCATTTCGCTTGATCAAGGTCACGCGGCGCTGCCTTCGTGCCTTGGTCATGTGGAGCAAACCTTGGTTCCTCGCCCAGGGCCCAGTGTTGGGGGCTTATTGTCGACGCGTTTTGCTTTCGACGGATGCTTCCCTCACAGGGTGGGGGGCGATCATGAGTGGTCGCTCGGCGAGAGGTCTTTGGCAGGACCATCAGGTTTCCTGGCACATAAATCGTTTGGAAATGATGGCGGTGTTTCTAGCTCTCAAGCACTTCCTGCCAGACCTGAGAGGCCACCATGTGCTTGTCCGCACGGACAATACATCGGTGGTCTCGTACATAAACCATCAGGGGGGTCTGAGGTCACGTCACCTCTGCAAATTGGCTCATCAGATCCTTCTGTGGGCCCAAGGGAAATTACTGTCTCTCAGGGCAGTTTTTATTCCAGGGCATCTGAATCAGGGAGCAGATATCCTGTCAAGGCAGGGGCTGAGGCCCGGGGAGTGGAGACTTCACCCCGAGGTGGTGGAACTCCTGTGGGAGAAATTTGGTCGTGCTCAGGTAGACCTTTTCGCATCTTTAGATTCAACTCATTGTCAAATGTGGTTTTCCCTCACGCACCCAGCTCCTCTCGGACTGGATGCGATGGGTCAGGTTTGGCCGAGGCTGCGCCTGTACGCTTTCCCCCCGATATCTCTGATTCCGGGAGTTCTGGAGAGGGTTCGCCAGGAAGGGGTCAGTCTTTTGTTAGTAGCCCCGTACTGGCCGGCCCGAGTCTGGTTCTCGGACCTAGTGTCTCTTCTAGACGGCTCTCCATGGGAGATTCCGATCAGGAGGGACCTGCTGTCCCAAGCAGGGGGCTCAATTTATCACCCTCGCCCGGAGTTGTGGAAACTGTGGGCTTGGCCCCTGAGGGGGCCGAGCTCATAGAGTCAGGTCTCTCGACTGAGGTCGTGGAGACCATACTCGAATCTAGAGCTCCCTCCACGAGAAGACTGTACGCTTTGAAATGGAAACTGTTCTCTACTTGGTGTGTAGAGCGCAATTGTAATCCTGTTAGCTGCCCGATTGGTACAGTACTTGATTTTTTGCAAGAACGGTTTTCTGCTGGATTATCCCCATCCACTTTGAAGGTGTATGTGGCGGCTATTTCTGCCTACCACTCTCCTTTGGGTGGTTTATCTTTGGGGAGAGATCCCCTCATTGTTCGGTTTCTCCGTGGCACTTTGAGGCTTAGGCCTGCTCAGCGCACGAGAACACCGGCCTGGGATTTGGCCGTGGTACTGGAAGGCTTGGCTTTGGCTCCCTTTGAGCCCATTGAGGAGATTTCGGAAAAGTTCCTCACATTTAAGACTTTGTTTCTCATTGCTATTTCTTCTATTAAGAGGATAGGTGATTTACAAGCCCTTTCAGTTGCCCCTTCGTGCTTGGAATTTGCTCCTGGCATGGTTAAAGCTTTTCTTCACCCTAGGCCAGGTTATATTCCTAAAGTACCCACTAATGTGTCGGGTCCTATAGTTCTGCAGGCCTTTTGTCCTCCACCTTTTCTCTCTCCTGATCAGGAAAAGCTTAATCTGCTGTGCCCTGTTCGGGCTTTGGATGCTTATGTCCACAGATCTTCCCTGTGGCGTAAATCAGATCAATTGTTTGTCTGTTTCGGGTCAACTAAGAGAGGTTGCCCTGCCTCCAAGCAGGTTATGAGCAAGTGGGTAGTTGAGGCTATTACACTTGCTTACGAAGCGGCCGGTCAGCCTTCACCTTTAGCTGTCCGCGCCCACTCGACTAGGAGTATGGCGGCCTCTAAAGCCTTATTATCTGGGGTTTCGTTGCACGATATTTGTAGTGCGGCAGGTTGGTCCTCACCGCATACATTTGTTCGTTTTTATGACTTGGACCTAGGCTCCACTCCAGGGTCTAGGGTGCTTGTGTCTTAGTGTGCTATTCTATTTCATACAGTACAGGCATTTGTCATATGGCGTCGTGGGTATGGAGTTCCCACCGCGTTCCAAACGCAGCTTGAGTTCCCTTGAAAGGGAACGTCTCAGGTTACGTATGTAACCCTGGTTCCCTGAGAGGGAACGAGAGCTGCGTTCGCCTGCCATACTTCCTGCATGCCTGTGATCGACTTGCTTCAGGCCTTTTCAGAAGCGGATGCGGTCTATTTTCTGGGGTGCTTTATAGTTTTCCTGGTCATGACGTCATCGCCCATGACGTCTTGTTCTTCCATTGGACAGATTATACACGTGCTTCACGACGCAATCACGCAGAGCGTTCCCACCGCGTTCCAAACGCAGCTCTCGTTCCCTCTCAGGGAACCAGGGTTACATACGTAACCTGAGACGATTTGTATATATAGTTGAAACAATCTCAAAAACTATTTCTTATAAAAAAAATTGACAAAAAACAAAAATTAACTTTTTTTTTTTTCATTTTTTTTTTTTACAATTTCCCATTCATTTCCTATGGAGGTCATTTTTGACCAAAGACCACAAGTGTGACTATTTTTTTAAGACAACTTAGCATGCTCAGATCATGACCTCAATTTTTTTGTGTGTTAACATACATAATGCCATAAAAGTCACCAAGTTTCGTAACATCGCGATGAAGCTGTGATTTTTAAAAATTCAAAATATACTTTTTGTAATCAAAATTTATTGGTGTGTATGTGTATAAAAGTGTGTTTGTATGTGTGTGTGTGTGTCTGTTTTGCACTCTAGATGTTGTAGAGTGTCACCCCTTTCTTGCGGTGTACTTTTTTTTAGAATTGTGGCCGATTTGCCGATTGTACATACAAAAATTCAGATAAATTTTTTTTGTCAATTTCCCATTCATTTCCTATAGGTCGGTCATTTTTGACAGAAGAGCAAAAGTGTGACTAATTTTTTACGACCACTTAAATTGCTCGAATCATGACCTCAATTTTTTTGTGTGTTCACATACCCAATGCCATAAAAGTCACAAAGTTTCGTAATTGTCTGAAGAAGCTGTGATTTTTAAATATTCAAAACAGATTTCTTTAATCACAATTTATTGGTGTTTTTGTGTATAAAAGTGTGTGTGTGTAGGGGTGGGTATGTCTGTTTTGCACTCTTGATATTTTAGAGTGTCACCCCTTCAATGCTGAGCACTTTTTTTCTGCATCGTGGCCGATTTGTAGATTGTAAACACAAAAATTCTCAAAGTTTTTGTGTTTTTGTCAATTTCCCATTCATTTCCTATGGTCGGTCATTTTTGACCGAAGAGCACAAGTGTGACTATTTTTTTTATGACCACTTAGCCTGCTCGGATCATGACCTCAATTTTTTTTTTGTATTCACATACCCAATGCCATAAAAGTCACCAAGTGTCGTAACATTCTGATGAAGCTGTGATTTTAAAAAATTCAAAACAGAAAATGTGTCGGTCAGAAATGACCGAAGAGCACCTGAGGGTTAAAGGGGTGTGCATAAGACTGTCATGACACCTTCATTATCATGATCATATCATTATTATACTTTTAAAGGCACTATATAAAATAAAGTTTTATTATTATTATTATGACATGACACACGTCATGAATTTGAATGAGGGTTTATGCATTTTTATTACAGTTGTCATAAACATGCATAAACCCTCCTTCATATTCATGACAAGTGTTACCGATATGGGTTCTATGAGAAGACAAAAGGTCTTAATATTGAACCCTGAGGGATGCCATATTCTATAGTCTATGCTGCACACACCAAAAATCTAAAATGTGTGTGTTTTTTTAGATGGAGGCAGTATATAATAAACGAAAACACCCATTTATCTGGAAGCCTCACCTGGGCTGGGTGATCAGCTCTCCTGCAGAGGTGGGAACAGGCCTGAAGGCAAGTGTCACAGTCAAACTGCTACATCTCGCCGAGAACAAACGCATGGATGACATCTTGGACAGACTACGACTGCAGATGGAAGCAACAAGTATGGCAAAACTCATTCGTGTAGAATCATGTCAGCCACAGTCTAACATAAAAATCTAATTAGGCTGCATTCACAAAATGTTGACTAGTTCCCTAATACCAGGCGAAAACACTTTACAATAAGGTTCATTAGTGAACTACCTTAGTTTTTATTAATCTTAGTTTCAACAAGATTAATAAATACTGTAACAAATGTAGAGCTCATTGTTAGTTAATACATTAACCAATGTTCACTTTTCAAAAAACTTTTGCTGATAATTTACTCACCCCCATGTCATCCAAGATGTCCATGTCTTTCTTTCTTCAGTCGAAAAGAAATTAAGGTTTTTGATGAAAACATCCCAGGATTTTCTCCATATAATGGACTTCAATGGGAACCAAACGGTTCAAGGTCCAAAAGACAGTTTTGGACTCCTTTACTACTCCTTTAAAGTTGCATGATTGATCGACTAACCTGATTGTTTAAATCAAAAAAACGAACTACTCTCCACAACTACTCTAAACAAACTTAAACTGTTGCATTGTTTTTAATACACAGGCTGTCCAGGCGTCTACAAAATCAGCAACCTGCAGACCATTGGGTTAACTGAAGTGGTGCTGACCCAGCTAGTGGTGGATGGGGTCAAACTCCTCATCCGAATGGAGAAAAGACTGAAGAACAACAGCGGCATTGAGGACCTGGTGCCGACTCGCAAGTGAAGGACTGGAGGTCTGTGTTGAGTGAGAACTGAAGCGCCATTTCTCTGTGGACAAGTCTACCGTTCTCACCAATACTGGGGATTGAAAAGGGACTTTGCGACACTATTTACTTTGTTTGTAAAATATTTTTTTGAAGCTAGTGGTTTATTCATCTATGTTTTCTATCTTTAAAGGAGTAGTTCACTTTTGAAAAACTTTTGCTGATAATTTACTCTCCACCATGTCATCCAAGATGTCCATGTCTTTCTTTCTTCAGTCGAAAAGAAATAAAGGTTTTTGATGAAAACATTATAGGATTTTCTCCATATAGAGGACTTCAATGGGAACCAAACGGTTCAAGGTCCAAAAGACAGTTTCAGTGCAAACTGTTCAAAGGGCTTTAAACGACACCAGACGATGAATCAAGCGAAACGATCGCTCGTTTAAAACATAAATAACAAAGTTTAAGTTTTATAAGCACAAATGCTCACCTTGCTCTGTTCTGTATTTTGGACCTTGAACCGTTTGGTTCCCATCGAAGTCCATTATATGGAGAAAATCCTGGAATGTTTTCATCAAAAACCTTAATTTCTTTTCGACTGAAGAAAGAAAGACATGGACATCTTGGATGACATGGGGGTGAGTTTTTTTTTTTTAAAGTGAACTACTCATTTAAGGGTGAATTACGAAAAAACACCCTAGTAATATTTCACCCAATTCTACATAGCCATTACACCCACACATATTTTCATGAAAATGTCAAAATTTTCCGTAAAATACAATTGATTTCATTCTTTCTTTCGATTCTGGCCTGAAATATGAACAGGGAATTTCTTTGTACTGTTAATGAAATTCACCCTACATAATTTTTGTTGCGTTTGCGTTTACAGACTTGGTTAACAGACAAGAATATTTACTATATCATAAACATAGATGTGCAAAATGTTCAGTTTTCCTTCAAGAACAACAAATTACTTGATATAATTATTGCAATAATGTTAACGGGGGGAAAAAAAGGACACGACACATTTTAGCTCAAAGACTCATTTCAAGTAAGCTTTAATGTGCTCCAGTGGGACTGAGGTCGAACCGCAGCGGCCCAAGGGATATCCGCAGAAATGTACAGTACAATGTCGAGAGAATAAATGGGAAAAGTGTGTGGAAGGACGAAATGTGTCGAGTTAATTGCATTTTTTTTTTTTTGGAGATCCTCAGCCTTCAGCTTCCTTCCCAAAGAGTTTCGTTTTGAAAAAAGAAAAGAAATTAGTCCTGGAAATGTACCAACATCACAGTTGACATTCGAACGACATTCAACGCCTCGCTTTAATCACAGCTTTACCCTTATAATATGTTTAGTCACTAGTCCTTCTCCTCAAACTACCACCTTCCCTCACAAGTGTGCAGTCACAACCTCTTCAGTCAGCATTACAGTAATACAACATAGACAGCATTGCACATTTAACCTTCAATACTTCAGTACAAAAGAACTAGTAGAAAGTACCAGTACGAGTGGTTGTAATCCATCATCATCATCATCATCATCATCGCCACTTAATACAAAACAAATTACATTTAAAAAAAAAAAAGTCATGCATTCTCTGGATGAACAGTTTCTACAGGTAATAAAACAAGGCATAAAATGGCTTAATAAATAAATTTCTTGTAGTTAGTTGAAGCTTTTCTGGATTCTGACAGGGAAATGCTCTCGCTCCACACACACACACACACTGCAGTGATGTCAGTCTCAGTGTGTGTTCTCTAAGGAATGTTAATGTGCTATTCTCAGAATCTGGGAAACACACACACACACCACTTCATCCTCTGAGGTTTCCATCACATCTAATTCTCACTCAAACGGATAATTCACCCGAAACGAAAGTTCGGTCATTATTTGCTTCCGTGTGTGTTGTTATTTCTCCAGAGAACACTAAACGCGGCACATTTTCAGAGATTCGCAACTTACAATTTTGGATTGATACAACGTAACGCATGTCCTTTTTGAAGCTGAAGTCATGAAAAACATCAGCATACGGGCTTGATCGGATGAGGGTGAGAATAATAATCGAATTTCCATTGTTGCATAAACGAATGTTGAGAACGGGTGGTGTCGAGGGAAAAAGCAACAAACTAAACAAGTATGACACATTGAACATCATTTTTCTGTACAGAGCTCAATAGTGGCTATACAACACCTCCACATAAGTAGGCTGAAAGTCTCGTTTTATACAACTCTAGGATCAATTCAATACAACAAAAACATTCTAAATCTGAACTGTACATGTGGAAAAAGTTCGTTACGATAACTAGCTCGACAGATTCTCCGTCCTGCCGACCCTGAAAGGGTTTCGATATTATTGCAAGATGGTTGTTTTAACCAGGCGTATAATGCTAGAGGTCATGAAGAGCGTTTTCTCATCTTTTTGCATTCGTATTTTTTCGTCTCCACTAAACATTACAGCAGTAGCTTACAGAAGCAGGAACTCAAAAAATGGCGCTCAAACTTCCTGGAGGAACTCCTTTTTAGTGTCGTGTCTTGTCGGAGCCTTCTCTTACAGCTTGAGCTCATTGGCAATTTTGGAAGCGATGTTCTTGAAGGCGATGGAGGTCCCCGATATGCGCTTGAAGCGGACCCCGTTGAGGGACAGGCGGGGCAGTTTGCAGACCTCCATCTCCCACTGGACGAGGCTGTCCTGCCGCGCGTCTCCGTGAACGCAGAAGAGCAAGAAGCGCTCGCGCTGCTCGTAGTCGCAGTTGTTGGCGTCCAGCACCTTGCGGATCTCCCTCATCATGTCTCCCGGCTCCATGGACGAGGTGGTCTTCATGCTCCAGGTGAAGCGCAGCGACCTCGGCTTCGAGTCGCGACCCTCCTCCTTGGGTTCTCCGGATCCGCTCCTGAGGACAAACACAGAAGCGTTCAGAGGGTCAGGTTTCCTCACGTCCCGGATGTTGCCGTCTGGGTAAACCATGAGGTCTGCTGATCGAGTATTGTAGTGGCTGGTTGCCAGTGGTTGGTTGCATAAACACTTTAAGACTCGTCTTAAAAGTTAAGTCATCATCAAGACTGCCACTAACTTACATTAATTGGTAGATTGGTCAAATTAAAATCGGGAAAGCTTGGTTTTCTGCTACGATAACCAAACTCGCTCTTAAGACACAGTCTTATCATAGTGGCTAAGTGTATGCAACTGGCCCCAGGTCACACCAAGAACAACAGCTAGAAAGATAATGCTAACTATATTAGCGTCCACACCTGCAGACTATTTATTCTAATACTTGGTTCAGATTACAGAATTTTTTTTGTCTGTTACGATAGTCACTGTGTCCGATTTTGACTCCTAAAATCTAAACGTGTCGTGGACAAGACACATGTTAGACTACACGTTGCTTCCTGACCAGTCATCGTATGCCATCTTTAATGGCGTGCGTGATGTCATAGAGAAGGCGAAACTACCCAGATAGCAAACTGACATTGAATCAACGTGGAAATATGACATCGAAACAACGTTGATCTGACATTGTTTTGCTCATCGAATTAACGTTGAACCAACGTCAGATGCGTCATTCTTTCAAAACTAACGGCAAATCAACGCGTTGTTTCAACGTTATGAAAGCAAACCAATTTTCGATTTCATTTAGCTTTGAAGAATGCCGCGTCTGACGTTGGTTCAACGTTAATTCGATGAGCAAATCAACGTTGTTTCAATGTCATGAGAGACGTCGTTTCCACGTTGATTCAATGTCAGTTTGCTGACTGGGTAGTAGCGAGTGACTTCCAATGGAAACGTAATTCCAAACGTAAACAAACAATGGATGAAATGGTGAGTGATGTATTGGCTGTCTTGTGTTCAGAAAAAAGTAAAAAAGAAAGAAAATCTGACTAAAATATTGTAAAATATTGTTTTCTTATATATTTTTACTTTTAGTTTTAACGTTAGCACCATCGTCTCTCTTTCGTTTCGCCATTTTTGAAAGTTGTGTACGGAAAAGCTTCTGTGCTCCTATTGGTCGACCTCATACATGTGACGGAACCGTCGTGGACGACTGTTAAAAAAATTAAACATGCTAGTCTTTTTGTTGTGATGTTGTGAAGCATCAAGACGCGATGTAGGTTGTCGCCCACTATCGATCGAATCTTGTCGTTTATGAATCCCCACGACACCCTACGTCAAACGGATCATGCCAAAATCGGGTTAATATCGTGTAATCTGAACCAGACATAGGAATTCGCTGCGGTTTTGTCGCCTGTCACTTTAAATGCTCAAGCTCTCTAAAGTTGTATCGATTCTGATTGGCTGTCAGTGTTTTTTATCTTTCATCAGCTAGAAAAAATCATCCAACGATATCGTTCCCCTGTGACGTTATCATTATAGTTGTGTTGTACTCGAACTATATAACTATGACGATTGAGTTTTAATACTCGTTCAAATTTACTAATTTCGTTACAGTTTAAGTAGAAATCACTATGAGGAAATTATATCGCTTGAATCACTTTCAGAATTATTTTTCCAGCTGATTAACAATAAAAACATTGACAGCCAATCAGAATCCGCCCGACTTCTAAAGCAGACGGCGACAAAATTGCAGCGAACGCTCATAGCGTAAGGAATCGTGCGTTAGTTTGTACGCTACAATATTGGTGTGAACACAATCTACGCTATTATTCATTCACGCCAAGGATGATAATTATATAAAGCTTTAATAATCGCTGTAATTATGAGAAGAGGGAAGTCCGCATCACAACTACAGTATACGGTAGGTGGCGGTAATACTCCTAAGCGGTGAGCAGCCGGTAACAAAAAGTAGACGAATGAGAACGTCCTCGTCTCAGTTCTCGCGCATGTGCCCATAAGGAAGTAATGGAATAATCGAATAAAGTCGTTATTTATGTTTTTTTCGCACAAAAAGTAGTCTCGTCGCTTGATAAACTTATAATTGAGCCGCTGTAGGCACATGGAATATTTAAACCTTTTCTTTAATGACTTTATGGGCCGTCAAGAGGCAGTCCCTTAGGCCAGTGCCGGCGCTATGGGGGGGCATTAGGGGGCAATGCCCCCCCAAATGTATTTTGTGCCCCCCCAAATTGAATTATGATATAATTTACAAAATAATATCAGTTTAATTTAATTCACATTTCAGTGAGAAATAGTACAAATATATGTCTACAAACGGCTCATTAGCTGAAAATACAATAAAGCCAACATAAAAACCAGTGTGACGCTGTGAGGAAACCCCCCTGCCGGCTCCGCCCCCCCAATCACGCACGTTAATACTTGAATGAAATGATTTTCAGTTGGCGCGACCGCGCGAGCTTCCTGCATTCAAAACAAAGTAAACAGATGAAAACTCTCCAAAAATGGAAATTAGAAAATGGTTCAATACCACAGTTTCTCCTTACACATCGAATACCCCATACAGCAAGACAACGACAGCCCGGCTTTGGTATTTGGTGCTTCTACCGTGCAGTGTTGTAGTCGAGACCGAGACCAAAGACAGTCGAGTCCGAGTCGTAAGTGTAGCTATTTATCTAACTGGCATGTACTGTAATGTTCACTATGTGTTGTCACGTGATGAAACTAATAGTTTAGTTGGCCTAGTTTTTGCGCTGCCCATTATGTCACTCACTCCCGCCGTGGAGAAACAGGTGTTTAAGCCTATATTTTCTTGTAAATGGAAATTGTAGAATAATATCTGTGTATGTTGTGGGTGTTTTTTATTTGTTAAAGGTGTTAAAGGTTTTATTTGATAAAGGTAACTACATGATGCTTTTTAATGCTACGAATGCTTATGTTAGAACATAGCAGAATAAAGATGAGTAACTTAGCTTTTTTTTCTCACTTCCGCCATTGAGATAGCATATAAACGGCTATTCTGTCAGTGAGAGACTGTGTACATGTTCGTTAGCTTTGCTATTATAAAGCTGTGGTCAGAGTCGGTCTTGCAATTTTTTTTTTTGTATAGGCCTATTTAACCCTTGATCAAATTTCTTAAGAGTCGCTCGTCTTGCAACAATGTGTAATGTTTTATGTGTTTATTGTGTGGGTTGCATTAGGCTACTTCATGTTAATAGCTAACAGAAAAGGCAGTAGCAATAATAAATATAGGATATCTAATATCGGAAAAAAGTCCCCATATACCTAGTGCCCACCCATTGAAAATAAATGCCCCCCTGCTAAAAGCGGTCTGAAGCCGGCTCTGCCTTAGGCAGTCTATCTAGGACTGATCCAGCTCTCAGATTCAATCAAAAATATCTTTATTTGTGTTCCGAAGATGAACGAAGGTCTTACGGAGTTGGTACAGCATGGGGGTGAGTAATTAATGACTTAATTTTCATTTTTGGGTGAACTAACCCTTTAAGGGCCACTGTTTACAGCAAGGATGATGACTATAAAGTTATCATAATCATTCTAAGTCTATGCGAATAGGGAAGTCAACAACCACTATAATGGTAATGGTATCAGTGGAATCACTTTCAGCAAGATTCCCGACTTTAACTCTTTCCCCTCCATGGTTTATAAGAGAGTCCATCAACACCCCAAAGCTCGCAGTTGTTTCCTCTTCATGGGTCCACATTTGCAGATTTGATTACTATGCTGTTTAATCGCGTTAGCTTACACGTGCGTTTATGGCTTGTTTGTGGATCCGCAGATGTGTATGACTGTTCGTTCACACCGGACGCGAATAGTGCATCAAATTCGCGTCTAGTTTGACGCTTGACCACTTTGTGTTAATTCGCGCGACAAGACTGAAACTGACACACGTAAAAACAAAAGTTTGAAGCGAAATTTACGCGCGTCAGAATTGAAACCCGTTGGCGGTCATCTTTTTATATTGATTGAGCTTTCATTGACGCTCTGTATTTGCTCTGGAGAGCTAGAACAGCGGCGTGGGGATAATCGTTGCCGTATTTGTGTGCACCGGACCCTTCAGAGGCGAACCGTTTGGTGAGTTTCATAATTCGGCGTGAATTGACGCCAAAGTTCAGATTTTTCAACCTGGATGGCAGGCACGAATTCACGTCAAACTCGTGAGTGCACAAATAGCACTAACTAAATCATTCGGACTTAATGCGCCAGACGCTCAATTCACGCCATTCATGCGAACTTGATGCGGGAATGAGGCGTATTCACGTCTACCGCGCCGCGGTCCAAATGCGTGAGATGGTACGTGAGGAAATGCTTAGGAGGAAATGCGATGCTACCAAGCCGCCCAATCACAGATCTTGCTGTCCGCGTCGTCGCGACGTGTAGTTAGATTTTTGAGAAGGTACGCGTCAGGCTACGGCGAAGGGTACGCGGTATGGTACGCGTCTGTGCGTATGCTACGCCATACCTACAGCGCGCACCCTACGCAGCATTATGAATTAGCCTTGACGCGCTATTCGCGTCCGCTGTGAACGCACAATGACGCTCTCTACTGTAAAAATAAAAGCGAAAACATGGATGGAAAGAGTTAAAGAGCTCAAGCATATAAATCTCCATATGAAATAACTAGTGCATGCTTATCAGAAGCAGAATGATATCATCTATCGGTGTGGCTGGTAATATTTATCAGTTATCTTTATAATAGTGTTCTTGGTTTGAACAGGACTTCACAAAAATTAATAAGGCGCATGGGGGAAAAAATCAGGTGGAAATAGAGCTAAAGCATAACATACAAATTAGGCACACAATATATAGTGTATACTGTATGTTCGGGCGTCTGCTGCTTTTTTGAGGTACTAATATTTCCAGTAACGGATCATCACTACTATAAATGGACTGGCAAATGAATATGGTTGTTTAGAGTGTTAAAATCTATATTAGAAAGACAGAAGACAGTTCGCATTGCTTGGAAAACATGCAAAACACACATACAATCAGGAATCTCACACACACACACCAACACTTGGGCTCAACGCTGGCTCTGGTGGACTGGCCTGAGGGGGCAGCAACACATGCCCCACAAGCACAGATTCACATCAGACACAGTCTAAAGCAATCAGGGGATCAGTGGAAACCTCACCTCAGACTGTACGCCCGACCGCGGGCCTCTCCTTCACTGGGCAACCTTGGGAAATATCAGAGGTCATATTGAGAAAGCAGTGGACAACTAAACTCATAGCTTAGCATAGATCAGCTGTTCTGAAAGACACAGATCCTACGCAACACTGTAAACTGCTGATATTTAAAGGGATAGTTGACTTTGAAATTAATTTTTGGTATGTTTTATCTTACCTCAAGGGCATCCAAGATGTAGGTGTCTTTGTTTCCACAGTAGTTTCAATTTTGATATTTTCAGTTCTTGTCTGTCAGTCATATAATGGAGGTCTATGGTCACCACCTCAAAGAGCACCTCAATGAGTACACATTGATGGCCTAAGACATGAAACGAGCGGTTTGTGTGAGAAAACGAACAGTATTTATATCATTTTTACCTCTTGTAATCACAGCCACATCCAAGTGATCTGAAGGCGTGGGCGCTTCGGTCTGCGCAAGCACGGGAAAGCACCGGAAGTGATCTCTCGCGCGGTTGCGCCATTGTAATTTCCTGTATAACTAAATATGTTTAGATCTTCACAGTGAAGGGTAACGCTTCTGAAATCTCTGTGTAAACAATGAGTGATGCACACGCGCGAGAGATCACTTCCGCTTGCGCAGACCGAATCGCCCGCAGCCTCAGATCACTTGGACGTGGCTGTGGTTACAAGAGGTAAAACGATATAAATACTGTTCGTTTCCTCACACAAACCGCTCGTTTCGTGTCTTAGGCCATCAATGTGTACTTACATTTACGAGTCATTAAATCATGTTTAATTTGGTCTTCTCTGTGCATGCTCTTTGAGGTGGTGACCATAGACCTGCATTATATGACTGACAGACAAGAACGGTTTGACCTAAAAATATCAAAAATGGAAATACTGCGGAAACAGTATGCCCTTGAGGTAAGATAAAACATACCAAAACTTCATTTCAAAGTGAACTATAAATTTAAGGCCTGTTCACACCAAAAACCATAACTATAGCGATAACTATATCAGCGTCCACACCAGAAAACGGTAGCATTGTGTCTTACATGATAAGCGTGAGCTGCATTTATATCAGCTGCCACTTTAAAAAGTTGGGTGGATTTTGATTAGCTGTCAATGTTTTTATCGTACACGTTTTTCCGTTGTATTTTTCATGTACAGACGGCAAAGTCGTCAAACGGATGCGTGAAACTGACCACAAGCGCTGTTTTATTCACGGCAGGCCAGTAGGTGGTGACATTACTGTAAAAAACAGTTCTGAACGTGTAATAAACAGATGATCAAGGTCTCATTTTCAAAAACTTGCACTCTGAAACCTGTTTGCAAAGTTTGTGTTTTCAGGGCCTAAACGCCAATGAACGGACAAAACGCATAAACGTTTTCAGCTTTTAGCTCAAACATTCAGGATTGCTCTATCACGACAGTATTGCTATCTACCAGGATGCGACACTGAGGTGAGGTAAAGGTTAGTCAGTTAAGGGTTAGTGTTTGTTTTAGCCTGGATTTGCGTTATAACTACGGTCGCTCGCAAGTTGTCATTGTCAGCAGTTAAACGAGTCACTCTTTCCTGAAACTATCGCTTTAATGAACATTCGCAGAGTTGAGTGTTTGAACGACAGATCTCCACCTGTGGTTAGAAGCAGAGTTTTTAGTTTTCCTGACATGTGGACTCAATAAATCCTTATCTTGAGCAAAATAAGCAAGCTGACATTCAGTATAACCTATTTATTTTATTCAGAATAAATACAAATATCATTTATGTCTTTTAGTTTGCCATATGTGCTCTAATACATAAGAACGAAGAATCTGTAAAAAAAGCGAAATAACTTAATAACTAGGGCTGTCAAATGATTAATCGCGATTAATCGCATCCAAAATAAAAGTTGTGTTTACATAATATATATGTGGGTGCACTGTGTATAATTATTTTATATATATAAATACACACACATGCTTGTATTTATTTAAGAAATATTTGTATGTATATACTGCATATAGATTTATATATAATTTATATTATATATAAATATAAATATTTTATATATAAATAATATTTTTTTCTTAAATATAAAGGCATGTGTGTATATATACACTACGGGTCAAAAGTTTTAGATCGGTAAGATTTTTATGTTTTTAAAAAAGTCTCTTCTGTTCAATAAGGCTGCAATTATTTGATAAAAAATACAAAAAAAACTTTAATATTGTGAAATATTATTACAATATAAAACAGTGGTTTTCTATGTGAATATATAGTGAAGTGTAATTTATTCCTGTGATCAAAGCTGAATTTACAGCATCATTACTCCAGTCTTCGGAGTCACATGATCCTACAGAAATTATGATAATATGATGCTCAAGAAACATTTATGATTATTATCCATGTGGAAAACATTTTTTTTTTTACATTTTTATTTCAGGATTCTTTGATTAATAGAAAGTTCAAAAGAACAGAAAGCTTTTGTAATATTAATCACTACCATTCAAAAGTTTGGGGTCAGTAAGAATTTATTTTTTATTTTTGGGGGAAAGAAATTAGAAAATACTTTTATTCATCAAGGATGAGTTAAATTGATCAAAAGTTACAGTAAAGACATTTATAATGTTAGAAAAGATTATATTTTAAAAAAATGCTGTTCTTTTGAACTTTCTATTCATCATAGAATTTTGGGGAAAAATGGTACACGACTGTTTTCAACATTGAAAATAATAAATTACGTTTTTTGAGCATAAAATCAGCATATTAGAATGATTTCTGAAGGATTATGTGACACTGAAAACTGATGTGTGATCAGCAACAGCAATGATGTTTAGAATTCAGCTTTCAAATTACATTTAGAAATATATTGAAATAGAAAACATTCATTTTAAATTGTCATAATATTTAACAATATAAATAAATTAGCCTTGGTGAGCAGAAGAGACTTCATTTAAAAACATAAAAAATCTTACTGATCTTACTTTTGACCGGTAGTGTGTGTATATATAATTACACACAGTCAAGTGACTGCAATGCTATTGTTAAAGTTGTGGTGTAGACTCTGCTATTCTCTTACAGTGAGAACATCTTCATGGTTATAGTTATCATCCTTCATGTGAACAGACCTTTAGACTTACAAACTAGATTACTTGCCGGATTTATTGATGAATACAAAATCTTGTAGTTTGGAAGGCGGTGGACGGAGGCAAAGGACACACTTTCTTTTAACCAATAAAATGCATTTCAAATGGAGGACGGAGAACAGGAACTGGATCACTACAAGACCATCAGCATTCAACATGTTCAGCAAAACTACAGCGAAACACTTCACAAAAGTAAAGCCTGAGGACACACGGGTGGGGGAGGAAGTGTCATCATCATCATCATCAGGCCGTGCAAACACTCACAGAGGTGACGGATGCACAGGTCATTAGTAAGAAACACACGGGTCGAGTCTACTTCTGATGAGGAGGGGGTGTGAGGACACAGTTCATGTGTAAGTCTGAGGGGAAAGGTCAAACTATTGAGCCCTACCTCGTCGTTCTGAAAGACAGAGTTCTACAATACAAACAAACAAACAAACAAACAGCGTGTCAGGCCAAACCCAAGCCCACTGCGTCAGCCCTGAAACTGAAACTGAGCATACATATGGTGAAGATTCATAACACTGTGCATTTCCTGACCAGTGTGTACCTCCTGCAGGCCGACAGTAGGGGGCGACTCTGAGAGACATCTGATCCGGCTCACTTTACCCAGTGTCCTTCACTGACTGCAGCACTCTCAGAGTCACTGCATGCTCAGCACTGCGTGTGTGTGTGTGTGTGTCAGGCCACCTGGCTCGCTCTCCTCCAGACACACACTGCAGCAGGGCTGGGCATTGACACAAATGTCACGCTTCGATCAAGTGAATTTTTGATCAAATTTATCTCTTCTTTTGGATGCATATCAGTTGCATAAGTACATTTATTTTTAAGAAAAGGGAAAACTAATTTGTTAACAAACATTTAAATTGAACAGAAGGCAGTTTTATAGTAATAATAATAATGATGATCACTTTTTAATGGCATTATTATGTCTTTAAACGCAGGCTATCATAAAAACTGATATATTAAATATTGAAAAACATAAAAAAAGATGGAATATAGTGCATTTATTTATCACAATCTGTTATTTTCATTTTGCTGTAACTCGTGGCCTCAAGATAGTAACTCGTGGCCTCAAGATAGTAACTCGTGGTCTCAAGATACTAACTCGTGGCCTCAATATAGTAACTCGTGGCCTCAAGATAGTAACTCGTGGCCTCAATATAGTAACTCGTGGCCTCAAGATAGTAACTCGTGGCCTCAAGATACTAACTCGTGGCCTCAAGATAGTAACTCGTGGCCTCAAGATACTAACTCGTGGCCTCAAGATACTAACTCGTGGCCTCAAGATAGTAACTCGTGGCCTCAAGATACTAACTCGTGGCCTCAAGATACTAACTCGTGGCCTCAAGATACTATCTCGTGGCCTCAAGATAGTAACTCGTGGCCTCAAGATAGTAACTCGTGGCCTCAAGATACTAACTCGTGGCCTCAAGATAGTAACTCGTGGCCTCAAGATACTAACTCGTGGCCTCAATATACTAACTCGTGGCCTCAAGATAGTAATTCGTGGCCTCAAGATACTAACTCGTGGCCTCAAGATACTAACTCGTGGCCTCAATATACTAACTCGTGGCCTCAAGATACTAACTCGTGGCCTCAAGATAGTAATTCGTGGCCTCAAGATACTAACTCGTGGCCTCAATATACTAACTCGTGGCCTCAAGATAGTAACTCGTGGCCTCAAGATAGTAACTCGTGGCCTCAATATAGTAACTCGTGGCCTCAAGATAGTAACTCGTGGCCTCAAGATACTAACTCGTGGCCTCAAGATAGTAACTCGTGGCCTCAAGATACTAACTCGTGGCCTCAAGATACTAACTCGTGGCCTCAAGATAGTAACTCGTGGCCTCAAGATACTAACTCGTGTCCTCAAGATACTAACTCGTGGCCTCAAGATACTATCTCGTGGCCTCAAGATAGTAACTCGTGGCCTCAAGATAGTAACTCGTGGCCTCAAGATACTAACTCGTGGCCTCAAGATAGTAACTCGTGGCCTCAAGATACTAACTCGTGGCCTCAATATACTAACTCGTGGCCTCAAGATAGTAATTCGTGGCCTCAAGATACTAACTCGTGGCCTCAAGATACTAACTCGTGGCCTCAATATACTAACTCGTGGCCTCAAGATACTAACTCGTGGCCTCAAGATAGTAATTCGTGGCCTCAAGATACTAACTCGTGGCCTCAATATACTAACTCGTGGCCTCAAGATAGTAACTCGTGGCCTCAAGATAGTAATTTGTGGCCTCAAGATAGTAATTCGTGGCCTCAAGATAGTAATTCGTGGCCTCAAGATAGTAACTCGTGGCCTCAAGATAGTAACTCGTGGCCTCAAGATAGTAACTCGTGGCCTCAAGATAGTAACTCGTGGCCTCAAGATCGTAACTCGTGGAGTTACGATCTTGAGGCCACAGAAAACATAGTTATGTATATGATATTGCTTTTCTGTCAACAGATCCTCCTAAATATTACACAAGTCAATCAAGTCACCTTCCTTTATATAGCGCTTTTAACAATCTAGATAGTTTTAAAGCAGCTCCTTCACACAGGACCATTGGTCCACGGGTTCAGGATCATGTTTGACCGGTGTGGCCACTATGTAGAGTCCGGCCGCGGCTCATACAAACCTCAGGAGCCTGTGGAGGAAAGCACACTCATGACACAGCTGAGAGCGGGCCTGAAGACTGACCTCCGCACAAACTTTGAGGTGATCTTGCTGATGAAGCCCGAGGAGGCCCCGCGCCGGGCCTGGGCGAGGGCGCCGGTGTCGTGGGACAGCGTGGGCGAGGCGGGCGGGCCGTTGTAGGTGGCGCTGCGCCGGTCTCTGAGCTGCGCCCCGTGGAAGGTGCTCCGGCTCGAGGTGCCCCGGGGGAAGCGGGTCCGGTCCGGGGTCATGCTGCTGATGCTGTGCGCTGACGGAGACGTGGACGGGGCCCTGCGCGCACACACGAGTCGCACGGGTGTATTTTATTTTATAAATATGAAATATAAAACTCATTGAAACCTTTAATAAAACCATACTAGTATCTCAACGACACCAGACCAACACAGTCTCTGAAAGCCTACAGTGAGTGTGTGTGTGTTTCCTCACCCCTTGAACTCCGTGTTGTCCTCGATGGGCGGCAGCGGGGACTTGTTGGGGTGTCCCGAGGCGGACATGGACTTGACGTGGCGCGGGCGAGTGGAGGCCCCAGCCGAGGAGCCCCCGGGAGACACCGAGGAGGAGGCGCTCGCAGAGCCCGACATCTCCGTCAAGCTGACACACACACAGAACACACACACCAACACATCAAGAAGCCACAGAACTGTTTTGCGTATCGAGTTGTTCGGGGGTAAAACTCATATTGTGCGGATCCTTTCACAGCAAGAGGAAAGCAAACTGAAACTGTAAGCAATCGTACATGTTTTTTTAATGTATAATGAAAGCAAAGACAGAATCTGTGGATGTTTGCAGCAGCTGCTTTGGGGCAAATGTGCAGGATTTTGTTTAATATGTTTGTTTTTCTCTGCTCATTAACACAAATAACTTTGCAATTACCCATTTTTAGTTCTATTAATCCATTAAAAAAACAATTGATCACAAGTTTTTCTGTTATTAATCGAATCTAACATTAACATTTTTAATTAGGGCTGTCAAATGATTAATCGCGATTAATCGCATCCAAAATAAAAGTTTGTGTTTACATAATATATGTGGGTGAACTGTGTATAATTATTTTGTGAGTGTGTATATATATATATATATAAATACACACACATGTATGTATATTTAAGAAAAAAAAAATTATTTATATATAAAATATTTATATTTATATATAATATAAATCTATATATAGTATATACATGAAAATAATTATTAAATATATACAAGCATGTCTGTGTATTTATATATATAAATTAATTATACACAGTGCACCCACATATATTATGTAAACACAAACTTTTATTTTGGATGCGATTAATCGCGATTAATCGTTTGACAGCCCTATTTTTAAAGGGTAACTAAACCCCTGGTCAGAGCCTGACTCCACCCACTGGCAATATTCGAAAAATGCTGAAAAAGTGGGCGGACCCCAGCGGAGATAGAGGAGACGAAATAAATGCCACAACACTCTATCCTGATCGTTTTCAATACTCGCAATTCGCAATTCCAACTCCTGACTCGCTACAGTGGTTTTGACGAAACAAGCTGTTTTTTATACTGCCGCTCGTACCAAGAGTGTGGTGAGCTGAAACGTGCGTATGTCACGAAGTGCGGAACATCCAATAGGAAAATTAAACTGCAGTAGCAACCGTTCAACCTGTAGAGGGCAGCACTAAGACGCTTTTACACCATATGTTGTAGAAATAAAACACTTTATACTCAAATGTCAAAAAAGTTACTCGAATCAGTGACTGGTATTAATAAAGATTAGGGCTGTCAGTTTAACGTGTTATTAACGGCGTTAACGCAAACCCATTTTAACGGCGTTAATTTTTTTATCGCGCGATTAACGGTCTTTTTGTCCTAGCAAACTTTGTAGTTTTTTCACATGCTTTTGCAACAGGACGCGGCATGCGTCCTGATCCATTTTGGCGTCTCGCGCTCGTCATCCACTCAAAGCCGGCTCGCAAGCCAAAACGTGTGTTTGCGGCGTGCCTGTTGTTTTGTTTACGGTCTAGATCCGCTTGCGCTTTGGTCGAAGAAGCAACAAAACGTCCTCGCGCGACGCAAGCCATTGAAATGAATGGGTTCAGAGCACAGCGCGAGGATGTTTTGTGCCGCACACACTCGTTTCGGCTTGCGAGCTGGCCAAATAGTAACGTTACGTTTTGAGTGGATGATGAGCGCGAGACGCCGAAATGGATGCTCTAAAATTCTGAATGGAAAGTTTACTTTTAAAAAGTTGCCATATTGTCCCATTGACAAGACCAAAGTGATCTGTGTGTTTTGTCATTGTGAACTGAGCTATCATCATCGCAGCACGTCCGAAACACCACTTGATGATGGCCAAGCAAACACACACACACACACACAGATGATGCAAATTCTCCGCCCCCTCGACAATATCAGGACCTCGTCAGTATTTCTTTCACCCTTTTAAAGATAGACAGTGTTACATTGTGTGAGAGATTTTTTATATGTTAGTGTGAAATTGAGCACTATTCCAATGTTATTTTCAATAATAATAATAAAAAACCTTTGCACAAAGCAAGCCGATCCACTTTTCCGTGTTGATAAGAGCATTAAAATGAGAAAAAATAATGCAACAAAAAGAAATCAAAAATTTAGAATAGATAAAAATGTGCGATTAATCGCGAGTTAACTATGACATTAATGCGATTAATCGCGATTAAATATTTTAATCGTTTGACAGCACTAATAAAGATCCATTCTTACAGATCATTAACTAAAAAAAGTTGGTTTAGGGTTTAGTTACTCTTTAATATATTTTTATGTTGAAATACTTTCGCATTAATCTCCAAATTAACATAGAAACAATTTTAAAAAATGTTATTTAAAAAATGTGTTTAATGTTAAATCGTTTTACCGAGCGGCAGGGGCAACATGGATGCTGTGTCAATTGGTAAATATTTTTAACACATTAAACAGAAGAAGAAAATCGCAAAAGCGAACGTGTTATTTATGAAAGCCAAGTAAAAGTTTACAAAATGTATTAACTTAACAATAAGGCCAGATTGAACCTGAGTGTTCGAGTGTTTCCTGAAGATACGAATGGAGAATATAAACCATTTGCAGTGCAACTGGCTTTCACATCTCTTCTTTTTCATCAGTCGTTTAAAGTAGAGTTCACTAAGCGGGTCTCAGTGATGGTGAATTGTTTTGTTTGTTTTTATATTTATGTCAAGTTTTGAAACATAAACAATAAAAATGTCCCCATGGGGATAATAAAGCAGTCAAGTCCAGTCTTCTTTTTGCTTCACTTGTGGAATGACACATGACCCCGAGGCTGAGATCTCATTGGTGTGTGAGGCTGTGATTGGCTCACCTGCTGTCTTTGCCGTTAGGGATCGCCGAGTGCCGCTCTGTGCTGGATCTCTCACACACATACGTGTTCCTCCTGGTCATCCCGGCAGCGCTGTTCTGCTCACACAAACACACATTAATCAAACACTGAGCGCGTGCGGGCTGCGGTCAGGCGCGTGTCAGCGCTGTGAGGTCTCACCCCTGCGGCCGAGGTCTTCCTGCGCTCCTGGGCCACCAGAGGAGAGACGGCCACGTCCGCTTTCGAGCTGGAGGAGGCCAGCTTACGGGACGCGTCCCACTCCTCCTTCTTCTCCCCCTCCACGCTGTTGGCCTGCGAGCGCTTGGTGTAAGACACGGTCGGGGGGATGGACGGGGCGACTGCAAAAACACCACACTTGTACATCCATGAAGCGTTTCAGATCTCAGAATCAAACACTCAAGTTATCCTCATTTATACAGCGCTTTTAACAATGTAGATCGCATCAAAGCAGCTTTACAGAGAAAAACAGATGTTTTATAGCGGGTCTTGAATGTTATTTTCCAGCTAAAGTTAGTTTAGATTGATTCACTTCTTTTGAAATGATCATTTGTTATTAAATTAGGGGGCGCTAGACGACACCGACACTGAACCTGTGATAAACGCTGATAGCGTTAACATGCGCATTAAAGGAGTAGTTCACTTTTAAATAAACTTTTGCTGATAATTTACTCACCCCCATGTCATCCAAGATGTCCATGTCTTTCTTTCTTCAGTCGAAAAGAAATTAAGGTTTTTGATGAAAACATTCCAGGATTTTCTCCATATAATGGACTTCAATGGGAACCAAACGGTTCAAGGTCCAAATGACAGTTTCAGTGCAAACTGTTCAAAGGGCTTTAAACGATTCCAGACGATGAATAAGGGTCTCATCAAGCGAAACGATCGCACGTTTAATAAATAAATAACAAAGTTTAAGTTTTATAAGCTCAAACGATCGCCTTTCTATGTTCTGTGATGCGCGTTCGTGACTCTCGTGTTCAAACTCGTTCATCAAAATGAACAAATCTTTTTTCGTGTTGTTTTCGAATTGACTCTGGAAAAGATTCATTCATTTTGTTGCATCACAGAACAGAGCAAGGCGAGCATTTGAGCTTATAAAACTTAAACGAGTGATCGTTTCGCTTGAAAAGACCCTTATTCATTCGTCTGGAATCGTTTAAGGCCCTTTGAACAGTTTGCACTGAAACTGTCTTTTGGACCTTGAACCGTTTGGTTCCCATTAAAGTCCATTATATGGAGTAAAATCCTGGAATCAACTGAAGAAAGAAAGACATGGACATCTTGGATGACATGGAGGTGAGTAAATTGTCAGCAAAAATTTGTTTTAAAGTGCACTACTCCTTTAAGAATTGATCCTATAGTTTTGTGTGCAGGTTTGTAATTCCCTGAACAAACTACTTGTCTTGCCTATAAATTTTGATACAGAATTTTATTTTATTTTACAACTTCGGGGTTGGTACGTGAACCGAAATTTCCACAGCGCTTTATCTGTAGTGGAATAGGGATCCTCCATTGGGGGCCGTTATCATCAACTTTGAGTTCTTTTCAAATATGGACATTTTGATGAAGTCAAGTCTAATTGTTTTTCACAATCTTAGTGTCACAATAGTATCTTCATGCCTTATGAGATCTCAGCAGTTATGATTTGCTATACTGTAATGTTGAGGGTAAAGCATTACAAGTAACGCGAGTTACGTAATCAGATTACTTTTAGCATAAAGCTAAGCGATGCAAGTGTATAAGCTTATCGCCCTATGCTAGTTACTGTATGTCAGTGGATAAAGTTGGACATTTGTACTGTATGCTTATATATACATACACAAATTCATATAAAGTGCTATAATGGTTACATTTTGATTAAATAAATTGAGCAGTTATGATTTGCTATACAGTAGTGTTGAGGGTAAAGCAGTACAAGTACAAGTATGTAATCAGATTACTTTTAAGTAACTGGTAAAGTAATGTAAGTAAGGAAAGTTACTTTGTTTCCCATTTATTGCCTGACTTTGCATTTCCTTTAGCCTGAGGCTTATTCGTTTCACGGTTGGTGTGAAAGGGCCCTTATATTTGCCCAAAATTGCTTTTTGTTTGTTTGTTATTAATAAACTAAAACGAAACCCAGCCCAGGTGAGGAAGAGTAACACAAAAGCAACTTTACGCAATACTTTCAATAAAACGCAATACTGTTAAAAGTAACTCTCCAATCGATTCACGAGAGTTTACTGTTTGCATTACACTGGATATAATACTGTATATATGCAACTTTATATAGACAACTGTGCGATAATACAGTTTACAATTTCCAGCAGTTGATATTTGCTATTTAGTTTGTATACCATTTCACAAGGATACTGTATATGTGCGGCTAAAGCAGGATATACTATATATGCAACTTTGAAAATATCACCGGGCGATGATATAACTTACATTTTTCGACAATATAAAGACATTTTAACAAACAGATGTAACCCTTTTCACTTTTAAAATGCCTTTTCTGTAAAGCTTTTGTTGTTTTACATTTTTCCTGACTCACACTTTGAAACCATGAACTATGAAAATCCATTCTAAATGTACTAGATTAGATTAAATGTTTAAAACTGTGCATGCCACATTCTTTATGTAGACTTCACATCTCAATTTTTTTTCTTTTTTTTTCTTTTTCAGAATCCAGTGTTGGTTGTCATACTGTATATGATCCTGTGTTAATAATAATAATGTTTTTTATTCATACAGTGCCTTTTGAGAACACAAGGACACTTTACACAATCTTGAGAGTTAGAATATGCCAGCGGGAGAGGAAGCCAGTGCTAGGATGTGAGCTGGTTTTGTTAATGTAAGGGCGTGAGCAGTTCTGAGTTAGCTCCAGCCGATTAATGGTTACGAACACACAGTTCCAGTGGTCCAGGCGTGAGGTTATGAGTGTGTGTACCGTGGTCGCTGAAGCGGCGCTGTTTCTGCGTGGCGGAGATGCTGCGCTGGACTTTGGAGTGAGCGGGAGACGGCGTGGAGCTGTTGTTCAGGTCACTGCTGGGGCGGGACCTCTGACACAGGTTTGTGGAGGACAGCGAATCGCTCCCTTCAAACTGCCACGCGCAAACAAACCACAGGATCAGAGTTTTTGGTCACATTATTATCACATATGGAAGTGAAACTAAGCTCAATGCCTACGTTTACATGCACAACTTCAGACTGAATTCATCCTGATTGATGAATCCGAACGCTGAACATGTGATCGGGTGGATGTGTGCGTTTATTTGTCACGAGCTTCAAACAGGAATAGATGTTTTGACATGTGCACACTGGACAAATATACAGTTATAACTATTATCCAGCATTGGTTCTTTATTTGTTTTAAACAGCAGACTTAAAGGAGTAGTTCACTTTTGAAAAAACTTTTGCTGATAATTTACTCACCCCCATGTCATCCAAGATGTCCATGTCTTTCTTTCTTCAGTCGAAAAGAAATTAAGGTTTTTGATGAAAACATCCCAGGATTTTCTCCATATAATGGACTTCAATGGGAACCAAATGGTTCAAGGTCCAAAATACAGTTTCAGTGCAAACTGTTGAAAGGGCTTTAAACGATTCCAGACGATGAATAAGGGTCTTATCAAGCGAAATGATCGCTCATTTAATAAATAAATAACAAAGTTTAAGTTTTATAAGCTCAAATGCTCGCCTTGCACTGTTCTGTGATGAGCGTTCATGACTCTCCTGTTCGAACTCGTTCATCAAAATGAACAAATCTTTTTTCGAGTCATTTGGTTCATTCAACAAACGAAATGAACGAGTTGACTCAGAAAAAGATTCGTTCATTTTGATGAACAGGAGAGTCACGAACGCGGATCACAGAACAGAGCAAGGCGAGCATTTCAGCTTCTAAAACTTAAACTTTGTTATTTATTTATTAAATGAGCGATCGTTTCGCTTGATAAGACCCTTATTCATCGTCTGGAATCGTTTAAAGCCCTTTGAAAAGTTTGTACTGAAACTCTCTTTTGGACCTTGAACCGTTTGGTCCATTATATGGAGAAAATCCTGGAATGTTTTCATCAAAAACCTTAATTTCTTTCCGACTGAAGAAAGAAAGACATGGACATCTTGGATAGGGTTGGGTATCGAGAATCGAGTATCGATTGGAACCAAGACTAACTTTTCGTTTTTCCCGGAATCGTTCAAAAGTTAAAATTTCGATTCCTAGTTTCGATATTCACAGTCCGCCGAGCGGAAGAAGAAACCGCTGAACAACACCAACGAAGAAGCGTCTACCGGAAGTGTTGGCATAACCGCGCGAGTCGAACATGAGTAGCTTACGTCGGCGGTCCAAAGTGTGGCTTCACTTTTCTAAAAATAACGAAATCTCGGCAAAATGCAAAACTTGTGACAAAAGGAGTATTTTTACAGAGGGAGTATTTCCTTCAGAAAGGCCGTTGGTTAGCTAAACTTTTTTGACCCTGCCTCTTAAAAGAATCGGAATCGAGAATCGTTAGGAACCGGAATCGAAACAAGGAATCGCAATCGGAATCAGAATCGTTCAACTTCAAACGATACCCAACCCTAATCTTGGATGACATGGGGATGAGTAAATTATCAGCAAAAGTTTTTTTAAAAGTGAACTACTCCTTTAATTTCCATTTCTGGTCATAATTTGGAGACATGAGCATATGAACTGTTGTATATTTATGTGGATGAGTCTGAAAGCAGGACTGGTGGGCCGCTGTCCGGCTCCACTTCACACACACACACAGTGAAAGGAGAATTATAGTGATGGGACACTCATTTATTCAACAGGAACGGCTCGTTCCGTTCGTCATTGCGCTATTTCTACGTCACTGCACATGCACAGTCCCACAGTCCCGATCAAGTGTTCACATGTTCTCTCGATCGGATAAGTAAAGGAATAAACCAGTACTTTCAATCCGATGGAAGTTTAATTGGGATCGAGCTCAATCGGATCATTTAAGGCGTTTACATGACGGATATTCAGTCCGATACTGACGGATTATTTGGTTGCATGTAAACACAAGCGCAGGGTGTACAGAGACTTGCCTCTGGAGGTTTCCTGCCCAGCAGAAGATACGTGGCCATGACCTCATCATACTTCTGCCCCACTAACGCCTCTGTGATCTCGTCTTTAGGGAAACCCATGGTGATCATGAGTTCTGAAAGAGATTAGGGTTATTCACACACAATTCCTTGTGTCTCTCAATGCATGAAAGGAAATGTTCTTGCCATGTGGTGTATTTTTAGTTTTGCCCATTATGAAAACAAATGCATGAGCAGGAAATGAGGAGGGATAGCACAGACCTATGCGTTTGGTGTCGCTGAAGTCGGGCTCGGGTTCTGTATACGGCTTCAGCTCCTCTTCCTCGTGACCTACATTCATCCAGCGGTCCTTCATGATTTGCTGTGCAAGATCGGCAGATGTTAAACTACATGTTTTTAAATCGTAACACTGATGTGATGATGCTAGAAGAACAGACGACAGCCTTTAAATGCATACTTTGATACAAATTTCTTTTTTACCACAAGGCAAAAAATAGAAAGGCGGGTCGTAACTGTGTGTTATGTATGATTAATGTTGTAAATGTACTGTAACTGAATTGCAGTCCTGATATCACAGCACATTATTGAGCATATATATGCTTCTAGTTCATTTGCAGCACATTTGTTTATACTTTCCTAGGTTAGGCTTTTACTAGGACCTATGAAATAAATTGAGTAACGAAATAATTAATATACCTATTATGAAACGTTTGGTAACACTTTATAATAACTACACGCTAATAATAATTAGTTAAGCATGAGTAAACCATTAATGCATCATTCATAAAGCATTAATAGACATTAATAAGCAGTTTATAAATACAGCTATAAATGCTTTCTTCTTAACTTAAAAGCGTATCTATAATTTGTTAAATAATTGTATTTTCATCCTTTATTAATGATTAATTTATCATTTCTAAATGAAGAATTGCAATTTTTATGAACCAGTTCTTTGAGAGTTGTCAATGGTTCATAAGATTACTTAGAACGTGTAAGTAAATGATTAATAAACTATTTAAATGAACATTCATACAGCTTATCATTCAGACATATAGTGATGTTTACTTAGTGTGTTAATAAATGCTTTATTAAAAATGTATCAATGCTGTAATTCAGGGTTAATTTGGGTAGTTATAAACCATTTAGTAGTGGTCAGTTGACGATGTTCGTGAGCTCATCTAAAGTGAGGACTAGTCATGCCTTGTAAAGCATTTTTAAAGGCTGTTAAATATTTCTATGTTCTGTATCACTGCGTTGTGTTTGTTACTTTTTACTTTTTAGAAGATTGACGAGTCTTTAAATCGCCTTTATAAATGCTTTACAAAGCATGAATAGTCCTCACTTTAGATTAGCTCACAAAAATAGTTAACTAACCACTACTAAATGCTTTATAACTACCTGCATGTACTATATTTACTTACACTTTCTAAGTGATCTTATGAATGACTGACAACTCTTAAACAACTGGTTTGTAAATAATGCTATACTTCTTTTAGAAATTATTAATTGATCATTAACAAAGTATGAAAATACAATTATTAAACGCATTATAGATATGCTTATAAATCAAGAAAAAAGCATGTATAGCTATATTTATAAACTGCTTATTAAGGTCTATTAATGTTTTACAAAGGATGAATTAACTGTTTACTCATGCTTAACTAATGATTAATAGCGTGCAGTTATTATAAAGTGTTACCAAACGTTTTATTTTACAGTGCAGTTGTACTACAATGTATTCATAATGAATTAATAAATTAATAATGCAATTATTAATTGCATTTCCAACTGAGTACTACTCAGAGTTTCAGTTGATAAAGAAAAAATACTTTGACTCAAGATACTGTACAATTTTTGCCATTTATGCTGTGGCATGTTTCCCTGTGGTAAAGAATATAGAACTGAATGTACAATTTTTCAAAGTATTGTATCATAGTAAGTATTTCTAGTATCTAGTATCCTAATTCTAGTATTTTAGTACGTGGCTGCACTAAAGGCACATAATATTATCAGTAGCAGATTTAGACAGGTGGAGCTGGGGAGGTGGAGACCAGGTCAGCTTACGCTATCTAGAGTTTTCTTACTGAAGTCATAAACCAGAAAAATGTGTGATAATCCAGGTTTATTGCTTACAAGCATGAATGTTGAGAGTTACAACAAAAGGGGAGCCATAAGACTCAGGATTAAACATTCAACTATGGACAACTTTTATGAAACCTCTTATTAGTGGAGCGGCTAAGTGCTTATGTTTGGCAGAATCGTTCAGTTTATGATATAAGCGTGAAAATTGGCATGAGCAGTCTCCATTAGTCACTTGACAAGAAAATTGTCCGAGCCCCTTGAAATTTCAAGATGGCGGCCATTTTTTCAAGATTGCCTACACCTTAATGTAGCAGTTAAGTGATATAGTGGTTTATTTGGTGATACAAGCATGAAAATTGGCATGAGCAGTCACTGATGGTCACTAGACAATAAACCACCCACAGCTACATGAAATTTCAAGATGGCTGCCATTTTTCAAGATTAATACAACCTAAATGGAGCAGTTAAAGGGATAGTTCACTTTGAAATGAATTTTTGATATGTTTTAGCTTACCTCAAGGGCATCCAAGATGTAGGTGTCTTTGTTTCCACAGTATTTTCAATTTTGACATTTTTCAGTCAAACCGTTGTTGTCTATCAGTCATACACTGGAGGCTAAGGGGGTCCACCAAAGAGCATGCACAGAGAAGTCCAGATTAAACATGATTTAATGACTCGTGAATGTAAGTACACATTGATGGCCTAAGACATGAAACGAGCGGTTTGTGTGAGAAAACGAACAGTATTTATATCGTTTTTACCTCTTGTAATCATAGCCATGACAAAATGATCTGACGGCACGGGCTCTTCGGTCTGCCCATGCACCGGAAGTGATCGCTTGCTCGCCTACGTCACTCTTTTTTTTATACAGAGATTTCCGAAGTTTTACCTTTCACTAAACATATTTAAATATACGGGAAACCGCAATGGAAGACGATTTTGGTATATCTAAATATGTTTAGTAAAAGGTAAAACTTCCGAAATCTCCGTGTAAATATTTAGTGACGTCACACGCAAACGATCACTTCCGGCGTAACATTGAACTGATTCAGTTCGGTTCAGTTGGACATTGAACAACTGATTCAGATCACTGTGATTACAAGAGGTAAAAACGATATAAATACTGTTCGTTTTCTCACACAAACCGCTCGTTTCGTGTCTTAGGCCATCAATGTGTACTTACATTTATGAGTCATTAAATCATGTTTAATTTGGACTTCTCTGTGCATGCTTTTTGGTGGACCCCCTTTGCCTCCAGTGTATGACTGATAGACAACAACGGTTTGACTGAAAAATGTCAAAATTGAAAATACTGTGGAAATAAAGACAACTACATCTTGGATGCCCTTGAGGTAAACTAAAACATATCAAAAATTAATTTCAAAGTGAACTATCCCTTTAAGAAGACATAATTGTTTAGTTAGTGACATAAGCATGCAAATTAGTGTGAGCAGTCTCTAAGGGTTGCTTGACCATCAGTGACTGCTCATGGCAATTTTCATGCTTGTATCACCAAATAAACCACTATATCACTTAACTGCTCCACTAAGGTGTCGGCCATCTTGAAAAATGGCCGCCATCTTGAAATTTCAAGTGGCTCGGACAATTTTCTTGTCAGGTGACCTATGGAGACTGCTCATGCCAATTGTCACTCTTGTATCATAAACTGAACGATTATATCACTTAGCCGCTCCCCTATATGGTGATATTGGTCTTTTTCGGAGTTTACAGTTGCCCTGTTCACGTGCTGTAAAACATCTCCTTTTGTGTTTGTGTGTGTAGAGAGTCTCACCTCTAGACTTCCCCGTTTGCCTGGGTTAAGCACCAAGAGTTTCTTCAGAAGATTTTCACAGTCAGTGGACATGTAGAAGGGTATGCGATACTTCCCTCGCAACACTCTCTCTCGCAGCTCCTGTGTGGACCAACAGTCAGAGTAAGGGCGATGAACAGTGTGTGCTTGAGTGACCTTGAGTGAAACAGGAAGTGACCTTCAGGTTCTGTCCGTCGAAGGGAAGCGAGCCGCTGACCAGCGTGTAGAGGATCACCCCCAGACTCCAGACGTCCACCTCGGGCCCGTCGTACTTCTTGCCCTGGAAGAGTTCGGGAGCCGCGTACGGGGGACTGCCGCAGAACGTGTCCAGCTTACTCCCGATCGTGAACTCGTTACTGAAGCCGAAGTCTGCGATCTTTATATTCATGTCCGCGTCTAGCAGCAAGTTTTCAGCCTTACAGAGAGAGACGGAAAACGAAAGGTCAGACAGCATCGTGTTACGAACATGTGACCCTGGATCGCAAAACCAGTCACGAGTCGCACGGGCTTATCTGTGGCAAAAGCCAAAAATACAATAATTCAAAATGATCGATTGTGCCAAAAATCATTAGGATATTCAGTAAAGATCATGTATAAATTAGGGCTGTTAAATGATTAATCGCACCCAAAATAAAAGTTTGTGTTGTTTACATAATATATGTGGGTGCACTGTGTATAATTATTTTCTATATATATAAATACACACACATGCATGTATATTTAAGAAAAAAATATATATTTATATAAAAAATATTTATATTTATATATAATATAAATTATATATAAATCTATATACAGTATATACATGAAAATATTTCTTAAATATATACAAGCAAGCATGTGTATTTATATATATATAAAATAATTATAAACAGTGCACCCACATATATTATATTATTAGTTTGTGTTATGTATTAAACACAAACTTTTATTTTGGATGCAATTAATCATGATTAATCATTTGACGGCCCTAATATAAATATATAAAACATATTTTTGTGAGTGAATGCAGCACAACAGTTGAGTTTTACCATTTTTGAATCCATTCAGCTGATTTTCTGATATTTAGAAGAATATCCGTAACCAGACAGTTTCTGGTCTCATTGACTTCCATAGTAGGAAAAAAATATACAATGGAAGTCAATGAGACCAGAAACTGTCTGGTTACTGATATTCTTCTAAACATCAGAAAATCGGCTGAATGGATTCAAAAACAGTAAAACTCAACTGTTTAACTCTGGGGGAGTTGTAAAATGAGCCTATTTCCAAAAAAAGTGGAGTATCCCTTTGAAGATGATTTTGTCAATGTTTGATTTTTCTGCACCCTAGTTGTATCTCATAAACATCCTAACAAACCCTACATCAAAGCTTATTTATTCAGCCTTCAGATGCTGTATAAATCTCAATTTAAAAACATAATTACCCATGTGACTGGTTTTGTGGTCCAGGGTCACATTAGAAATCAATGAAACACAAAACATTAATGGTGACCAAAGCTTAAACCTCTCTGAGTGAGTCTCACCTTGAGATCCCTGTGGACTATTCTCTTCTGGTGGCAATATTGCACTGCAGACACGATCTGTATTCACACACACACACACAAACACACACAAAGTCACATTAGCATGGCAATTAATGCGTGATTCCACACACAACACATTCCACAAACCACAAAAAAGCCTTTTTATCCACAAATTAAAGCTGAGAAAGTCTCTTAAATTGTACACGTGCTAGACGGACATGGCGTTTTCACACCTGTAGATCGTTTGCTTTCTTCCGAAACAGGAATTAAAATTGTTACAATGTTGCAATTTCTTCCTGGTTTGGTTCACTTTCACATGGCAGGATTTTGCGTAGAAAAGGAAACGCGTAGAAAACACTGGGCGCACCACATTCTCCTTTTTCCAAAGCGCTAGGGCGGTTGTGCTCCGGTTGGTTTTTGTCACATGACCTACTGTACGCTTATGGTGCCCTTGTGGCATTCTGAAAAGTTGAGATGTTATTATCTTGATGCGGCGTGAAAAATCGAGCGTGTCGCACCGCGACCGCGTTCGCTTCCATTAAGCCTTGTGTATACTCGACATGTCCGCAAGAGCGCGAAGGGCGCGCGGCAAAAATTACGTTGTTGTGGTGTGTGCGGTTGTGCGCGTTGGGTGTGCAAGGCCTCATTTGCGGCGCCGCATCCGAAGATGAACGACTTCGAGCCGAATCTGGCCGAACTGGTACGATCTGTACCAACGTGTTTATGATCCTTCTATACACAGAGACATTTGCATTGATGGGCGACCATAACATCTCATTTTGTGAACAGGAACACAACACGCTCATGCAGACGCGTCGAGTATACACCATAGACTGTAAAAAATATGGACAAAGCGTCTGTGACGTCACCCGTAGACTTTCTGAAGAACGGGTTTGAGGCCGTTTATGGGGGGTATGGGCGGCGCCATACTGTAAAATCTTGGGAAATACAAAATACAAATCAAGAGTCAAGTCAGGTTAAGCTCATTGGTCGGATAGACAACAGCTCCGCCGGCTAATTAAGGCCGGATTCACATATAGCGCCTAAAAACGCGTAGAAAACGCTGGGCACGCCGCATTCTCCATTTTCCAAAGCGCCAGGGCGGTTGCGCTTCAGTTGGTTCTTGTCACATGACTTATTGTGTGCGTATGGTGCGCTTGCGGTTTTCTGAAAAGTTGAGATGTTTTTATCTCGACGCATGGAAAAAACGAGCGCGTCGCACCGCGACCGCATCGCTTCCATTAGGAGCGCGCATACCGCGCACCTACATTTGAAATAACGAACTTGAGCGCGCAAAAGACGCGATATGTGAACCGGCCCTAAGGCTTTCTTTGTAGCTGTCGTTATCATTTTGAGCAAGAATTAAGCCTTCATCTGTATATTTGTGTGTTTTGGACAGTTGTTCTGAAATATTTGTCCGAACAAATTTTAATTAGACATTTTACTTCGTATTTAATCGAGATCAACCCATGATTCATTTAGCAAAACTAACACTGCGAATTTTTTTCACAAAACGTGAGTGATGACCCCTCATACACTGTGATCCAGCCTAGTTTGCTGTTGTCATCACAAGCGACCCGCTCCTGAGTCCGTTTTCAAGAGGACCGGGCGCCTCGATCCCAGATCAGTTGTTTTGGTGTGGATCAGAGCGAGTCCTAAACCAACTGAACTACTGAAGAAACTGCGTCAGATTCAGGAACTAAGGGTTCTTTCACACCTGCGCGTTTGTTGACCCTGGTGTTTTCTCCCTTGGTTCGGCTCGTTTAGGCATCCGTGAACACGGCAATCGCAACAAAACCACCTGAACCAGGCTGTCTCGGCCCGACTGCAAACGAACTCTGGGACGGTTTGCTTGAGGTGTGAAAGCAATCCGACCCAACGGACCAACAAACCAAATTATATTATAATTCATAGCGGGAAATGTGCTTTATAAACAGCAGTAGAGTCTGACTCTGTGAGAATATAATCTAACAATGGGAACGACGTCTGCTTTAGGACAGTGTTTGGATGTGTCAGCCACAATAAGCTCGCCGAACGAACTTGTCAATCATCTTGATGGACGTTGAGGACATTGACAAATAAGAGGATGATTGTACTCACATGTGACTTCCATAAACACATTTTGGTACGCTTTGAAAGGTTGCCTTGAGAAAGCACACCAAACCAAGAAGAAAATGCAACACTGTCACAAATTAAGTCCCTGTTTCAGAACAAAACAACCGATCTGAAGGTGTGAAAACGCCCCAACACTCCCAATGAACCAGGTGTGAAAACGCCCCAACAGGCCTTAATGTCACTGCAGTTGAGAGAGAGACAGATACATAAAGAGAGAGAGAGAGAGAGTCTTATATTCTCAGTTCTCTTATATATAAAAGCAGTGACTGAAGCCGAGGGCTTTTGTTTGGCTTCATGAGCTGAGCTGACTGGAAATGGCCAGTTATTGTCGGGCAGCAGGGGTTTAATCACACACACTCCCGCTGGTTCACAGTTATCATCACAGGATCAGCGGATGTCTCCACTAGAGGGTGTGTATGAGTTCAGTCATCTCTCCTACTACACTAACCCACGCTGAGATCAGTGTGTGTTTACTGATCAGGATATCAGTCTCTCTTTAAACGTGCCATTAATGTCAAATACTACATCTGATATTCACGTTTTTTCTCTCTCAAATAGATGTTTTAGGAATCATCATAGCAATCATTTTTCAACCAAATAGCCATTGTTAATCGGAATCAAAATGCAATAAATACTGTTAAAATAAATGTACTTTATTGAAATAATTTTATGTAAACTAACATAACAATACATATTAATAAACAGCTATTTTTACCCACATTTATTTGTACTAAAATATCATTGAGTGTGCAAAATTAACAAGAACATTTTATTACTTAAAACATTGATTCACTGAAAAAAAAAAATAATAATAATAATTGGAAGTTAAAATCAGGGATGTGTTAATTAACACTTTACGCAACTTAACTGCCCAAAATATGCATTGAGATTTTCTTGATAATTGTATATTGTTATCAAAAATATAGCATATACCTTAAATATTTCACTAAATATTTAAATATTTTCTTAAATATTTAAGAAATATTTCACACTAAATATTTCACTAAGTAACAATTTTAAGGCTATTAGTACTTTTTAATTCACTTAGTTTCTAGTATGCACTTGGTTTCTAGTAACTTTTGATAGTAACTAATATCCCTCCAATTATACTGGTAACAATTGATTCAACACAAGAACTTATCAATTATACATTAGAAAATATTCCAAAACTGGTTATTTAAATGTATTTTTTACAATTTTAAGGTAGTATGCCAACCCTACTTACAAACCCTTGTCAGTGTAGGAAAATAACATTTTGAATAATCCACATCTGTAAAGTTTGTACGTACAAATATTTATTTAATATAATATATATATTAAATACATTTATTTAATATCTGAACTAGACAGAATGATGAAATTCTGTGATTTGAACAGAGATACCTTGTAATTGTGATATTGCACAGTGTTTTATCATTGATAAGACAGAGATGTCCCTTACGAAAAATAACTGCAGTACAATGAAGTACGACTGCAGTAAAACTGCAGTTCAAAGCAGTATAACTGCAGTACAACTGTAGAATTGCAGTATTAACGAAGTATAACTGCAGTATAGATACATGTGACTGCAGTACAACTGTAGATTTGCTGTATTAACGAAGTATAACTGCAGTATAGATACAATGTGACTAGAGTACATTGAAGTGCAACTGCAGTAAAACAGCAGTACAAAAAGTACAACTTCAGAATAGTGAAGTAAAACTGCAGTACAACTGTAGATTTGCAGTATAATGAAGTAGTAGCAATAACTTCAGTTCAGTGATACTTTTTTTGATAGAGAAAACTAATCCATTTTTTTTTAGCTTTTTGTTTTTATTGGGCTCTCAGGCAATGATATCAGTTTAGTTGCCATTAAAAAGTGAAATTACTGAACCTAAATAAAGGAGCTTTAAAGCTCCTTTATTTAGGTTCAGTAATTTCACTTTATAGTGAAATAGTTTTTTTTTTAATAGTTTTTCATACTATAAACTACTAAAAGTTTATAGTATGAAAAAAAGACGGATGAAGTTTTAGTTTTTTACATAAGTCTTGGCCTACCAATATTAAACTGTACTGCAGTTATGCTGTTTTGTGCGAGACATAGCCCATGTGACCAGAGCTTCCTTCGCGCGCACGCGCCGCGGGCGTTGTCCAGACAACGAGTCTCGAGAGCAGCTGATGCTCATTACTGTCAGTCAGCGTCTTTCCGCGTAGTGTCTGCTCCATAAAATACGGTTTGGTTGATTTCCTCACTGAAATTATCGTTCATATAGGTTCATATTTATGAACTATCACAATTAAAACACAAAGACATGACAGCAATACTCGTGGTGACGACGGTCATTAACAAGTGGAATGGAAGAGAAGCGTTTTCTGGAAGAAAAGTAGTTCATTGCGCGAGGCCTTGTCAAGTCATTCAGCTTAGAGGTGAGTAAATTATAACATAATGTCCTCATATTTCTCCTTTTTTATTTTAGTTTGGTGTAAAAAAGACTTTACGTATATGTTGTTCAACCCGTATATGTTGTTACCATTCTCCGGTTTAACGTTACACTGTTTAACGTTAGTGTTAACTGCGTCACAGCAGATTGTGTAACTTATGTTTGCACTTTGCAGCATTATTGTCTATCACTTTTGACTTTTAACGCATTTTTTAAAAAACTATCTGTATTGTATGAAGTGCTATACACCGTGACTTTACTTGTTTAAATTTAATATCAGAAATATTAGAAATATCAGACACTAACTTACTGGAAAATACAAGCAAATATGTTCAGTAGTTTGACATTATGTGCAGAAATTTTTTTTTTTTTTTTTTTTTTTTTTAAGTAGGCTAACTTACTTTTTTTGTGTGATTGCTATTTCCAGGAAAATGTACTGGTAACAACTAAAAACAGAAGACGATTTCTGGGGTGAAACAAATATGCACTCACAGACTTTAAAAATTGTGTGTCTCTGCTTTTTTCCAGAAATGCATGTTATTGGGCAAATTGTGTAGACTGTCAATGGAGTGACAGAAAGATTTCATCAAAAATATCTTCAGTTGTGTTCCCCGTGTCTTGTGGGGTTGGAATGACATGAGGGTGAGTAATTTAACTTTTTATCTGGAGTGTTCAAACTCATTATTAATGCTGAACAATAAACCATAAATTAACATAAATAGGATGTAATTCAATAAGATTAAATCTAATATGGATATGTCTAGATATAGAATAACATTTTGCTAAAGAAAACCTCAAAAAGGTTCATTATAGATACAGTAAACACCTGTTCACTGGTCATTTTCCACAGCTGTATGCAAAGGCAAGTGGGCTTCTCCTGGGAGACTAAATTAATCACCTAGTTTAGCGCTGTCTACTGTTTTAGAAGAGGAAGTTGCTCAACTGCATTTGTGAGAAAATTGAGCCGAGATCTCTTATATAAAGCCAAGTGTTAGGGACGCACGATGACATCAGCACGACATCGGTATCAGCCGATAAAAGCTTAATGATCATCGGTATCGGCCGATAGTAATATCTCTGCCGATGAGCCTTGCCAATATGTGGTGGATATACTATGCGCACGTGACGACCGTGAACGTAGCATGAGCGCCAGCAACTTAAATGTCCAGCTGTGTGGAGGAAAAGGCGCGCTTCAGTATCGAGTTCTTTTTCAGGCTTGAACAAACCATAACACACACATAATGTGTGCCAAAATGTCAGTTTTGTCGAGTGTCCTCATTAGAGCAGTTTTAAAGGTCCCCTGACATTTTTTTAATTTTTTTTTTTATTATTATTTTATAATGTTTCCTGGGTTGCCCTTATGTTAGTATGTTTTTTAGATCAAAAATAGTCATAATTTAGAAATAAAAGGCATTTTTCCTAGCCTGATTTAATTTTAGCCTCTGCTTTGCACGCTCTGTTTGAAGGGGCGTGTCTGCTGTGGGATTCAATGTAACCGCCCACTGCTGTGATTGGCTGACATGCTTGCATATGAAATAGCTACATATTACATGTGAAACTCTCTTGAATACTTTTACTATTATACGTTTTTACTATTACAGATATCGAGATTACTGAATCGTGAGAAGTTTTTGAAGTATTTAGATTCTCATCACATAAAATGTTGCTGTGATGAGCAATGAGAAGCAGATGACAGTCTGTCGATCGCGAGAATGAAGATCTTATTGTGTAACGCAGTTTCTGCACTCTCTGCTTTCACCAATGCAGACACGATGATGTACATACAGTAAGAGCTTCGTTGTGCAGTGAAACGCAGTTTCTGTTCTCTCTAAAGCCCCAAACTCGTCCGCTCTCGTCGAGGTAAAAAGCTGCACTTGAACTCACCGAGAGAACTACAGCCGACTGACAGCTATAATGTGCGTTCTGCGCCTGCGTTTAATGAGCCAACTGTGTATTTCTGCAGATATATTAGTCTATATTCGTCAATCAAAAAGGAAAACCGACGCTGCCGGCTGCAGATACACAACGTAAACAAAGCAGCGTGTGCTTAACGTTTAGAATATCAATCCTGCTAAACACTTTCTTTAAATAAGATTATGTTCATCCTAAAGAAACGATGTGAAGTTGATATTTTAGTCACTGGCTTGTACTGATGCATAAACAGTATTAAAACAGTAAATAAACAGTAAAAACAGATTTTGAGAGAAAGATTAACTTACCTGTCTCCTGCCTGTTTGGACCAAAACTTTGGGAGTTGAGTCGGCGCATTTCCAGAGAAAATAAAATTAACCCATTATTTCTTCAGAGGCGCGGATGAAGGAACTAAAAAATACTTTTGTGTTCATTTGTACATCTGAACACTGAGCAACTGCCATGCTTCGCTCGTTTGCAAGCCATGATATTTCTCGAGGAAAAACTCAAATCTCCTATTTCTCTAGGAAAAAATAAAATCACGCCTGCGCGTGTTCGTACTTCCTGTTCCTAGCTCGTTTTCTCATTGTCGGGCCAAATTCTCTGGGCAGGCAAAGCAGAGAAAGGGGAGTAACCTTTCCCCTATATGACGTTATATAGGGGGAGATTCGAGATCAGCGCGTCTGAGAAGAGAAAAATAGCCAAAGCTCGGTTTACACTGATTGAAAGTTCTAGACACGAGAGGACCAAATACAGTCTAGGTGAACTCATATTAATGTTAAAAAACTTCAGAAAATGAAAATTTCATGTCAGGGGACCTTTAAGGGATTTAAATAATTTTAAATTAATGTGGAGATTTGTGAGAAAATCGGGACACATGTCGGATTGCATCTCTGTCAGCAGCGGCTGATCTTAAAGTGCCATTAATGTTAATCAAAGAACAAATGTAAGAGTGAATGACTCACTCAGACCTGGAGCCAGGAGGGTTATTATACCGGTAGCCTAATAATCATCAATGCACTCCTATATTTTAACACATCTCCGGCAAACGGCTTCTTCGCGCAAAAGAAAAACTCTTGAAAACTCTCATAAAGCACAGTGAAATTCAGCGATATATGGCTTTTCCTGATGGATCGTGTTTGTTCCTTAACTTCATTTTATATGTGCAACTCGCGTAGCCTACAGTATAAGGTGTGAATGTCTGTCTACATTTGTAAAAATTTTATTTATGATAGAATCAAATGTTGTTTGTCTTTTGTATTGCTTTATCTACAACACATGAGGGTAGTAAGGTAACAGTAGTACAGGAGAGAGACTTTTGATTTCTCTTCAAAATGTGTGTGTGCGACTGTGTGTGGTCCGTGTACTTTTTCGTCCATTCATTATTCTATTTCGGAATGAAAGATGACATTTAAGAAAGGGTGCAACTTGGTTTTTTGTTTAAAAGAAAAAAAAATTAGAAATGGCTGTATTTTGTTTTCCTAATGTATTGTTGTCATCAAATAATAGTATTAGAAAATTGGATGACATTTACAATCGTTTTTTAATCTGTAATATTTATTTGTACGTTTATTGTATTTCAAATGACTCAGAGCCGGTGTTGTGCCTATTTTCCACCCTCCGCCAGCGGAGCGCTGATGAGGGGGCGTTAATGCAGTTTTTTCGTGTCCAAAAAACTGCATTTTCTACATGCAGTATTACTTCTAAAAAAACTGCAGTAATTTTTTGTAAGGGGTGCGTCTCACCTGCCGAAACTTTGCTCTGGCTTCCTTCTCCTTCATCCTCCCATGAGCCACTAAGTAGTCAAACACTTCACCTGACATAAACAGAGGCATTCAGAGATGTGTGTGTGACACAATATTACATATACACCCCGCCTGTCCATCAAACTCACCTCCACTTGCATACTCCATTATTAAATACAGCGTCTTCTCTGTTTCAATGACTTCAAATAACTTAACTGAAAGAGAGGCAGATGTAGAGAGTGATTAAAGTTTACACTCAAATAATAAACTGGACAATGTCAATATGTTGTCTGAACATTTATAGACATAGAAACTAACAGCATTTCTGATACTTCATATAATCTCAACTCAAAATGATTGCAGGATCTCGGCATTAGCATGTCGCTAAGCTAATGATTATCTACGCTTACGTGTGGAAATGTAGGAGTACATCCCTTCCTGTTCAACTTGTTGTTAATGTTTATAATTAATATTTTTCACAATGTACCAATTTTGAAATACCAGTGGAAAAGAAATCATAAGTGAAACTGAATCTGTAGTCTTTATTGAATGTGATTTAGGAAGTGACGCGTCGGCTTCACGCACAACAAACACACATCGCCATGAGCCAGGTCGATTCGTGAAGCAAACGCATTCAGAGCGACAAGTGTAGCGCTGTCTCGAAATCAGTGAGAAGTCAGGAACATACGGTAGCCTGGTCTAACATGAATGGAAAAGTGAGAGTGATTCCCTCTTGTATAACTGTTAGCTGAAGCTAGGTGTATGCATGCAACTGGCCCCAGATCTGTGCGTGAACTCTCTCAGGAGTGAAACCGCACGCTAGGGATGCTTGTTATGGAGACATGCTAAAACACACACAACGTCACAGTTTCTTTCCACTTCATAGGGACTGTATGCGGAGAGCAGACACTAATAACGGCTGACTGCTTCCTGTGTGTGTGTGTGTTAGGAAAGTGGCAGGGATAGGTGTGTAATCACAGCTTTTAGTTTGATTAATCTACAATCCAGCTCAGTCTCAGCCAATCAGACGCCAGCGCTGACACGCATGCGGGCCGGCAGCAGAAACAGCCAGTCACGGTGATCGATAGCCAAGTGAAAACACAGTCTGGTGATGTTAAGAGAGGCACAGAAGAGCTGAGACATCGTAGAGCTAATCGTGCTCGAGTCTGAACGACTCTCCTGTGATTCCCCTCCATTAGGAGTATAAATAATCCAGTTATCCGAGGATAAAGAGAGGGAGAGTGAAGACACTGAGCTGGGAATTAAAGCAACAGACATCACTTCCAGTTAGAAGGGGGTTACGATAATGATCGGGGGTCATGATCTGGGGTTATAAATGTAATTTTGGGGCCTCACACCAGTGTTGATATTGTTAAAGGGAAAATAACATAAATCCATATCAATCAGGCGGGTTAATCCAAGTGTATATGATGAACCAATGAGGCGTCTTGTTCTCGCGCGTCACACGCTTGAGCTTCCGGTGTGTGTGCGCTGATCAAGCTTTATCTGTGAGTAAAAGACCATATTAAATGTGTTCATCATATAAAGTGTATCTTCAAAAGATTTGGATTATATGGATTACCATCTCTTTATGAATGTTTTGAAGCGTCAGAGTTTTGGACAGAAATCTCTCATATCTTCATTTGCGTTTCAAAGATGAACTAAAGTGGCATGGTTTTGGAACGGCACGAGGGCGAGTGAATCATGACAGAACTGATATTTTCAGGAGAACTGCCCCTTTAACTAAAACTAAAATTACTCAAAATTAAAGCTAAATAGAAGTAGTATTTTATTTTTTACAATAAAATGACAAAATCACTAAAAATCTATTTTTAAGTTAAAAAGAAAAGTGAAAATATAGAAATAAAAGTTAGTCCAAAATATGAATAAATACCATAATAGTAAATGACTACTAATAAAATAACACTGCTTTGGGTTGACATCAATACAAAGGTCATTTGTATGTATTATTTTTGTAAATCCATAAATACTTCTCCTAATGTAACATAGGCAGAAAAAACATACATTTAAAGTATTTTGAATTTTGCATTTCATGTGCAATCATAACTGGGGTCACCATTTCAAATGTTTATTTCACTGTAAGGGACAAATGACGACTGAAGTTATTACCTGATTTTGATGCAAAAAACAAGAGAAATTGACATACACAAGTGATCTAGACCTCAAGGACAATATGAGAATGATGTCTTACCTATATTAGGATGATTTAAGACCTTCATAATCCTCACTTCACGAAAGAGCTGTGGGAACACACAGAGACAGAGACATCAGATAAGACGCAGATCCTGCAGTTTAACTTTAAACATACAGTACTGGTCAAAATCCATTTTTAAAATCCAATTTAAGGCTTTTTAAGACCTGCACAAATAAAATGAATAATCTATAAGCAAAGGATGGCAATACTAAACCATAAAATGACTATAAAAACTTTACAGTTCACAAACAGATCTGGACAAAAACAAAGATTTATAAAATGATAAACCTCACATTTCAACTTTTAAACCATTTTTTAAGAAAAGGCATTAGTCAAAACTATTAATGATTGAATTTTTTATCAAGTTTTTACTTTCAAACATGACTTGGAAGTTGATGTGTAACCATCAGGATTACCTTTATTACGTCCCCAAATTAAAGACCTCTTACAATGATAACAGGGCATTTTCTTATATCATTTAAGATATTTAAGCCTTTTTAAGGCCTTAAATTTGATAAAACTATATGTTATACATTTTAAGCCCTATAAACAACAAGCTATAAAGTTGAACAAGAAACACAGTAGCGTTTAGAGGTCCCAGGAAGCTCCAGTGAGCACTTCAGAAGAAGCCGAAGTTTGCAAGGTTCATGGCACTAATTCAGAAATATGTGTGAGAATTTTTTGAAGCACTTCAAATCTCTGTTTTCATATTTGCCCAGCTGTAAACATGACATTCAAAACACAAACTGGTAGGTTGCTTTGCGTGTCGGTTACGAGTCGTTTAAGTGTGTGACTCTCAGACAGAATAAACCAGTCAAAAGCCTATGCGAGACACTGAGCAAAACTACTAGAGAAACACTGGATCCTAAACACTACTCCTGGTTTCTCCCCGTGTCCCTCCATCCTTCTCTTCTCCAACCAAAAGCTGCCGTACACACAAAAACACTCTTGAAGACAGGCGCTCTTTATATAGTAGCAACAACAGGAGTGTTTTCTGTTAAGGACACGCGATGCGACCGTTTCATCTCTGCCACGATGCACCAAAATATATCCTCCACACATTAAAAAAAAACTATTTATATGATACGAAGGCAAATGAATATGTGATTAAACCAAACCAAATAATTCAAAAACGATTCAGAAACACCAAACCAACATTAGAGATGCGGCGATGCCATTGGTCCGCTGGTAAGCCCAGTTATTCAATCAGATTATCGTTCGAGGTTTTTGTTGCACACTGAGAAATTTATTTAGTAAATGTGTTTCCATCTAGTTTATGATGAGCATGTCGATTTTTTTATGCAATATCCCAAAATGTGCATAAAAACCGGTGTATGGAAGCATAGCTAGTGATGAGCAGACGTCTGGAATCATCATCGCCTCCATCAGTCTGACAGAGCCAGAGAGACACCGACGGACGGATTGATCTCTCTCACCACAGGCTAAACACAAGTGTGTTGTTTGGGATCACAAACAGATCTATGTGGGAATGTCACTCTAGAAAACGCCTCTGCGTTTCAACCACAGACTGTGGACGACGCCCCTTCACTCTCTTCCATTGGTGAGAAGTGAAGCCGCCAGTGTCCGATATGGCGCTGACATATTGGGACTTGAGTCTTCACAGTAGAGATCTCGGGACTAGACCTGCGCAGTAGCGATCTCGAGACCTGACCTGCGCAGTAGCGATCTCGAGACCTGACCTGCGCAGTAGCGATCTCGAGACCTGACCTGCGCAGTAGCGATCTCGAGACCTGACCTGCACAGTAGCGATCTCGAGACCTGACCTGCGCAGTAGCGATCTCGAGACCTGACCTGTGCAGTAGCGATCTCGAGACCTGACCTGTGCAGTAGCGATCTCGAGACCTGACCTGCGCAGTAGCGATCTCGGTACCTGACCTGCGCAGTAGCGATCTCGAGACCTGACCTGCACAGTAGCGATCTCAGTACCTGACCTGCGCAGTAGCGATCTCGGTACCAGACCTGCGCAGTAGTGATCTCAGGACCAGACCTGCGCAGTAGCGATCTCGAGACCTGACCTGTGCAGTAGCGATATCAGGACCAGACCTGCGCAGTAGTGATCTCAGTACCTGACCTGCGCAGTAGCGATCTCAGTACCTGACCTGCGCAGTAGCGATCTCAGTACCTGACCTGCGCAGTAGCGATCTCAGTACCTGACCTGCACAGTAGCGATCTCAGTACCTGACCTGCGCAGTAGCGATCTCAGTACCTGACCTGCGCAGTAGCGATCTCAGGACCAGACCTGCGCAGTAGTGATCTTGGTACCAGACCTGCACAGCAGCGATCTTGAGACCTGGCCTGCGCAGTAGCGATATCAAGACCAGACCTGCGCAGTAGTGATCTCAGGACCAGGCCTGCGCAGCAGTGATCTCGGTACCTGACCTGCGCAGTAGCGATCTCAGTACCTGACCTGCGCAGTAGCGATCTCGAGACCTGACCTGCGCAGCAGTGATCTTGGTACCAGACCTGCGCAGCAGCGATATCAAGACCAGACCTGCGCAGTAGTGATCTCTGTACCTGACCTGCGCAGTAGCGATCTCGGTACCTGACCTGCGCAGTAGCGATCTCGGTACCTGACCTGCGCAGTAGCGATCTCGGTACCTGACCTGCGCAGTAGCGATCTTGGGACCAGACCTGCGCAGTAGCGATCTCGGTACCTGACCTGCGCAGTAGCGATCTCGGTACCTGACCTGCGCAGTAGCGATCTCGGTACCAGACCTGCGCAGTAGCGATCTCGAGACCTGACCTGCGCAGTAGCGATCTCGGGACCAGACCTGCGCAGTAGCGATCTCGGGACCAGACCTGCGCAGTAGCGATCTTGGGACCAGACCTGCGCAGTAGCGATCTCGGGACCAGACCTGCGCAGTAGCGATCTCGGGAGCAGACCTGCACAGTAGCGTTCTCGAGACCTGACCTGCCCAGTAGCGATCTCGGGACCAGACCTGCGCAGTAGCGATCTCGGGACCAGACCTGCGCAGTAGCGTTCCCAAGACCTGACCTGCCCAGTAGCGATCTCGGTACCCGACCTGCACAGTAGCGATCTCGGGACCAGACCTGCGCAGTAGAGATCTCGGGACCTGACCTGCACAGTAGCTATCTCGGGACCAGACCTGCGCAGTAGCGATCTCGGTACCTGACCTGCACAGTAGCGGTCTCGGGACCAGACCTGCGCAGTAGCGATCTCGGTACCTGACCTGCACAGTAACGATCTCGGGACCAGACCTGCGCATTAGCGATCTCGGGACCTGACCTGCACAGTAGCGATCTCGGGACCAGACCTGCGCAGCAGTGATCTCGAGACCTGACCTGCGCAGCAGCGATCTCGAGACCTGACCTGCGCAGTAGCGATCTCGGTACCTGACCTGCACAGTAGCGATCTCGGTACCAGACCTGCACAGTAGCGATCTCGGTACCTGACCTGCGCAGTAGCGATCTCGGGACCTGACCTGCACAGTAGCGATCTCGGTACCTGACCTGCGCAGTAGCGATTACGGGACCAGACCTGCGCAGTAGCAATCTCGGTATTAGACCTGCCCAGTAGCGATTTTGGGACCAGACCTGCGCAGTAGCGATCTGCTCCGTTCCTCCGTTCTGCTCCAATTTTGATGTCTGTTGATTGCAGTACAGCAAGATACTTGTTAAAATAAAGTAAATACAATCTCCTCTGTCCTCTGAAGCACCAACAGACTTTTTTTCGGGATCTTCGGTGACAGAGATCCTGTCAACCACAGCTGTCAATCATGGCGTTACACCACTGTTTTATAGCATCACGTAACTAACTAAAAACAAACTTATTTTAAAAACAGGCACTTGAACTTACATCGGGCGATAAAAATGACAGCAAATGACAGAAACCAAATAATTTAATTGTTTAGTTGGTCTCACACCCTGTTGAATAACATGGGGAGGTGGGGTTTATGACCCATACAAGGGCCAGCCACCAGGGGGCGATCGAGGCACTTTGGCTTAACTTTTCAGGGCTTGTGCGGCACGCTTGGTTTCAACTAATTACACCAACACAACATAAACATCAAATGTTTAACATTAAGACTCGTATAACCCAGCAAAAATGTTATGTTAAATATCAATTTGGTCACACTTTAGATTAGGCTCCAATTCTCACTATTAACTAAGACTTTTCCCTCAATAAACTCCTAATTACTGCTTATTAATAGTAAATAAGGTAGATGTTTAGTTTAGGTATCAGGTGGATTAAGGGATATAGAATATGATCATGCAGAATAAGGCATTAATATGTGCTTCATAAATACTAATAAACAGCCAATATCCTATTAAATATGCATGATAATAAACAGCTAGTTAAGAGTGAGAGTTGGATCCTAAACTAAAGTGTTACCGTAAATGAATTTAAAAGTCAACCTCTATAATAAGTAAACAATTTTGACAAGATAATGTTATTTGTCATTTTCTATTTGTACTTTTTGCATTCTATTTGTAATCTCATTTTTTAAATGAGAACTATTCATGAACCAGTCTCATGTGGAGCTTTTACTGCAGCAAGGAAGTCAGTCAACTATCCTGTTTTCTCCATTTCTACAGATATTGTAATGTTGACTGCATTCATCAAGCAGAATTATCAACCCTCATTCACCCTCATTGCAACTACCAGAAACAGTTATTCTTTATCTTTCTTTCTTTGATTGCTATAAAATAACAAATCATATAAATAAGGATTTTAAACTGTTTCCAGTCATTTCTAAATTATACAGTTAAAAACTGGTAAAAAAAAAAAAATGTAAAAAAAAAAATCTCATAATTTTTAGATTATGATAATAAGCATTTATGAAAGTTAAGCACTTTGACAATTTGTTGAAAAAAAGTTTTTGCAAGCCCTAATAAAGTGCCTCTGCTAATTTGCATTATGAGAATAGTATGCAAATAGTAAAAAAATACTTTTTTATTAAAAATAGTTTTAGTTTAAATTTGAATTGATTATAACATAAATCAATAAAGTGCACATAATATAATGATTTATAAAACAAACAAATCATTTTGGTGAGCCATATATCATGAAGTTTGTGAGTGATCTCTTCTCATGTGACCTCTTGACCTCTGAACACATCCTTCCTGTCCTTTGAAACGGCAAAAACAACAGTGAAGAAAGGAAATGGAGGAGGGGAAACAGAAAGTGTGTTTCTTCTTGGCAGTCTGCGCTGCTAAACAATCAGCAGAGCTTCTATTTTTACAGAGATATTTCTAAAAACAGCCACAGCAACATTCCTCTCTGACACTGACAAGCGTGACACTTCCTGTAGTGTGTGTGTGTGCTTCTCAATCCCCTGATTTACACAGACGTCATCGCAGCAGTTCCCCGTCACTCATGGAGGTTGAACACACACACACTCATGACGAATGATGTTGTAAAGTGAGTTTAACACACACCACCTGAATCCGTGGGGAATTTGATTCAGACTCACTTGGAATCACAAAATGAACACTGGAAGATGGGGGAATGTCCTACTTGTACTTATACAAATATGTGAATGCACGCAGATAGTGTTGGATCATATTCCAGCATGATGATTACAGATACTGGGAGAAGAAAGACACAGGAAGAGAATTCATTTGGGACCTAAAACAATTTAACAATATGAAAAAGAAACTGGATGAGCGCTGTTGGGGGAAGGGGGGACAACTGTATTTACATACAAGCTATGACAGTGTGTGTGTGTGGTCATTAATCTTGCTGTCGAGACGTGAGACAAGTGCTGTTTCACTGTCCATCTGTTCAAGCGATGCTAATGTGCACATCAATCAAAACAGGGAGGAGGGGCCTCATTAACATATTCAAATGAGATTATAATTGACTCTACAGAACTGAAACAACTGGAACATTAATAAAACACATCTTTCAAGTCGTAAAGCATGAAAAGCATATTCCAAGCATGACTGTGACGTCCTTGAGGAAGGAGGCCTGACCGACACGAGGAAGCTGGTCGAGAAGGACCGTCTGATCCTGGATCATCTCAGGGAACTCATTTAAGACTTGCAACCCTCGACGCTCCTACTGAACGACGGGACATGAGGGGCATTTTTAGGAAACTAATTAGTATTTGCATTTTTATTCCAATGTATTATTATCGCAAATCCATTTTTGGATCAACATTTTTGAGTTAGAGAATCCATGAGTTGGGGTCACTTGCGGCCGAAGCACTGCTTTAGGTGCAGGAATCACACATTCGGACTACACTGCGCTGCTAAATCAAGCAATCGGAATAGTATGATTCTGTGACATTGGTTGTTAAGACAAAAGGCCAACCTCTTTTTATATAACTCACTCAGATAGAAATGCCTCGACGGAGAAAAGAAATCTACGCTTGACAAGGTGCCATTTGACGCTGTCTTTCATAAAGTCACAACTGTATAACCGCTCTGGATAATCTGCACTGTGAGGAATTGCAATGAGAGAAAGGATGGAAATATTACATTTAAATGTTCAGTGGACTCTCACACAGAGGACTCTCCGGCTCTATGAACATGCTAGAAACTGGATAAACCTGTGCAATGTTAAAACATCTGTCCATCTATCTATTCGTCCGTCTATCTATCTATCCATCCATCCATCCACCCGTCCATCCGTCCGTCCGTCCGTCCGTCCGTCCATCCATCTATCTATCCATCCATCTATCTATATATTCGTCCGTCCGTCTGTCTATCCATCCATCCATCCATCTATTCGTCTGTCCGTCCATCCATCCATCCGTCCGTTTGTCCGTCCGTCTATCTATCCATCCATCCATCCATCCGTCCGTCCGTCCATCCATCCATCCAACCATCCATCCGTCCGTCCGTCCGTCCATCCGTCCGTCCGTCCATCCATCTATCTATCCATCCATCTGTCTATCTATTCGTCCGTCCGTCTGTCTATCCATCCATCCATCCATCCATCTATTCGTCCGTCCATCCGTCCATCCATCCATCCATCTATTCGTCCGTTTGTCCGTCCGTCCATCCGTCCGTCCATCCATCCGTCCGTCCATCCATCCATCTATCTATCTATCTATCCATCCATCTGTTTATCTATCTATTCGTCCGTCCGTCTATCCATCTATCCATCCATCCATCCATCCATCTATTCGTCCGTTTGTCCGTCCGTCCATCCATCCATCCATCCATCTGTCTATCCATCCATCCATCCATCCATCCATCCGTCTATCTATCTATTTTTCCGCCCTTCTTTCGTCTGTCTGTCCGTCCATCCATCCATCCATCTATTCGCCTGTCCGCCTTTCGTCTATCTGTCTGTCTGTCTATCTATCTATTTTTCTGTCTGTCTGTCATCTATCTATCTATCCATCCATCCATCCATCCATCCATCCATCAATCTATTCGTCCTTCCGTCTTTCGTATATCTGTCTGTCTGTGAGTCGTCTATCCATCCATCCATCCATCTATCCATCTATCTATCTATCTAGCCATCTATTCGTCCGTCCGTCCGTCCGTCTTTCGTCTATCTATCTATCCGTCCGGATTCTCTGTCCAGTAAAGCATCCTCTCAGGTTTGCATTTGTTCAGCAGTGAGATAATATCCCGCTTAAACGAACCATCATCTTTCATCAAGTGCATATTGCACACAAAACGCACAGAAAGTCAGTGTCGTCAATATAATCGATATAATTACCATACAAACGTTCCCGGGGACCGTCTCACCCGTATTTAAATTATAATTCCCCATCCCAGGCTATTAACTTTTCAGTCTATTAATTACTTTCAAAAACTTAATTAACCTTTGAAATACTGAAGAAAGTCACAAAAGAACATGTGATATCAAAAGAATGAAGTCAAACAAACATTGAAGTCTCACCTTTTGTAGACTTGTGGGGTTCAGCTGTGTTTTATCGATGATCTTCACCGCTACCTGAAAGACAAACACCGTGTTACCGTCAAATGATTATATTTATAGATTCCTACATATAGCCTATACATCGTCATCTCTCCGAGCATCAGAGCAAAACGTCGTCTGTAGTCTGAGTCGGTCCTGGAAGAGAGATGTGGCGTGTTGAGGGACGCATGGCGTTTCGAGCACTAGCGAGTGTGCTTGTTCTCTTCAGCTTGACCGAGGGAGAACTGAACTCAAGAGCTCAACAGGACAAGCGTATAGTGCCAGCTATTTTTGTGAAATAACTGCTATATTAGAAGTGCACCATCTATTTCAGATTTACCCCACAATAGTGTCATGTAAAACCAAACTGTGGTTGGCGCTCTAAATGTTACCCGTGAGTGCAGGAAGCATGAGTTTGACAGTTGTCCAGTACGCTACCACAGAAGAAGAAAAGCAGTTGCTCACTGTGCTGAAACGGGTCGCTGTGAACAGAGCTGTTTTTGAGGAGGTAAAGGGTGTTGTTTTACACAGCCATTGACGAATTTTAACTGAAGTATATTACAAACTTTACATGATCATACCAGCTTGTGGAAAATGGGCATCCGCTGACGCCTTTAAGCTGTGTCACACCTCGAATAAGCACACTATGCATCTACAAGTAGTAGAGCCAAACCGATATTATCGGCCGATATTAGGCATTTTCCATAATATCGGTATCGGCAGTTATAATGGCCGATAAATGAATATTTAAAAAATAAACTAAAAATGGACGAAACACGCTTAAATCATCTCTCCTTGGCCTGTTATATTGAAAATGTATGTTTTACAATTTGCAGTATGACGTTATCTATTGCTAAATTATGGCGCATCATAGACTAGCTAACC